>NC_088813.1:13965237-14273507 GCF_011386835.1 Chrysemys picta bellii
AGATCAGTCACAGCTCACTGTAGTACTGAGGTGTTGGATGCCTTCTTGCCTCTGTCACATAATACTTAATGAAATTATCCATAAGAAGACAACCTAGTTGCAATGTTTTGGTAGCCATTCACGTTCATCTTCCCTCTTTCTGAAGAACAGAAACTGGGAATCAAAACTACCTCAGAATTGTTCATTTTGTGGCATTCATTGAGGTTGAAGCTTGGTTATATTTTCATTCTGATCAATCATAATGGCCAGTCAGTGCTCCCAGGATTAAGTGCCAGTTGATATCTTGACTGGCAAAGTGAAAGATATTTAAATTTACTGTCTGGATTTAGGGGCTTTTTGATCTGGATAATAGGGTTTTCCTTAACTCCTTAAAAAAAAGGTTATTTCACAGATATAAATTGTTCCCTTACATTATGGTATTTAAGAGTTTGGGGGCAAATGTGCATATAGACAACCAAATAGTCTTTAGATGCTTATTTAACTTGGCATACAGTATAGTTTCTCAAAATATTCATATATTTAACACGTAGCACAATGGGTCTCAAACTTTTTTTACTGGAGACCCCTTTCACATAACAAGCCTCTGAGTGCGACCCCCCCCCTAATAAATTAAACACCCTTTTTAATATATTTAACACCATTATAAATGCTGGAGGCAAGCATGGTTTGGGGTGGAGGTTGACAGCTCGCGACCGCTCATATAATGACTTTGCGACCCCCTGAGGGGTCCTGACCCCCAGTTTGAGAACCCCTGACATAGCATTTCACATCTTTAAATCATTCTTCAGACATTAAATACAAAGCTTTACATCGGGGTAATCAATAGATGGCCCATGGTCCAAATCTGGACCGCCAGAGGCTTTTCAGCGGATCGTGGGGTGTGCCAGAACTTGGGGCTTCAGCACCATGGGAGTGTGTGTGGGGGTGCTTCAGACTGGCATGCCTCCCACAGGGCTGAAGCCCTAATTCCTGTTGGGGCTGAAGTCCCAAGTTCTGGTGCACTTCCCATGGGGCTGGAGTCCTGGCGCACCGGGACTTAGGGCTTCAGCCCCACTGCAGGCACCCAGGGACTCCGGGTGTTGTTTGACAAAAATTATCGGTTTGAGTTTTTATGATTTTCTCTGGAGTCTGGACCTTGACTATACCTTGAACAAGAAATTTGAACCTTGACACACACAAAATTGACTTACCCCTGCTTTCCATCTTCAAATCATTCTTCAGATACCCCATGGGAGTATTACAGGATTATTAGCCCCATTTTACAGATGATGAATTGAGATAACAAAAATAAGGCCTGGTCTATGCTTAAAAGTTAGGTTGACATAGTTACAGTGCTCAGGTGTGAAAAATCCATCTGTGTAGACACATCTAGGTTGACGGAAGAATTCTTCTGTCAGCCTAGCTACTGCTGCTTGGAGAGGTGGATTACGTACTGCAACGGGCAAACTCCTTCCGTCGCTGTGGGAAGCATCTATGCCAGGGGTCTCAAACACACGGCCCATGGGCCTTGTGCGACCTGCGGGGTGATTTTCTGCGGCCCACGAGCCCCTCGCAGCCCCCCGCCCTCCCAGTGTTTACCAGAGCAGCGGCTGGACGAGCACCGGGAGCAGGGCAGGCTGCCTGCCGCCCTGCCCTGCCCAGCTCCGGGAAGAGGCTGGAACGTGGGGAAGGGGGGGCGGAGGGGTTGTGTGTGGCTGTTACTTTAGGCAGAGCCCCCAGCAGCTCCCATTGGCCGGGAACGGGGATCCGCGGCCAATGGGAGCTGCTGGAGGCAGTGCCTCAAGCAACAGAAACACACAGCCCCTCTGCCCCCCCTTCCCCATGTTTCATCCTCTTGCGGGGGCTGCGCAGACAGGCACGCACCGGGCCAGATCCTGCCCCCCAAACCCTTCCTGCAGCCGAACCCCCTGCCCTGAACCCCCTGCCGCACCCCTCACCCTTCCTGCATCCCAACCCACTGCCCTGAGCCCCATGCCGCACCCCTCCTGTGCCCCGATCCCCTGCCGTACCCTGCACCCCTCCTGTGCCCCGACCCCCTGCCGTACCCTGCATCCCTCCTGCGCCCCGACCCCCTGCCCTGAGCCCCTGGCCGCACCCCAACCCCCTGCCATACCCCGCACCCCTCCTGCACCCCGACCCCCTGCCTCACCCCGCATGCCTCCTGTACCCTGACCCCCTGCCCTGAGCCCCCTGCCGCACCCTGCACCCCGACCCCCTGCCCTGAACCCCCACCACACCCCACACTCCTCTTGCACCCCAATCCCCTTCCCTGAGCCCCCTGCTGCACCCTGACCCCTTGCTGTATCCCTCACCCCTCCTGCACCCCACACCCCAACTCCCTGCCCTGAGCCCCCATCACACCCCTCCTGCACCCTCTGGGCAGAGTTGGGGTGGAGATTTTGGGGAAGGAGTTGGAATGGGGGCAGGGCAGGGGCAGGGCCTCATGGAAGGGGTGGAGTGGGGGCGGGGGGGGGAAGGTGTCAGTGATGCGGCCCTCGGGCCAATGTACTAGTCCTCAGGTGGCCCTCGTGGTCATTTGAGGTTGAGACCCCTGGTCTGTGCTATGGTGCTATAGCAGCATAGCTACAGCACTGTGCCTCTGCTGCTGAAGCGCCTGTAGTATAGACATGGTATAAATGACTTGCTGGAGGCCACCCAGTGAGCTGTTGTAGAGCCAATTCTAGGACTCTGAGTTTCTGACTCTCCGTCCCACCCCTAATTCACTAGAACATATTGTCTCCTTTGTGTACTGTAATAAAGACATCCAACTTTGTGGATGTTTTTCTTATCCTGGGAAAAGAAACTTGGGTAGAGTGTAACTCTTTGATTTGCTGTTGAATGGGAGAAGTATAACCTCAGTGACCAACTCCCAGTATAGTTGAATAGAGTTGGAGGAGGCTCCTTCCTTTCATAGCAATCATTTGCTTGAAGAATGTCAGAACAGGTAATTTTAGAACAATAAAAGAAAATGTTCTCTCCACCAGAGATTGTTGTACTTCCATAGTGCTGTCAGGATGTTAGGGACTCTCCTCTCATGTGTTATTGCATGATCACTAAACTGCTGAACTGTCCCATCTATTTAAACAGCTTTATCAGGTCCTCAAGAGTAAGAAAGTTAACTTTATAATTTTCCTTTTTGATATAACTATTCTTTCTTCAGGCCACTGTCTAAAAAGTGTCAGTTGACTCAGTATATGCTTTAAATGGAAAACACTGTTTCTGCCTGAAAGAGGACCACATTGCTCTTACTCAAGAGTTTACAGGTGCTGAACACATGCATATGCCATTACTTTAGTAATTTTTTTTTTTACTAAGTACATCAGAGCTGTAGCAGACTGTAAGACATCACAACTAATCTGTTTGCTTTGAATTCTTGAAATGTGTACAAGATAAAGTTGTGACTAGTTCTCATGAATTGACAGGTGCAAGGACTCAACTGTGATGTATTAGCTGGAACTCTTCCTTCTGGGGAGAGGGCTTATAATGTAATCCTGTAATTATTAAACTGATAAATATTCCAAGGTTCATTCTAGAAATCTGAATTTCAGTCACTTAGAATAAAAACTGTTAGGGTTGGGTAAGGTGACTAAAAGTATCCCTGTTCTTGCCTCTGGCATCCTAATTAAAAATGTATTTTTTTTTTTTTTGGCTTTGAAAGCAACTCTTTAAGGAAATAATTGCTGTTCTGCAGTTGATTTTTGACTTGGTGTCAGAGAAAAGGTAATTGATTGTGTGAGCCATTTTGATGTTTTAGTTCAAGGCTAGTGACTATAAAATGTCAGTTTTGCATTTCTTATATTTTCTGCCATTGGTTAAGGCTACGTCTTTAAAAAAGAAGTTGCTGTCACATATTTCTGTAGCTTTAAGTGCTCTTATTTTTATGTATCTTTTTTCCCCTTTAGCTTAAGGGTCTATTTTATCTGAAATTATTCATAGTGGATAAGACCATGCTGGTGAGGTTTGCCTTGCTCCCACTGGGTAAAGCTGAATTCCTTGTCTAAGGGTGAAAACTTGGTGCTCGTTACTCCTTTGTACAAAGATTGGTTATGGAAGTTTATTATTCAGAACTTCTTTTCTGTCATTTTTACATGAGGAATATGTTACTGACTGACTTTTTGTGTGCTAGACAACTTGGCAAAATCTTGGACTGTCATGGTGATATCAGAGGAAGCCCAAAACCTGAGTAGTAACTGTCCCAGCTCAGATTTCTGCCTACAGTCATCACACTCCTCCAAAGATCTTGATGCTTCCTTTCCTGGAGGATTTTAACAACCTGACTTTTCTCTGCTTAAAAACAAGCAGGAAAAAAGACACTGTAGTGCTAAACAGAGCAGTAAAAGGCACACTTCCTGTTTTGCTTAGCATTTCACCCTTAAGTATGCCCATCTAGTTTGCTTCCAGCAGTGGGGTGGGTCTGTGTCTATATACTTCATGGCAGAATTAAACTTGTTACATCTTATTGATGTAGTATACAGGGCCGGCTCCAGCATTTCTGCCGCCCCAAGCGCAAAAAAAAAAAAAAAAAAAAGCCGCAATCGCGACCGGCGGCGGCAATTGGGGGGGGGGGTGGGGGGCCACGATCGGCGGCGGCAGTTCGGTGGCAGGTCCTTTGCTCCTAGAGGGAGTGAGGGACCTTCTGCCCCCGAATTGCCGCACATGCCGCCCCTCTCCCTTGGCCGCCCCAAGCACCTGCTTGTTAAGCTGGTGCCTGGAGCTGGCCCTGGTAGTATAAAACATCTTTCATGTGACTTATATGTGGCAGGAGTGGATGGTACATCCCTCGTTACTGCAAACTTGGATAAGATTGGCAGTGACTAAAAGTTCTTACCGTTAAATGTTTGGTTGCCTTTGAAATGAGCTTGTGGTTTCAGACTAGTTCCTACTGGATTATGTCCCCTCCCCAGCCTGGTCTGGCTCCTCACCCCTCTGCATTTCAGTCAGATCTATGCTAGAAACTTTTGCTGGTTTAGTCATGTTGGTTACAGGTGTGAGTTTTTAACAACATTTCTGTATTGACAAAAGCCCTAATGAGGATGGAGACTATACTGGCACAAAAGTGCTTTTGCCGGTATCTTATTTTGCCATGGAAACTAACAGCTCTGCCAACAAAACCACTCTTTCTGATGCCTGGCACCATAGTAGTTCTGGCTGGGAGGAGCAGCAATTGCAGGGAAGTCTGCTCAGCCCTTGCAGCCATGGACTGGAGCATGCTCAGTGCAGACAGTCTTCAGTGAATTTAGGTGCCAAACTCTAAAGTCTCTGCTGAGTGTGTATGAACTGAGAATTTTCATAGTCTTATAACTTGGCCTAATTTTGGCAAATTTTCATGGGGATGGCAAAAAGCATCTTCGTTACGAGAAGGCAACCTCCTTGCCAAATGTCAAGACCCTGCTCCAAAGTATGAGGTGCAAAAGCTTCTCAGCAAAATGGCTATACAGTTTTTCTAACATGAACAAAACATTTTCCCCTAATCTTTCTCAGTAATGACTGAATTATTTTATCTGAAACTTCCCTCGCGCCCCCCCCTCCCAAAAAAAAGTTATAAGCAACTGAAAGCAGGGTCTTAGAAGTATTGAGCAATCTTAATGGTGGCATTACCAGTTCAGCCTATAATAATTCCATACTCTTACTCCATTGTTTTAGGACTGGTCCACACTGAAAACTTACGTTGCCATAGCTATGTCTCTCAGGGGTGTGAAAAATCCACACCCCTAAGAGATGTAGTTAAGCCGGCTAACACCCGGTGTAGACAGTGCAGGGTCAAAGGAAGAAATCTTCTGTCTACCTAGATACCGCCTCTCACTGAGGTAGATTAACTTCAGTGATGGGAGAACCCCTCCTGTCGCTGTAGTGATTGTCTATACTGAAGCACTCAGGGTGGATTTGATTTAAATCACTAGTCAGGAAGACTCAATTTAATCATGGTTTTCTACATAAAAGTGCATTCTTGTTGGTTGTTATAACCTTAATACATATTTTTCACAACTCAGAGATAGATGTAGGTTTCATTTTTAGAAGGTACATGCTATACATTTTTAAACAGTGATTTATTTTGAAAACTTTGCAGATTAGTTTTACAGCTATATCAGAAAATGAATGATTGTTTGGTTATTTCATGTACCAAAGGTAATTGAAGCAGATAGTTCACCTCTCAATGACTTTATAAATATCTCCAATTCAACAGGTTAATCATTAGTATTTGGAGGAGTTTCTTGCTATGCTGTATTAAGAGACAGACCGACATTTAAATTGTTTTATTTAACTAAAACACCAACTTTAAGTATTCTGGATTTTTTTCTTCAACAGCAAACATATAATATTTTAACAAAACAAGCATATGTCCCTCGCTTCACATTTTTTCTCCAGACTTCTTCTCCTTGTCCAGATCTGTTCCGCCCCCAACAATCTTCTATTCATTGAACTTTTTGAAACTTGTGCACTTTTAGAGAGGTGAGGGATTGATTCTGTGTACACAAATTTGCAAAGGGACAATAGGATTGAGGTCTGTTATTTCTCACCTCTATATATTATTTATTTATTTAAAAACATTTTTGCTGTTAACAAGCATGTTACCTCTGGAAACACAAATCCACAGTTTGAGAACTGCAAAACTAAGCATCTCTGATGGTATCTTCTAGACTGAGCCCTGAGTCCCATTGGGTAGATAGAAAGATTAACCTAAATAATATATACAGAAGCCTGTGGTACCCCATAAAAATGGGTCCCTAATCCATGAACTATTCAACTCATTTACAAAACTTTTCTTAAACATTACATGAATATATTGTCTCATATGATAATTAGAATTTATAACCCCTATTCCACAATGAGATATCTTTGACCTATAATGTATCTTAAATAAAACTATCTTTAGGTTTTTTTCCTCAAAAAGCATTTTATCAAAAAAATCCAAATTAAATAAAAAAAATCCATTTTTTTTTTTAAATCATTGATTTTTATCCACCCTGGAAGTGCTACAATGGCGCAGTTGCAGTGCTGCAGCTGTGCTGCTGTAGCAGTTTAAGTGTAGACGTAGCCTTAGCTGATGAATGTCCTAACTTTGGTAAAATCAGCATTGATCCAAAGTAGAATTCGAATTTTGCTGTATTCCATGATGTTGTGTGTTCTAAACACTGCTTTACAAAATGTTAGCAGTGAGTTGTTCTGCTTCTTTTTCGTGCTATTCATATTTGCTTGAGGGAAGTGATGATCTGATTAGTGAAACTCTGTTATCTAGCCATTTTGAAACTGAACTTACATAAATAGCGTATGAAAGGTAGGCTGATTTACAGATTAAGAACATAAGAATGACCATACTAGGTCAGATCTCTGGTCCATGTAGCCTAGTATTCTGTCTCCCAACAGAGGCCAGTGCCAGATGCTTCAGTGGGAACGAACAGAACAAGGAAATTATTTAATGATCCATCCTCTGTCATCCAGTCCCAGCTTCATGCAGTCAGAGGTTTAGGGACACCTAAAGAATGGGGTTGCATCCTGGACCCTCTTGGCTAGTAGCCATTGATGGATCTATCCTCCATGAACTTATCTAGTTCCATACAGATTGTTTGGCTGTGGAGAACGCCTGCTGCTTTCTATTGCAGATGTTTAATTATGAGTGTATGATGATGCTATTTCATCTTTAGTTCTGGTATTTTTGATTAACTGAGATTTTGTAGAATATTTGTCATCCATCATGCTAAAAGAGAGAACATAATACAGGACTGCTTCTTGCTGCTACAATAAAAGATGTTCAGTGTACATCAAAGTATTTTCAGAAGCAGGCTTGTTTGTTTAACGCTTAATGCTTTAATTATGTTGAGGTTTCTGGGTGCATTGTATTCAATAGCACTGTACAATCAGAAGCAACAATCCCTTTTAAATATGACATTTTTCTTCTTCTTAGGTTTTCTGTTGGAATATACGTCACACATTTATGGCGATTCTGAGCATCAGGGCAGATTTCTGCCAGGCCCAGCACAGCACCCTGGCTGACAAGTGAGCGTGTCCTACGTACCATAATTACTTTGCCTTGAAGACTCCAGATTCAGCGGTCACCCTCAAATATATGGGATATCTTCTGCATATTGGAAGCATATTCCTTTTACTGACTCAAGCAAAACTAAGCATCAAGAAAACAAAGTGGAGAGAAGATCTGTCCTTATTTTTTTTGCCTCACCAGTGCCTAAATGTAGTACAGGCTGCCTAGTCTTGCATGTAGTCAGAATTTTTGGAGTCTGAAGGATACCACCTGCAGTTATTGAGGCCTAAATTGAATTCAAGTGGATTCTAAAGCAAACCTGGTTTTCTTGAAGTGAAAAATCTTAAAGAACAAACAAGTCAATAAAGATAGTTCTGATCGAGCCCAGGCATTTTAGTGGTCTTTTTAATGTTTTCTGCTGTGAAACGTTTCAAGGGTTATTGATTTTTTTTTTTTTTTTTTTTTTTTTTTTGCCCCCACATATATTTTTTTGTTTGCCATTATGAACCGTCCAGCCCCAGTGGAGATTACTTATGAGAGTATGCGTTTCCTGATCACTCACAACCCAACCAATGCAACCCTCAACAAGTTCACAGAGGTAAGGTAGCCACATACAGTAGTATGTTTTTTTTTTTTTCTCCCCCATTCCTTGTGTTTTGAAATTTCTAAAGCGGCACAAGAGACACATCTCCCAGATCCACCATGGGTGATGCCATCAGAAATACCCTTTATACTTAGTTAAAGCATTTTTTTTTTAAATCAGGTACTTTATTTCATTAAACTGTTTTTAAAGTTCTCCTGACTGTAAGAAGGAAGCCTTTGGTGATTTTCTTTCTTCAAAGTCCTACATCTTTTGACTGAGAGAGGCTGGATGGGACTCCTTTTGGAGCCCATAAAGCTCACTCCTCTTAGGCTCAGTCTACAATCAAAAGTTAGGTTGACCCAGCTACATGGATCAGATGGTGTGAAAAAATCCATGGCCTGACCAACACAGTTAAGCCACCCTAACTTCTCGTGTAGACGGCACTAGGTTGGCAGAAGAATTCTTCCGTTGACCGAACCACTGCCTCTCGGGGAGGTCGATTACCTGTGCTAATGGGAAAACTCCTTCCATTCGCGTAGATAGTGTCTATGCAGAAATACTATAATGGCGCAGCAGCTGTGCCGCTGTGGCATTTCAGGTGTAGACAAGCTGTATTACTCTGCCATCCCCATAACTTGCCAGGTGACTTAGCATGTTGTCTTTACCTTTGTTGTCTGATGTAACAAAATGTACTAGCCCCAGAGAGCCATGGCTCATCCTCTGGCTTTTGAATAAGGATCTCTCGTGGTTGATTAATCTCTTTGGCCTTTTGACTAAGATCATGTGTAATATATATAGAGGTCAGACTTTTTAATTTAAAAAAAAAAAAAAAAAAAGTGATTCTCAAACTCCCCTTCTAATCCCAGAATAGTTAACTATTTCTGGTAATGGAATCAGTAATGACATTTTTAAACTACGTCTTTAGACTAAACTGAGATGAATGGAGTCACTTCCTCAGTACATTGGGTCACATCCAAATTACTGTAATTGAAACCATAAGGGCTTAAACACTTTTTAAAACTGAAGCTTAAATTTTGCAGTAATAGATGGCATCACCAGAGAAGTACTGGTACAGCATTCCACTGGATCTCATCTTGTTACAAACAATGGCATATCTTCTTATAAGCCCTTTAGGGAGACTAGATCATGCCCTTGCAGGGGGAAGATTTGATCTAATAGATCTCTTCCATTCTGGTAAGATCTTGTGATCTGACACTGAGCTTTCATATCAACATGATTCCACCTTTCAGGAAGATGTTCTTTTTGTCAGCAGTCAGCTCAGATACTAATGATTAATTTGGACTGAAACCCTGATTTTTTTCCCCATTGATGGGATGTTTTCATTTTATTGTTATGGATTATATTTCTAATACCTTGTCCAGGGGCCTAGAGCCTGGGCTGGACAGTGCATATGGGGTATTAAAGTGTAAAAATACAATTTTGAAGAGCCATTCCTGGTACAGGCACAGGAGGAAATGCTGCTTGCTGTTTGATCTTTCAAAATGAACTGGGGCAGCTTTAGTTTGATCTGATTATTTATCTAGCACGAAGTGCTACTTCTAGTGCGTTACAAGGAAGCTAGAATATGGTTCTGCGTGTGTTCTGTTCCTCTCTGTTTCAAAATGTCTCAGCATTGCCTGAGGCAGACAGATCCATGCTTCTATTTCAAGAGAAAAAGAATCTGCATGCAGGGTATAAGTAGTTATTTTAATTTTGCTGTTACAAATGCATGCCTATAAGGCAGTTTTCCCAAACTGACCTCCCACCCTCGGTGAGACTGACACAGAGGTATTTCCTATTCCTCTTCTCCCCCCGGCCTTTTAACCCTCATCGTAATGTCCATCAAGACCACATCCTTCCATCTTAGAACTGGATGAGACTCTTGGAGCTATCCTTGCTCCTCAGTTATCTAGTCTCCTCCATGGAACTGTAGAGCAATGTACACTGTCATTGATTCAGCATAACATGTTTATTTGGCTTTGTTAAAGTTGAGAAAATGCTCTAATTCCCCCTTCTGGGTGTATGCTTCATGTGTTTGCTTTCCTTCTTGTTCTTAAAGGAGCTTAAGAAGTATGGAGTGACAACCTTGGTGCGAGTTTGTGATGCCACGTATGATAAAGCTCCTGTTGAAAAAGAAGGAATCCAAGTTCTAGTGAGTTTCTTTTAAATTTTTTTTAAAATTCTCTTTTAAAAATCTTTTTGAACTGAAAAATGATTAAGTGTGAATCAGATGTTCCAGCACTGTTTCGCATTCATGCTTCTGCCTGATAATGACCCAGGACTGTGTGACTACTATAACAATTGAGAGTTCACTTTGATATGCTTGTTCAGTAAACTGCTTGTAACGTTGTGAAATACATCTGAGATATTGTAACTGTGCTGTTTATGGTTAGATTTGCGCAATGAAATCTGGTATTGCTTGGTATCTCAAGATTGATTTTTCGTTAGCTGCTTGAGGGCATTAGGGATGAAGGCAGATGTTAACTTTTGAGGTAATGCATAGTATATCAGATGTGACTTTTCAATATAATAAAAAGGCTGACGTGACTCATCAGTCTCTCCACTGGGATCCCAGAAGCTGCACCTTGCTTAACAGTTAGTTGTAGGTAGTCAGTCTTCTATTGCCTCTCATTTTTGTGGCTAGAGACCATGGGCAATTTGGAGGAAAATCCACACAACTCTGCAGAACTTGTATTTGTGGGCTATGTTCTGTTCTGCTTGATCCTACTCTTAAACTTATATATGACTTAAAAAGAAAAGGCTCAGAGTTATTTAGAAATGGGTACTGTCACACTCTGATTTCAGCACTAGGTTGTGGGGCGCCTCCTACCTCGCTGCAGCATTGTTTCTCTGCTGGATGATTCTCCCTGCTCCAGCACAACCATTAGCCATAGTGTTTCCAGAGCAAAATGAATGAATTCTAGCAGTCAGTTTGCTCTGCTGGGAAAGCAAACTGCCCAGGACAGCACAGGTTCATGAGCAATCCTGTTTCTACCAGGTGCAGTTTCTTTCCTTCTACCGCCACATTTCTGTTGAAATGCATATGTATAGCTGTCATAAAATTCCATAGGTGTGTGACAGTGTTTTGGTCAAAATGACTTGTTTACAGGTGAGGTGCATACACCATGCTGACTGGAAAATGGGCCGATGTCAATTGTGGTGCAGAAGAGCCAATTTACTTCTGCAGTGATGACCAAATATCCATTTAGGAACTTGTATTGTACTCAGCACCATGATATTTGAGTGCCTCACAAATTCTAAGTTATAGACACAGGATCCTGTATGTTTGCCACACTTGTCCTTGATAACTAGCCTTCTCTCTGCATTCAGTATGTAACTGCTCCTAGTATACTCTTGTTGCAGGAGAGCAAAACAGCAGAGGAAAGAAGTCCTCTAGACATCAGACAAGGATAACAGAAAACAGGAGGTGACAGAGAAGTTGTGCTGCTAATGTCATAATTGAGCCAGATGATTCCAGCCATGATAGTATCTTCATTACTTAATACATCACAGTGGTGTTTTGGCATTTAAGAGTGGCTCTGAATATTCAACAGCATGACCCACAACCACTTGTCCCTCTTGAAATCAGTTCTGTCAAAACAGGCTGCTGTCACCATTCAGAAATGGTGTTATATTACCAGCTGGCTGAGAAAATGACATGCCACTATTTAAAGCTAACATTTGTTTACAAAAATAATGAAGATTAAAACCACAGCCTGACAGAGATTAGCATCTGTTATTTAAAACTGTTGAGGTCAAAAGCCTTAGGAAACTCCTGAAACAGAGCATTTTAGCAAATCTTGAGTTCTCGCCATGATATAAGGTAATATACTAGTAAGAGAAACAAAGATGGTGGAATGTGGCAGCTAGTGAGCCTGATTTGACAGGTGGTATAGTGAGAAAGCAGGGAACTGGAGAATTAGATGTAGCCTGTTTGAACTATACGTGTTGGTAAACAAGTGTATGCAATAAAGAGATTAAACTAGGGAAATAGGAGGCTGGAATGGATACTAGTATCTTTGGGATTAATGGACCAGAGGACCAGAGGATAGCTAATGTGATGCCAATCTTTAAAAAAGGCTCCAGAGGCAATTGCAGACCAGTAAGTCTAACTTCAATACCAGGCAAGTTTATTGAAACTATAGTAAAGAACAGAATTATCAGACACTTAGACGAACACGATGGTTGGGGAAGAAGTCTGCATGGTTTTTGTAAAGGGAAATCACACCTGACCAATCTACTAGAATTCTTTGAAGGGGTCAACAAGCATGTGCACAAGGATGATCCAGTGGACATAGTGTACATAGATTTTCAGAAAGCCTTTGACAAGGTCCCTCACCAAAGGCTCCTAAGCAAAGTAAGTTGTCATGGGATAAGTAAGTAAGTTGTCAAAGTCAAAGTAAGTTGTCCTGGATCAGTAGCTGGTTAAAAGATAGGAAACAAAGGGTAGGAATGAATGATCAGTTTTCAGAATGGAGAGAGGTAAATAGTGGTATCCCCCAAGGGTCTGTACTGGGACCAGTACTGTTCAACATAGTCATAAATGATCTGGAAAAAGAGGGTAAACAGTGAGGTGGCAAAACTTGCAGATGATACAAAACTATTCAAGATAGTTAAGTCCAAAGCAGACTGCAAAGAGTTACAAAGGGATCTCGCAAACCTGGGTGACTGGGCAAGAAAATGGCAGATGAAATTCAATGTTGATAAATGCAAAGTACTGCACATTAGAAAACATAATCCCAACTATACGTATAAAATGATGGGGCCTAAATTAGCTGTTACCACTCAAGAAAGAGATCTTGGAGTAATGGTGGATAGTTCTCTGAAAACATCCACTCAATGTGCAGCGGTGGTCAAAAAAGCTAACCAAATGTTGGGAAGCCTTAGGAAAGGGATAGATAAGATAGAAATTATCATATTACCTCTCTATAAATCCATGGTATGCTCACATCTTGAATACTGCGTGCAGATCAGTTTGCCCCATCTCAAAAAAGATATATTGGCATTGGTAAAGGTACAGAAAAGGGCAACAAAAATGAGGCATCTGGAACGGCTTTCATATGACTTGGACTTTTCAGCTTAGAAAAGAGATTAAGGGGGATATGATAGAGGTCTGTAAAATCATGACTGGTGTAAAGAAAGCGAATAAAGGAGTGTTATTTACTCTTCGTAACACAAGAACTAGGGGTCACCAAATGAAATTAATAGCTAGCAGGTTTAAAACAAACAAAAGGAAGTATTTCTTCACACACTGCACAGTCAACCTGTGGAACTCTTTGCCAGACGGTGGTGTGAAGGCCAAGACTAGAACAGGGTTAAATAAAGAACTAGGTAAGTTCATGGAGGATAGGTCCATCAGTGGCTATTAGCCAGGATTGGTAGGGATGCAAAACCATGCTCTGAAGTGTACCTAGTCTCAGTTTTCCAAAAGCTACTCTAAACAGAAAGCATAGATTCCAAAAGTGAATAATGATCTAGTGAAAAAGGTTTGGAAATCATCTCTCTCATAGAATTCTTACTTATAGCCATGTTCATATTATGCAGTACGATTCAGACAGTTCTTTACTTTCTTGACAATCTTTCATAAGGAGGGGAAAAAATCACAGATGCTGCTCAGTTATTCACTTTTCCATTTATTTTTAAGCACTATATTTTGCATCTGAGTAAGAGGAATGTGTTTGTAATTGTGGCTAATACCTAGGGTAGGTATAAATGCCTCTTCCTAATCAGATGCCATGCGTTGCAGTTGGACAAACTGATCCATTGTAATAATTGTGCAGCAATCTTTTCAGACTCTTCTATGCAGAATATACAGTACAAACAGTATTTTGCAGCGGTGTACTTTTAGGCAAAAGTCTACATAGTTCTCTTCCTCCTCCTTTAAGTATTAAATTGAATTACAATTTGTTCAGATTTGTTTAATTACAAAATTTCAGTGATATTTCAAAGACAGTTTAGTTTTTCCACAAAGTCCATTCTACAACGGAGTCGTTAGTCAGCAATTTCCATTAGACCATTAGTGAATTAGCTTTTAATTTAAAATGTTTAAGGACATTTTAATGTTGTTGAGTATTGCATTATGGTATAATCGAATCCATATCTGGAATCCTAGGGAATTACATGTTTAATAGCGACAGTGTAGAATTTGGATGTTGACTGAATAAAAGCCTGTGCCGCCCCCTGCTCCTCTCCCACTAGCCCTACTCCTGATTGTGGATTGCGTTCTCTATCCATGTGTAATCCCTGCACACAAATTATAGCTAATCTTTTCTTCCCCCGAAGGACTGGCCATTTGATGATGGAGCGCCTCCCCCAAATCAAATAGTTGATGACTGGCTAAACCTGTTGAAAACCAAATTTCGTGAAGAGCCTGGCTGCTGTGTTGCTGTGCATTGTGTTGCAGGATTGGGAAGGTAAGTGTTGTGCTGTTTTGGTTTTGTAAGGGATTCACTTTAGCACGTACATAAACTAGTTGAAGATTTTGTTCTGGAAGATAGCTGCATTTATTCAGTTACAACCCCCCCCCCCCCCCCCCAAAAAAAAAAAACAACAACCACCATGTTTAAGTAACATCAACAATTTCACACCATCACAATCAAAGAAGCTTACTACAATTTTAAAATGGTAGGTGACATGGCAACTGTATCTCAAAGCTCTTGTTTCATCTTGGATTGTTTGTTCACAGTAGTTGATCTGACAGATCATAATGGTGCCAGAAGAATTAGAGAATCTATTCAGTGAAAAATGCATTGCATCTTTCTGCTAAAAATCTCTTGTGCTTTTTGACAAACCTAATGTATATATGCAGTATAAACCAAATACACTGTAGCTTAGGCCCAGAGCAAACAAGGTTCTGAATGCCTTCTATTCCATTGACTTCAGTGGGAGTTTGAGATTCTATAAGCACCTTAAATGGTTGGATTCTTTTTTGTTGCCTTCCAAATATTCAAAGCCATTGAATAATGTTACCAAATATTGGCATGCAAAATGTCACTTAAAAAGAAAAAAGCTATCTTTTATCTATTAATGCACGAAAGTCCCAAACTAGTTTTTAAACTCTGACAGTTTTGAGGTTGAGACGT
Source organism: Chrysemys picta bellii (assembly GCF_011386835.1). NCBI lineage: Eukaryota > Metazoa > Chordata > Testudines > Emydidae > Chrysemys > Chrysemys picta. Next base: position 13,980,881 of record NC_088813.1, read on the forward strand.
TCGAAAGCAGACCAGAGCATTTTTTTTCACTTATAAGCACCTGAAAAGAGAGGTTCACATTCCTGCAGCAGTGTGAATGCTGGAATAATACATTGATACATAGCAGGTTAAATAGCCTTTTTGGTGGTTAGGGGACCCAGTGAATTGTAATTTAATCCATCAGCCTTAAACTGGCTTTCCTCAAATTGGTAAATCAGGATATTGGTTCTGTCTCTTTTTAAATCCCTTAATTCTTGGCTGTATCGCCTACCCCCAATATACAATTCATACATCTATTTCCACAGGGGCTACAGATTTCATATTCATTTTAAGATTAGGACAGGTATTGTTTGAGATTGTAGTGTTGTTTTGTTACTGAAAGCTAAGCAAATTGTCATGTGTGTCCCATTTCCCTCTCTATTTTCCTACCTCCCATTACTCCACTCCCCGCACAGATAACATCACCTTCCCTTCCAGCCTGGGAAGGGAGTGCCCCAAGATTATTTCTGATTTGTGGATTTCTATAGCATCTAATTACTAGGACAGCTGACAAGATTATTAATGACCTCTTCCAAAATGTAAAAGCTCTAGTTTAATATGTAAAATAAACTTGTGGAAGGTGGTTTTGGACAGATTGGACTGTCATTTAAAATTAGTCTTTTGAATCATTTAATCAGATTTCATAAGGTAATCAGGGTCAGGCTAGTTCAGTACTTGCATGAGGGAACTCGGAGATGCAGCAGAATATAACAAATTCAATGGGTGTAACTCCTGTGTTAGTACTGGCTACCATCCCAGCATAATTCTAGGGACACTGTTCTGTAGGAGTTTCCATTTTTTGATAAAGACCCAAAACCAAGTTCCATTGTGCCTGAGGCCCCCCTGGTACTTCCTGGTGGAGTATTCAATCCAGGTGTCTTCCTGGCTATAATCCAATTTTAGCAATCATATATTGTCTCCTAAATTTCCTCCTTTGTTTTCAACCTAATATGCTATTCACCACCTCTTCTAAACTGGTGTACATTAGTGCTATGTGCTATTTAAAAGTTGATGTGTTTCACCCAAGGTGGCTGGATTTTAGTGGTGGGTAAAGAGAGATCTCTCTCGCATATTATTTCTTTGTGGGTCCGAAATGCAATTTCCTCCTTCTCCCGGAAGGAGTCACCATGATTGCAACTAAAAAGAAAATTAATGTAAACAAATAAGTTCTGTAAACAAATCGTTACTTGTCCTACATGCTGGGAACGAAGAGATAAATACTGGAGATGCTTTTGTGATGGGGGTGGAAGCCATATAAATCCTTAACTGGGTACAAAGAAAACACAGAAAGGTGGGATAAAGAAAAATCAAGAAGATTCATGTAAGTCGGGTTGGCTGGTCTTAACTTGGTTCTTAAATCCATTTCTTCCCCCAGGGCAGAGGTGAAATGCTGCTAAAGCAGGGAAAAACCAGAGTCATGCAAAAACCTGGCAATTAACATGATTTGCTACTCCGTTCTTTGTCTTGTTTCTATGAGGATTTTTGGGGGAGGGGGAGCAGGGTGGAAGATGACCACATATTGTAGCTCAATTAAATGATTTAAAACCCTCCTGTTTCTTGCCCAGCATTAAGTCAAAGTGTGCTGACAGTTTGACATCTACTGTTATTACAGACACGAGTTTTTAGATTTATTCATTCAGAATGACCTTTCTGGTTTTCCTCTTGGGTTTCCTTTTTTATAGAAAGAAAAGGAAGAACGTCTCAAGTTTGGCTTAGGCCCTGGGAAGCACTACATTTATGCTGCTGGGGAATCAAACTTCAAATGTTGTCTATTCTACTACTTATATTTTTAAAGTGCATTTAGTGCTTGTGGGGTTTCAGATTGACGGCAGTGAAAACTGAAGTTGTGTTTATCCAGGTACTGCACAGCAGTGACATTGCAAGCTGCCCTGCCAGAGTTGCTCAGTTTTGTTCCTGATTAACTGTAAGGTCAAGTAGTTCAGTTTACAACCTCTGTTCAATCCTTGACCTCTCCTCTGCCGCCAAGGTGCCAGTTCAAATTGTGTGCTAGTGGTAATGTGAACAACTGAGCACTAGGAAGTGGACTCAGAGCATCATCTCCCTTCACATAGCACCCCTGAACCAGCCATCCACATATGCTCCCTACTCAGCTGAGCTGGTTTCAGAATAGCGACCTGCAGGCGAAAATCTTATTCCATTGTCCCTCAAGTCCCACATATAACCTAGCAAAGGGAATAAGGATCAATGTTGTCATTTCAAAAACAGGGCATCTCTTTAGTCTGTATGGGATTAAAGTTGTGTTGTAACAAGAAGTTAAATGTACCAAAGATGAACCTCAAATGTATTTATGGCCAGCAGAGTACAAAATGGTTTTATAGTAAAAAAGTAAAGAATAAAAATCCATTATTACTATTTCATGGCAGACACTGAAGAAGCTATTGATTTTGGTGCTGGAAGCAGAACTGTCTGCTGAAGAGGATTTTACATTAGATGCTGCAGGCAAATGGCTTGCTGTAGGAAAAATATTTAAAGACAGGATACTTAAGCAGTTTGTTTATAGACTAATATGATCTATTTTGAGGGGTTCAGGACATTGGTTCTCTAGACTGTTAAAATAAATACTGATTTCTCTTCGTAGGGCCCCTGTCCTAGTTGCACTGGCTCTCATTGAATGTGGAATGAAGTATGAGGATGCAGTTCAGTTCATAAGGCAGTAAGTAAAAGTAGCTTGCTCTCCAGCACGCTTCCCCTCTCCTATGTCTGTCTATGCAATTTATCTTTGTGTTTTAAGAGCAATGTAGAATTAAGGCACTGGTTTGTGACGCAGTGCATTTGGAGTGAAAGTAAAATGCTAACAAAAGAACTTACAGAATCAGTTAATAAAATTCCTGCTTGAAGTGGACATTGACAAATTACTAAAGAACCAAAAACAAATGTAGCTTGGCCAGGTACCATAGCAGCATGATGTTCTATGATCATGCTGCTTGGCCCAAGAGCTAATCTACAGCAGGAGCCCAAAGATCAGGAATCCTGATGGTGTCATGTGTGGAAGGGGCATAGTCTACTCAGGAACTGGTGGCAGCCATCCAACATGGAAAACAGCAAAAGTGGTGCTTGAATGAGAGAGAGCATAAAGTTCTGGGGGTTTTGTAATAGCACCAGATCTTTAAATGAAGCCCACCAGGTAGGAAGATACTATACAGCCATGTGCCAAAAACCTGTTTCGTGTTGCTATTGGAGCTCCAAGGAGCTTCAGCTGCCTCCCTAACCTATCTCACTGTCGAGAGGACTTCCTTGGTCCTCCTAAATTTTTTTTCTTGATTTTCCTCTCACTACTCTAGCTTTACCTCTTTCTTATTAAGTTAAATTATCCTCTTTGTTAACTCCCTTCAAATATTTGTATTTGGTTGTCATGTCTTCACTTAGCTAATACTACACATGTAGACATCATGTTAATCTTCAAGGGGAGGGTGGAGTGCCCCTTATGTCATTCAGCAACCACTTCTGCTTGTAGGAGAGGCAGTGGACTCCAGGGAAACTAAATCTCCCAACCCAAAGGCATGCTGTAGTTTGCTCAGTAAGATGAGGGATGGAAGCGTTTTATAATCCATAGATTTGACAAATTCAACTCTACAGATCCCCAGTTTCATGTCCCAGTTGAGATCTCCTTTCCTGGAGGAGGCAGTGGATAATGAAGCGAGCCAGATGGCAGTTCTGTGGGGCTGGAAAAACCTTGCAGTGCGGCGAGCGGCTATCTACTTTGAAATATACACAATGACTGAAGCCGTACTTTTGCAATTGATATAATGCCTTCATTCTGTTTATTTTAGGAAAAGGAGGGGAGCTTTCAATTCCAAACAGCTGCTTTACCTTGAGAAATACCGACCTAAGATGCGATTACGCTTCAAAGATACCAATGGTCACTGCTGTGTTCAGTAAAAGAAACCTTAAACGAAGGCTGAAGTTATCATGGCTGTTTTCTGGACTCTTGTCACCTGGAAATGTGAATCTGGAATCAAACTACGTCATCAAATTAGTGGTGGAGTCAGTGCTCCTCAGCCTCTGTCCTAATGGTGGTGATGATTTAAACAAAATAATAAAATTAAAAAAAGAAACATTTCAGTGAAGGATTGTTTTCTCCTCAAGGTGCAGTTTGAATATCTGCCAGGAGAAAATCAGTTTCTGAACCTTCTGTATTTTTAACTTTTTTTAAAAAAATAAAATAAAGTGAAGTTTATGTCTAAGGAAAACCAGCAGAGCATTGGGTTTTGCAGAAACCATTTTATTGGTTCGGGGACAGTGCTTCATAGTTAGGTCCTGGCATGTGGAATTTCCTTTGAGACTTCTTCTTTTTTTTTTTAATTATTATTATTATTTTTAATTAGTTCCCCCCCCCCCCCTTCCTTGCTGGGAGCTGGCAGACAGAAATAAGGAGGAGCCTTTGTTGCTGTAGGTGAGCAGTCTGACAGCCTTAAGTCCAACTGGGCACTCTTCTAGAAATATAGTGGTGGTTGTGTTGTGTGTCTATGTGGTATTTAGACTTTGCAAATGACAGGATGTTTTTGGTAGTTTTCTTTAACTGAAGACTCTCTCTAATACACTTGGTGAACCTGCTAATGGCCTTTTCTAATTGGTGGAGGTAGTATTTTTACAAATATGCTCTGTGTGCATGTGGGCACGTGTGTGTGTGTGCGCGCGCTTGACTAAATCGTACTTCTCCAAAAAACTTGGCTGAGAAGTTAACTTTCTGCTAGTTGGGTAGAAAAATTATATCTTGGTGGAGGAAGATTCAGACATCCATAATCCAGAAGTGTCCTAGTCAACTAAAGGAGATTCCAGGCAGGGAGTTCTTAAACTCCTTTGTCCTAAGAAACAAAAAGGCTGTTGTGGTCATTGTCCAGGTTATCTCTGCCTCTTTGAACATAAACCAGGACTTGAAGGGTCTCATTGGTACTGCATGTGAGGCTCAGGTAGTACATATGCAGTTTGGTCTCTGAATAAATGCCTGATTATGGGTATTTTCCCAGACTGGTCCTCATGTACAGTTCAGTTTAACCACTGATTGCCTTGTTCTTTTTTTCTTTACCAGGCTCTTTGTGAGAGAGAATCACTGGTTACACACCAACAATGCCTAATGTGCACACGCTGTCAGCAGGCCGTAACTTACGGGGTGGGGAAAATGCTGATTTTGGGGGTAGGGGCTGGAATGTATTGTTTGTGGACCAGTGCAGTATTTTCTTTGCAGAGTCATTGCTGGGTTCAGTGCACTAATCCAGACTAGTCATTTGCACTGCCTCTGAGAGGTAGTTTCAGTAAAACTGGTTTTACCAAATTAATTGTAATGCCAGCTTAGTGTTCTGCCACATTAGTGATCGTGTGTGCTTTCAACTCAACATTGTGTTTGTAATATTGGTCAGCCGCTGAGGACTTGGAACGCAGGTTTAGGATCGTCTTGTCCTGTGGTCTCTTGCTGTGCAGCACCAAAGGCTTTCATTGTCTGTCCCAGCAGCAGTGCCAGCAAGTGCAGACTGGTACCCCCTCCTTAGTAATACCTCAGATGCTGGTTATGTGAACTGCCTCTATAGGATATTTTCCTATTCCAAAGTTTTGTTTTAATTTGTAACCTAACAAAACTGCATCAACACTTTCAGAAAACATATAATGGATTTTAAAATTCTGTTTCTAGAAGTGTGTTTAAGTTCAAACAAAAAATGATGGTACTACTCAAACCTTCCCACTTAAGGACATGCCAAAAGATCCCTTTTTAGGTTCAAGGCTATAAAACACTGCACCCCCCCAAAGCTCAGATACTGTACCTTGACTCGAGCTGTATTAATGTAGTAACAAACTCCTTCCTGCCTTAAAATGTGTAATGTGCTCAATTTTTGTGTGTGTGTTGTAGATAAAGGGGGCGCACAAGTGTGCATGATGCTAATTCCTACATGTTAGGAAAATAATTGGTAATGTTTGATTCTGCGCAGGGGTACATAAGGCTGGAAGCATCTAATATTGGCCCTTCCCCCCCCCCCTCCCCCCCGAACAACAAACCAACATTTTAATTATTCTCAGAATTGGATTTTTGTTTCTGCGAAATTAAAATCTTTGATTTTGAACTGAATAAAGTATTGATAGCTGATGTCAGTTTGACAAATGAGAGAGATGTTGGACTGGAGGGGAAAAAGGGTTGTAGCCAGATTGAAAACCAAAGCCCAGACCCTTTAAAAGAACAATAAAAAAACCCTATTTACATGCTCTGTGTATAACTGCATTCCTCCTAGTTTTACTTCGATTTATAACAATAGACTATATTAGCTTGTACTATGACCCTGCAACCTTAACTGAATTGAGAAAACAGGATAAAGTCACATGGGTGCACAGACTGCGTATACAGTGTAGACATGGAGCGTGAGGGGCTCGATTTGTGACCGGGGCCCAACAGGCACAATAGCTGGTTCAGCACTTGGACATAGTGCAATAAAGTTCTTACTGTAAATGGCTCTTACCTCTGGTTCTCAATGAATTTACTCATTGCATAGATGTTAAATTCTGTGTTTTACCCTGGTTCCTAAACGGATTCAGACCAATCTGTCTACAGACACTCCTTCGTAGATGGTCTGATGACCATAGTTCAGCAGTGAACAGTGTGAGCTTGCTTGTGACTCAGTGAGTATTTGGGAGGCACGGTTCCATCCTGAAAAGAGGAAGAATTGCTGTAGACATCAGCTGTTTCTTTTCCCCTAAATCAACTGGTTTTTAAAAAACTTGAAATCTCTGTGCAGCCTTTCCAAGTGCTGTAAGATTCGTTGCAAATCTCATCTTGTTTCCTGGACAAGACTAGACAATGTGCCATTTGGCAGTTTGTGAATTAAAACATTGTCTGGGGCTACATGGGGGAATTTCTAGAGTCTTGGGTCCTAATCAGTTTCATTTCATTTGCAGTGGAGCTCCATAGAAGAGACATATAATTTACTTATGTAACGAGTGCTATTTTCAAAGCCCCACAGATAGAAATTCTAGTCAGCTTTGCTTTTGTTGCCATCAAAGCAGATACATTACTCACAAATCAGTATTAGATTTCTAATTTTTATCAGATTTTTCTCACGGGTGCATTAATGCAAGGTTTCAATCCCCAGTGGAGCTCAGATAATAAATGACTCTAGCCATGATAATACTGGAAGCCGTGTCTGTGAAGGTTCATCTCCTCTTCCTGTGTAGATAAATGTCTTTTATGTAGTGGGTTTTAATGCAAATTCCTGTCACTTGTTTCTGAAGGACTCTACCTTTGGTTACCATGCATGAAAGTGGAACACATCATTAACCAAAGCTTAATCAGCAAAAAAAGATAGATTTAATTGCAAATTAGTTATATGAGCTTTATATATTTCCTCTTTGTGGTAGTATAAGTTAACCTGTTTCCGGATATTTACCCAACTATTTCTGAAAATACAAACACGGATATTTTCTTTAGCTGGAGATTAACATTTAATTGCTTGAGTATTTATACCATTCAAGGTAATGCACTTGGAATGGGGATGGTAGGCAGTTTAAGGTTTGCATATGTAAATATTCTTAATTAAGCGGTAGATTTCAAATACTTCACAATTTTATGAAAGTCTCACTTTCTAATGCTTTTAGTCAAAGGATTTTATATTAGACTTACCATTAATACCTGCAACCCCAAGACTGATCTCAGTAAGAACTTTATACATAGATATAGAGTTCGGCTAATTTGTTACTTACAACATTTGAAGTAAAATGTTGAATGTAAGATTGTCTGTTTGTTTGTCAAACCTGTCAAAATGTATATGACCCTAGAAATAGGGCTGGTTTGCACATTCTAGTCAACAGCAATGAGGTGCCAGCTGCACATAAAATATTTATGCTGAATAGTACACACTAAATATTGCCTGAATCATGCTCTTCATATCTGATATTGCTCTTTTCACACCCATGTACACTAGTATCAGTATCGCTGCCACTGTAGAGAGACATCTGCACTCGCAGAATTTAGGCTTAGTTGTCTCATCCTTGGGTCTATGACATGCTAGTAAAAAGTTTGCACCCTGCCTACATTACTTGCTGTTTACATTCCCTGGGATGAATTTTTCCTGTTGCTGGTATGGCCTCAGAATGAATGCTGGCCTCAGAATGAAGAAACGGAGAGACCAGTCCTCTCACACCCCGTCTGTCTGTAAAGCAACTACCTGGACCTGCCGAGCTTCTGCTTGGAGTGTTGTGAGAATTCCTAACCCATAATATTTCTGTTATAGTCACACTCCTTACACTAAGCATAATTCCCTTCCAAATAAGTAGTGATACTTGAGTGACCACAGAGGTCACTGCATTTTGTAGTCTAGGACAGAAGTTCTCAAACTGGTTCGTGGACCACCAGTGGTCTGTGAGCTCCATTCAGGTGGCCCACGGATAGTTCCCTCTAAGGTGTGCGCCTGGGCGGCTGCATGTAAGAGAATGAAGGGCCACCCACCTAATTAGTGGAAGTGTGCAGCTGTGGCTCCACTAATTAGGGGCCTGGACTCTGGAGAAGACACACATAAGGTGAGGTGGTGGCCTTGGGGGAATAGAGGGTAGGTGGGAGGGGGCAGTGGAGTGAGAAGGGGTGGGGGGAATTTGGGACATGCAGTGCTGCGGCGACCAGAGAAAGAGGCAACTTTCCCTGGCTCCAGGGCTGCGGCTGCCGGGGGAGAATTGGCTCTCATTCCCAGCCCCAGCTCGGGGGCTGCCGTGGTGAGGGAGAGCGGGAGAGACACCCTCCCAGCCCCAGCTCGGGGGCTGCTGTGGTGGGGGAGAGTGGGAGAGACCCCCCCTCCTTCCCAGCCCCAGCTCAGGGGCTGCCACAGCAGGGCAGAGAAGGCACATCCATCACATTAGACAGGTAAGACTACTGATATTAAAGTATGAGTTGTGTGCTTTTATTTGTAGAACCAAAAAAGTTACTTTTTTTTTATATAGTGCTTTTATCCAAAGCGCTTTACAATAGTTAGCTAATGGTACAAACAACGTTTGGAAAGATCATCAAGTGGTCTGCTGAGCCCCTCAGCAATTTTCAAGTGGTCTGCAAAAAGAAAAAAAGTTTGAGAAACACTGGTCTAGGAGTACTAACCTAGGGGCTCGGAAGCCCTGGCTCTGAAGAGAATGGGACTGGAATGCAACTATTCTCTACGCTACTTCCAGGGCTGGCTCCAGGGTTTTTGCCGCCCCAAGTGGCACAAAAAAAAAAAAAAAAAGCCGCGATCGTGATCTGCGGCGGCAATTCGGCAGGAGGTCCTTTGCTCCGAGCGGGAGTGAGGGACTGTCCGCTGAATAACTGGACGTGCCCCCCTCTCTGGAGTGGCCGCCCCAAGCACCTGCTTGGCAAGCTGGTGCCTGGAGCCGGCCCTGGCTACTTGAGATCATTAGCACCAGGTCTGCTTGGAAAAACACTTTTATATACTATTGCTGTAGACAGAAGGGGGCTGAATTAAGATTACACAGACAAATAATTATTGCGTTTCCTAACTTTTTGAGTGCTTGACTTTGCAACATTAATGTTTTTTGTTTGTAATTTCTTTGACTTTTTTTTGTTAGCCTTTTTAAAAAAAGCAATCAGATTGGCACCCCAAACTTCATCAGCACTCACTGACCTCTGCCCCTTGAGCTAATCATAGAAGATTAGGGTTGGAAGGGACCTCAGGAGGTCATCTAGTCCAACCCCCTGCTCAAAGCAGGACCAATCCCCAGACAGATTTTTGCCCCAGATCCCTAAGTGGCCCCCTCAAGGATTGAACTCACAACCCTGGGTTTAAAGTATTAGGGGGTAGCCGTGTTAGTCTGTATCTACAAAAACAACAAGGAGTCCGGTGGCACCTTAAAGACTAACAGATTTATTTGGGCATAAGCTTTTGTGGGTAAAAACCTCACTTCAGATGCATAGAGTGAAAGTTTCAGCTGCAGGCATTATATACTGACACATGGAGAGCAGGGAGTTACTTTGCAAGTGGAGAACCAGTGTTGACAGGGCCAATTCAATCAGGGTGGATGTAGTCCACTCCAAATAATAGATGAGGAGGTGTCAATTCCAGGAGAGGAAAAGCTGCTTCTGTAATGAGCCAGCCACTCCCAGTCCCTATTCAAGCCCAGATTAATGGTGTTAAATAGAATGACCAGGGAGATTAAAGTGCATTATCCCCGATCTACAACCTATCCTGGAAAATGATCCCTCACTCTCACAGACCTTGGGAGGCAGGCCAGTCCTCGCTTACAGACAACCCCCCAACCTGAAGCAAATACTCACCAGCAACTACACACCACACCACAGAAACACCAATCCAGGAACCAATCCCTGTAGCAAACCTCGTTGCCTACTCTGTCCCCATATCTACTCTGGCAACAGCATCAGAGGACCCAACCACATCAACCACACCATCAAGGGTTCATTCACCTGCACATCCACTAATGTTATATATGCCATCATGTGCCAGCAATGCCCCTCTGCCATGTACATTGGCCAAACCGGACAGTCCCTCCGCAAAAGAATAAATGGACACAAATCGGACATCAGGAATGGTACCATACATAAGCCAGTAAGTGAACACTTCAATCTCCCTGGTCATTCTATTACAGATTTAAAAGTCACTATCATTTAACAAAAAAACTTCAGAAACAGACTTCAAAGAGAAACAGTAGAACTAAAATTCATTTGCAAATTTAACACCATTAATTTGGGCTTGAATAGGGACTGGGAGTGGCTGGCTCATTACAGAAGCAGCTTTTCCTCTCCTGGAATTGACACCTCCTGATGGCATTCAGGAATCCCTTGACATGCTTGTGAAAGCTGAGCAGTCTTCTCTAGAACTGGATTTACTTCCTCCCCCTTTATGCTTCAGCCCTGAAAGAGAAGTAATTAGCAATGTTTTGCACCTGTGTCTATAGCCACTTTTGTTCCCAGCCCTCCTCCAGTTTTCACGATAGCTACCGTGGACTAGGTAAATAGTCTTACCCCCATTTTACAAAAGGGGAAATGGAGGCACAGTGATTATATACCTTGGCCAACATCCCCCCGCAACTCACAGGTGTGTGTGTGGGGAATTGGAACCCAAGAGTCCTGCCTCCCCATTTCCTGCTCTGTCTACTGGACATGTGTTTCCAACCACATTTAAAATCCTGCCAAGAGAGAATTAAATGACATAAGCAAAGTTTTGGTTATGACTTTCTGGCATTGTCCAATCAATTGTCTAATCTGCCAAAAGTAAATGCGTAGGTCATAGCAAAGATAAAACTTAGGTGCTTCAGAATGGGCTTAGGTGACACAAGAGTTGAAATGCCGGAGCCCTGTCTATACTACAGCTTCCATTAGTGGGGCTGCGCCTGTTGGGAATTATGGCTCTGGGGAAGAAAAATCTGACTGTGGACAAGGACACTGAGGGTGGAATATGGCCCTTTGTTTGGAACAGTGATGACTGTTGCAGACAAATGGGGTGGGAGAGAAACAACCACCAAGGAAAATGCAACAGAGCTTGTGTTTCCATCTCACGATGCAGCTAGCAAATAAGACCTGTTGCTAAAATCAAACCAAAAGTGGGGATTTTGGCTGGAAAATCACCAATTCCTCCTCTGACATTTACCAAAAATTCTATACTCTGGGTGAGAGATTCTAGGAGATATTATGGTTGCTTTTAAAAACAGTAAATGTCCTGAAACTTTCTTCTATGAGTGGGTAAAGACACACTCACCTGCTGCCAACATCCCTTGATAAAACAACCAGCGGGGTAAGATTGTTTAAAACAAAACAAAAAACTACTGCTCTGGACAGTTAATCAATGGCATTTTTAACAGCCCTTCCTGGAGATCTTGGCAGGATGCAGTTACCTGCTTAAATAGAAAACCTCTGATTTTGGGCAACTGGCTCTGATAAGAGGTGTTTCAGTAAGATATCCATGACCCTCTTCTTGCAGATATTTCTCTGCTCAGTCTTAACTAAAATATTAGCCAAAAGAGATTAAAACTTCTCATGCTTAATCGAATCCAGGTGGCTTAGCCCAGTTTTATCACCAGCAAAGCCCTATCAGATGCAAGCAGGAGTCTTAAGCATAATCTTCTATGTTGGCTCTCTCCCATATGATTAGCAAAAATTCTATCATTACATGTAGAAGGGAGGTTTAGGTTTGACATTAGGAAAAACTTCCTAACTGTCAGGGTGGTTAAGCACTGGAATAAATTGCCTAGGGAGATTGTGGAATCTCCATCATCGGAGATTTTTAAGAGCAGGTTAGACAAACACTTGTTAGGGATGATCTAGATAATACTTAGTCCTGGCATGAGTGCAGGGGACTGGACTGGATGACCTCTTGAGGTCCCCTCCAGTCCTATGATTCTATGTAGGAAAGATGTCTGATTAGTCCCATCAAAGCCTATCAGTTGAGAATCTTGGTGCTGATTGATTCTTTATAGCCCTGCTCAAAGCTATTGAACAAACAAACAAAAATCCAGTTTCCAGAATCAGAGTTCTGGATAACTAAATTACTTAAAACAAAACAACAACTTTTTCATCTACAGATCCTGAGTAAAATTTGTATTTGATAGGGTGGTTATTCATATTTATTATTTGCATTACAGTAGCACCTAGAGGTCCCAACCCAAATTAGGGCCCCAAGTGTGTTAGGCACTGTACAAACACAAATTAAAAGATTGCGTAGTGAGGAATAACTTCTGGTCAGGGAGCTGCCTAGCGAGCTGTCCGCCTGGCTCCCCATGTATCTTGGGGAGCCGGAGAGCCTACCTGCCTACCAGGTGGGCAGTCCAGGGAACCAGTCAGCTGGGAAGCCCACTGCCTGGAAGTCAGACAGCCCAGGGCATTGGGGAGTCCTGACAGCCTTCCACATGGGCTGTGGAAGAGCCCAGCAGCCCACTACCTGGACAGCTGGGGACCCCACCAAGCAGGCCGCCAATGGAGCCAACCAGCTGGGGAGCCTGCTGCCGGGGAAGCCAAATAGCCCAGGGAGATGGGGAGTCTCCTATCCAGGAAGCTGGGCAGCCTGCCAGGTGGGATGCTGGCGAGCTGGGGAGCCCCAGGAGTTGGGCAGGCTGGCAGGAAATCAGGCAGGCAGTCTAAATGTCAAAAGTTTCAATGGAGTCGACAAGTTCCCACAGAACTCTTTGATCCCCACGAATTAGCACTTTCTGACAGAAAACTGTTCTGCTGGGAAAACTTCCAGCCAACTCTAATCTATCCACTCTCATAAAGGACAGACTGATGGAGAGAGATCTATTGCCTGGCAAATCAGAGCGATAGATGAGATTAAATTCACAGACAGACCCAGTCCTATAGAGGACTAGGGATGGTGGCCCTAGCGTCTGTTTGCCAGAAGTTGGGACGGATCACTTGGATTCCCTGTTCTGGTAATTTCCTCTGGGCTGCCTGGCATTGGCCACTGTCAGCAGCCAGGATACTGGACTAGACAGACCTTTGGTCTGACCCAATGTGGCTGTTCTTAGATATTGATGCTGCTGGAGAAAATGAAAATACAAGTCAGCTGAGAACTTGCTGTAATGCCACCACTGCACTGCCATCCTCAGAAAAGTGCTTCTTCCAGGACCTGTGAAATCTCTAGGCCACCCCTTAAAGTGCTAATATGAAAACAAATGATGGCAAAACTCACCCACCCCTACTATAAAGAAATCCAGAAAAACACAGCAGCAAATCATGCAACTAATGATATGTGCTAGTTATCAATGTGCAGTCACTTGCTTTTAGCTGCACCACCTCCCTCATCTGCCATTACCCCAGAGCAGGGCCCTTTTCTCATATGCCTGTAAAGCCCCACTTTTGGTGTAATAATAATAATACTGGTCTCCTTTACGAACATAGCCTGGGATTCAAAGTCAAGCCCAAACCTAAAGCCATGGGGCAAGGGGGGAGAGAAAAAGATCCCATTAAGAAAAATGTTGTCAAGGAAACTGTTCTCACTCTATGTAGCCAATAATGCACAAAGAAAATTCTCTCTGCTGCACAGCTCAGTACAGCGTGAGGTAGACTCCACAAATGTAATTGGGATAGCAGGAACTCAGCGCTGACTACAAAGACTTGTTTTGATTACCATGTGGACTCCATCCCAACCTTCTGTAGCTATTTTTTGAATCTTGAGTAACAAGCCAGACTTGCTTTCCTTGTATGACGCTGGCCAGAAATTTTAAATGGGAGAAGGGTGAGGAGGAAGGTGACATATGTTAGAACAGACTGGCTCTTGGTAGTGGTATTCTTCCTGCAAGCATAATTATTTAAGTAAGATGAATACCCTGCATTTCAGTTAACTCCTCTCCAGCTTGTGTTAAATCCATTACAGGATGCCTTGCATTTGACATTTGTGACTGCCCTTGATGACCGTCAATTTAAACCTGACAGGGAAGCTGTGGATTGCTGCCAGATCTGTAAATGCCACTGTATTTAGATAGGATTCCTTTAGGCTCACCCCTGTGGGGGAGGCTACACCCTTCAGGATTGTACTAACTGGGACCAGGAGCAATAAGAGCATTGATCTCTCTTGCACATGCATGCTTTCAGAATCCAGACTCATGTCACTGATAACCTGAGGTTGCTTCCTGGTTACTAGGCAATACCAATATTCAAGGTGAAGCCCTGATTTCTGCAAACACAATTTTTCTTATGGATTTCCTGTCTGCTTGTTGTTGAACTAAGACAAACCTACTCGTTCATTTCAGGCCCTCAGACTGGAATTAAATCGGGTTCCCTAAGGCCCAGCAAAATGATCAAACCTCATGCCTTTGCTTGGAAATTGTTTTAAATGAATTTTAGTGCTCACAAAAGCTAGAGGATGATTGAACTGTCTCAAATCAGAAGCCGTGGAGTTGAGCATACAGCTCTGTGAGCGCACCTCAATATATTCCAGTCCCCAGGCCCAGCTGTTCCAAAACTGTCAGGCAACATCCAATCCTGAGCCCTCACACCCTGTCAGTAACCAAACTAAATCCAGACCTACAATGAACTCCTCTTGTATTCCTGTCCTAGACACCTACACAGCTCTGCCGATACACCGCACACCTGACTTGCAGCATCCTTTGTTTATCCTAGTCCTGGTTCTCTTCTGAATAGAGACTTTCAACTGTGTCCTATTTTGCCAGATGGCACAAGGTTTCTTCTGATGTGTGCAAATATCAATTACGGCCCAGGGTGAATCAATTAAAACCATTTTCACTCGTAAATCCAGCAGCACTGTAAGCCAGTCCTGCGCAGCTGAAAGATGAGGGCTCTAACCTATTTCCCCCACCAACCCTTTTGTATTTATTATTTGTATCTACTCCCTTTATTCCACCTGTTTGATAACAATGGGTGATTGCAAGAGAGCAGCAGCTGAACAATGCAACACAGGCTGGATCAAATCAGCAGGTGACATTTTTTCACTGTGATTATTTTCAAGATCAAGCTAGGTCTGCAACAAACCAGCCGCTCTTTCATTTACTAGAGGACAAAGCTGCCGTTACCAAGTCTTAAAAGAGCAGATGAGCAGAATGTGACTGTGTGTGATATCCCTGCCTAGCACTGCCAGCACAACGTCAAAGCCATGCTGCTGCAAGGTTCAAAAGGAAAAAAGGCCTCTGGAAAGAGGATTTTTTGTATTTGTTTTTTTATTGTTCAAAATCACATAACTATCAGCGGCCTCTGAAAGCCTAGAAGGGGAACAGACCTTTGCTTTTTAAAAGATCTTTGCATCTGTCGTTTGCTTGCTGGACAGTGGATTCAAACTCTCTGCACGGCTCCCCAAAAGTACCATTTGGAAGCTGGGCAGACCCTCTCATCTGTGGACAGGGCTGCCCGGGGGCCAAGTGGGGCAATTTGCCCCAGGTCCCGGGCCCCGCAGGGGCCCCCATGAGAATATAGTATGCTATAGTATTGCAACTTTTTTTATGGAAGGGGCCCCCGAAATTGCTTTGCCCTGGCCCCCTGAATCTTCTGGGCGGCCCTGTCTGTCGAAGGAAAAATCCCAACAAGGGTGATTTAATCTTTAATCTCATAGCATTTTAGGGTGACCAGATGTCCTGATTTTATAGGGACAGTCCTGATTTTGGGTCTTTTTCTTATATAGGCTCCTATTACCCTCCACCCCCTGTCCCGATTTTTCACACTTGCTGTCTGGTCGCCCTATAGCATTTTATTTTATGAATCTCGCTGATGATGTGAATCAGGGAAAGATCTAAAGCACCCTTTAGAAGGGAATTCTGATCAACTCAAATGAAGATGGAGGAAGGCACCGTTGTCAAACCCATACAGTCCAAAATCATGAGACTTGCATAAAAACTAATGTGATTAAAAAAGACCATTTTGGGTTCTTTTTATTTGCGTTCTGGGCTCATAGGGTCACACACAGGTCCCATTTTCAGGCTTTACTCTGCAGCCATGAGGGCTAGAATTGTATTTTTCTCTAAATAACAGCTGGGATTTTCATGTAAAACTCTTAATTCTGCCTGCTGCGGCTTTAAGAAAAAGACCACCTATGGTGAGAGCTGACCCACTGGGAAGGAGTCGAGAGGCCGCTGGGGGAAGGGAGGAATGCTTTTAGAAATGAGTAACAAACAATGAATTTTTGATCCTAGAACACCAAGCTGCTGCATTTGGATCTAGCATCTGGGCTTGTTCACCTCCCCTATTCTGATCCCACCTTGAGAGCAAGGTGTTTGCATCAGTCTGGGGCTGTGGTCCTGATCCAAAAGGGCCACTGTACCCCATAAAAGTCATCTTCAAGCACCCCACCAAGCCAGCTTCTCTAGGAGGTGTGGCTAGGTGAATGAGTGTTGCCACAAAAACTCCATGAACCGCTGATCTTGGTCTCCGGCTGTGCACGGATCACACCAGAACAGCCCCCAGAACCTCACGACAGCTGCCTTGCAGAAGCTCCAGCCTCAGCTCTTCTTGCCGAGAAAGGAATGAGCTGAGCCTTCATCCCAGCCTCCAATCTGAGGACAGAATTAGCATCTATTTTGCCAATAGGGAGAAAAGAGACAATCTCATCGATGCAAACGGGTCTGGGCTTCCTCACAAGCAGCCCAAGATGCTGCTTGATCCTTCCCACCATCTAGCAGTCCTGTGCTGATTCAGCAAGGCACTGAGATAGCCCCATCTGCTCTCTCAGCAGAACTTGCTGCCTGATTCCTCCTCTCCCCACACGCTCAGAGCCTGAATAAAACCGTCTCTGAGCATAAATACCCCAGGAGGGTGAGTGGCAGTCCCCAGGGTCCCAATCACTCTGGAATGGCATCATTAGGTCTGTAGGGGGACTAACTGTACATCTGAGCTTCCAGATCAATTAAAATCAACTCCTTGTTCTGGGCATAAAAAAATATACTAGGAGCATTTGCCCAGTGGACCCAGCAGTGAATCAGTGATGGAAAGTGGTTAGTGCTGTGTTGAGGAAATGCCTCTTAGCCATACAACAAACAGCAGGCTTGTTTTCTTTTCTTCCTTTTTTGGCCTGTGTGTCTGCCATTTGCCTGACTGGATCAATGCACCAGGAACCGCGCAAACCGATTTCAGCCCTGACTCCATCCATCACCCCATCCCCCTCCTGCCCTCACCCTGCTTTGGCTCTTTTAGCAGCAGACACACATTGATTCACAAACAGCTCTCAGAGCTGCCTGAGTGCACAGTGGGTTTGTTCTTCCTTTAAAAGTAATTGCATTTAGGTACCAAGCACGGGGACCTGGCTGAATTCCAGCATGATTAGACTGTTTGATATGCCCCGGGTTTCTGCTGTCCCCATCCCTGCTTCCTCTGTTGTAACCTCTGCTTCCCAGCAGGCTGGATATATTTGAAAGGAAAGTACATGAGCTCCTAACCTTTAAGATCCCACACATCTTAGTGCCAGCCTACATCTCTGCACGCATTCATCCTATCCTCTCACCTAATCACTCCTATTGTCTCCTTCTTCTACGCTTGGCTTTGCACCTTTACTCATGCCACCTTTCCACTTTCCTCCTTTAGTTCCACTTCTTCCGTGGAGCCTGTTAAATCCAAGACTTTTGGGGAGCTCCTTCAATGAAGGTACTGGACCTTCAAGGTACAAGGACCTTGGGCTTTGCTGATCCCTTTTGCACTGCATGAGTCTCCACATGAGACCAACCTCCCAAAGTCCTGTTCCAAGTATGAATTGCACTCTGTGTAAAACTGTAATGAGACCTCTCTGGAATGGTCTCTTCAACAACTGTTCCAAAGTCTTGGTCAGGAACCTAGAGAAGATGACCCTGGGGACATTACAAAGCATTCTTACATTGATCTCCTCCTTGCCAATGATGCCTCACAGGATTTTGCCCCATATATTTTAATTGTCTGAGTTAGACTGGAAGCTCCATGGGGCAGGGACCTTGTCTTTCTAAACATTCTGTAAAGTGCAGCGTATCTTACGGTGCTGTGTAAATAATAGGGCATGTCAGAACATGTTCTCAAATGACACACGTTTAATATAAAAAAGAGAGAAAACCACATGTGTCCCTTGTGACTCAGCTTCATTCCATTTGGTTTGAGTGCTTTGCTCAAGGTCTCTTGCGGGCGCGCTTCCTGACATCCAGTGCCGTCCTGACATCCTTCCAGGTAACAATTTTGGAGGACAAGTCCAAATGTAACCTCTCAATGTAAAAGTCCTGTACTGAAACTGCAAGAATACAGAGTAATTGCTTTTCTAGTCAGCCAAGGCTTCCTGACTGCAAAATCTGCAGAGCCTAATGCAGCAAGCAATGGCTTCATAATGGATATCAGCAATTTCTCAGCTACCAGAAAACCAATATCAAATCGATAGGCAGGAAGAACTGGAGTAGCTTTGATCTGTATCCCGTTAAGCCCTCCCACAAGGATTGGAAGAAATATATTTGCAGACTTATAAAATTAATTGATTTCCTAAGTGTGGATGAACAGGTGCACTCATTTACTTAGAATTCTCTGGAACTTAGATCTATCTATTGATCGCATTGTTATCACCATAGTATTGTCACACTTCATAAAACTTGCATTATAAACTCAGGTCTCCCTCATGTTTGCTGGGTAGTTGAAAGTGGAAAACAAAGGAGGATAGCACAGAAGTGCTAACAGGAGAAGGATTTTCTCCTGGCGTATGTGGAATTCACGGTACCTCTACAGCAAGAAAATGAAAATTATTCTAAAACACTGGTGGGATTTATTTAATGCTTAGTTTGCATTTGGTGTGATACAAAGAGGGAATTTTAGATGGATTTGGGATGACCTACCCTAACGGAATTCAGAGAAGAAGCAATTTCTATTCCTCAGTCAAGGAGGATTCAGAGTACACACTTATTAGACGAGAACACTGATTTTTTTTTTAGCTAAAATGATAAATTACATGCAGCCCTTGGACTCCAGGTATGCTGCAAGTACAGCGTAGCAAGATTTTTGTGCTCTTGGTTATACAGTATGTTATTTTCTTACATACAGTGACAGTACTTTGCAATTATATCGCATGTTCCATTCACAGACCTTTGTGAGGATTAGTGATTTAATCCTCAGATCATCCCAGGAGGCAAGCAAGGATTAATGCTCCCATTTTATAGATGTGAATTGAGGTGCAGTGAAATGAAATGACTTGCCCAAATCAGGATGTCTGTGGCAGGTCCCAGACTTAGACTGTCAACTCTTTGGGGCAAGGACTGTCTGTTTGTTAGACGTGTCCCATGCCTAACAATGGGGTCCCGATCCCTGACTGGGGCCCCCAGGTAGTGCCATGATACAAACAATAAGGGCTGAGAATCAGCCTAGCTCTCCAAGTTCTATGCCTTCATCAGCAGACTTTCTCCTGTAACAGTAAGCAGTGTAAAATAGCATTGGGCAGATCTTTATTTTACAAATATATGGAGACAGGTAAAGAAACGAACTGCTAACAAAATGTAAGATAATAATGGGATAATAGTGCTGGTTCTCAGAATATCAGCCAATGGCTCCTACTCCATGTCAGGTGTATCAAACATCTAGCCTACTTGCTGTGCTTAGCTGACACCCATGACCAATGTAGATTTTCTGTTCTGTTTCTAAGTTCTTGTCCATTTCTAGGTTCTTATCCTGCTTTCATCCCATGGTATCCAAGAGCCTTCCAGGATTTAAAAGGAACACAGTGATTAACATCTGTCCAGTGTGGTTTCTCTCTTTGTCCTCCGGGGTGAAATTACACAGGTTTTGTTTGTTTGTTTTATTTTTATTAGGTCTTGTCTAAACATGAAAGTTATTTCAGAAAAAGGTAGGGAAAATATAAGAGCTGTTCCTGAATAACTCCATATATAGACAAGCCCTTAATAGCTGATGTTTATGGGTTATTGTTGAGGAAGGCAAAGTGGAAGAGGGGTGCTTTACATTTGGACTAGAAAATGGGGCAGTTAGTGGTGGTTTTTTAGATCTTGCAGTAATGAGTTCCACAGGTTAGGCCTGGCCTCTGAAAAAACCTACAGAATGCAAACTTTCACGCGGAAAAAAATGATAGCCCTTACGGTGGTGAAGAAATCATCCCAGTGTTGCCCATCTTATAAAGCCTGAAACAACCCTGCCCTCCCTGGTGAGGAGAAATGTGAGCTGCCTCTTTCATCTCAGTAGGCCATTTAACTTGGCTTCCTTCATAGCCCTGGGCCACAAAACATAACTAACAATTTAATTCGTCCCACTGTCAGTTTGACAGCCCTACCCTGGTTGAAGTTTGGGGCTACGTGCTAGCAATTTGTGACAACTGAAGAGGTGGGGTCTATTCCCAGCTCTGAGCTACTGTGTGACCTTGGACAAGTCACTTTCCCTCTTTGTGCCTCTGTTTCCCCTCAGCCCTTCGTCTGTCTGGTGTAGAATGACTGTAAGCTTTGTGGAGCAGGGACCATCTTTTACTATGAATCTGTATAACCTCTAGTACACTGGGCCCTGCCCTCAGCTGGGGTATGCAGATGCTACTATAATAATCGTAACATACCCCACATAACTAATAAAAGTTATCTGAATCAGTGGGACAGCAGCTACTCGAAGAACACTGGTCAGAATATACAGATTTCTCTTTTAACTTTTTAATTCTGTGCTGTGGAACGGTGATCGCCAGTCTCCGAAAGTGGAGTCCTCTACCTGGGCAGCAGCAGTGCAAGCTTCCCTTTATCGTGCCAACATGCCTCGCCCATGACCTAGAGGGAACATTTCTTGCCAGAGCTACAAGAATTGCTAGCACAGTGTGTCACTGCAGGGTTTATGGCTCTAGTCATATCCATCCCCACCCAGCAGTTTAATTGAAGTGTTTAATGGCGTTTTCCAAGTACGTCAGTAGTTCAGTGCTGGCTGACTTTGCAGAACAATTAAGTTGACATGGACTTGAAAGGCTTCCAAGGACAAGGACAAACTCTATGCCTGGTGACCCACCTAGCCTGGGTGGTGATCTGACCTGACAACCCAGGGCTTGTCTACACTGGCACTTTACAGCGCTGCAACTTACTCGCTCGGGGTGTGAAAAAACCCCCCGCTGAGCGCAGCAAGTTTCAGCGCTGTAAAGTACCAGTGTAGGCCATGCTCCCAGCACTGGTAGCTATGCCCCTCGTGGAGGTGGGGTTTTTAGAGCGCTGGGAGAGCTCTTTCCCAGAGCTCTGCTGCGACTACACAAGCCACGTTAAAGCACTGCCGCCGCAGCACTTTAACAGGGCCAGTGTAGACTAGTCCCCAGTTTACCCTTGTGTCCAAGCTGGAGTTCTCTCCTGTGCTTAGTACATTTGAATGACCATCTGGATAACCAGCTCCCCCTGCCCTGTGTGATGCTCAGTCCCTGCTGCATCTGTGCTGGGCCTGGTATGTCACCTGCACACAGAGCTTGAGTGTAAATGGAGGCTGAATTGCTGCACACCCCACACATGCACACACTGCTGCGAGATTTAGCAATTGGGGTACCACAGATACCACTGGGTGCCAGTCAATAGGCCACTCAATGGGCAGGTGGTGTGCCAGGCCCACCAAAGAGGTAAGTGCATCATCATTAGGGTTGTTAGGATTTGCCGCAGGTAATGGGAGGGAAGGGCTGAGTGGGTAATCTTGGCAATGTCACCTCCCTGCTAATAAAATTCTATTCCCCCTTGGACAACCCACAGCCCCCAACCCCAATTAACCTTGTCTCCCAGCTACAACCCTTAAGTGCCTCCCTACCAGGCCTCAACTTCTAATCACACCCATCCCAGCTACCAATGCCAAGGCAACCCCCACCAGCCCCCTCCAAGCTAACTGCAGGACCCACCCAACCAGTCCCCCCAGTTATAACCCCCTGAAACTCCCCAACCAGCCCCCAGTTATAAGCCCCCAAAACCCCCCAACCAGCCCCTAGCTATAACCCCCCCAAACCACCCAAGCAGCCCCCCTAGTTATAACCCCCATAAACCGCCCAACAAGCTATAACCTCCATAAACTTCCCAACCATCCCCCCAGCTATAACCCCTCAAAATCCCCCAACCAGCCCCCCAGTTATAACCCCCAGAAACCACCCAACAAGCTATAACCCCCATAAACTTCCCAACCAGCCCCCCAGCTATAACCCCCCAAAATCCCCCAACCAGCCCCCCAGTTATAACCCCCAGAAACCCCCCAACAAGCTATAACCTCCATAAACTTCCCAACCATCCCCCCAGCTATAACCCCCCAAAATCCCCCAACCAGCCCCCCAGTTATAACCCCCAGAAACCCCCCAACAAGCTATAACCTCCATAAACTTCCCAACCATCCCCCCAGCTATAACCCCTCAAAATCCCCCAACCAGCCCCCCAGTTATAACCCCCAGAAACCCCCCAACAAGCTATAACCCCCATAAACTTCCCAACCAGCCCGCCCAGCTACAACCCCCCAAACTCTCCCAACCAGCCCCCCAGTTATAACCCCCAGAAACCCCCCAACAAGCTATAACCCCATAAACTTCCCAACCAGCCCCCCAGCTATAACCCCCCAAAACCACCCAACCAGCCCCCCAGTTATAACCCCCAGAAACCCCCCAACAAGCTATAACCCCATAAACTTCCCAACCAGCCCCCCAGCTATAACCCCCCAAAACCACCCAACCAGCCCCCCAGTTATAACCCCCAGAAACCCCCCAACAAGCTATAACCCCCATAAACTTCCCAACCAGCCCCCCAGCTATAACCCCTCAAAATCCCCCAACCAGCCCCCCAGTTATAACCCCCTGATACCCTCAGCTGTAACCCTTCAACCGACCCCGCCCCGTTCCAAGAAAGCCCCGCCTTCCCCGGCTCACGTGCAGGGGGCGCGCCCGCGTCGAGTCACGTGCTGCAGGTGTGAACTCAGCCTCGGCGCGGGCCTCGCCTCAGCCACGTGATCTTCTTCCGCCAAACGGCCGCCTGGGCGCGCGTGCCCTGTGTCACGTGGTGCGTGCGGGGCAAGGGCTGGAAGGAACCGTTGGGGCGTGAGCGCGAGGCCCCGCCAGTGAGTGGGGGAAGGGAAAAGTGGGCGGGGCGCCGGGAGCCCCCGGGGCTACGGGACCCTGCGTGGGGGGCGGGGTCCCAGTGCCCTCCCCCCGCGGTGCGGGTGTCCGTCTGCCCCTCCCCCCGGCATGTGGGGTCCCCGTTGCCGGACTCCCCCAGGGTGTGGGGCTGAGCCCCGGTTAGTGCCCAAGGGAGGGGTGCTTGTGCTATAATTATTGCATTTTATTTGTATGGCATCACTGGTGTGCTTGGGGCATGTTGGGGGTGCGTGGGACATGCCTGATAGTGTGTGGCGCATGCATGGCGTTATGTGTGTGCATGAACATGTGCACTCTTACATGGGGGGGTGCGGGGCGCACATAGTGCTTGGTGGCAGGGGCCACATGGTGAGTTAGTGCATGGCAAGCTGCTGCACACTCACTCGCCATATAGACAAGCTTGAGATTTCACGTACCTGGGACAATGTGGGCGCAATTAGCAGAAGAGAGAGGAGATGTTGAGCTGGGAGAGGCTAGGGGATAAGCTGGAGAACAAGACAGAAAAAGTTATGTAGGGGCAGCTATTAACTTTGAATGTGGCCATTGTGCTTATGTTGTCCACAGAAATTTTTTTTTTTTTACAAGTTACCATGATTCTGTTTTGTTTTTCAACAGTTGTCTCTGTAAGTGCTGCGGGGAACAAGTCTGTTCTGCAGGAGTTTTGTAAAGCATGTCTGTGCCGGCTATGTGAGGAATGAGGTGAAACCAGAAGTACTTCCATCCTGAAGAGAGTCAGACTGAAAAGAGCTGTGTGTCTATCAATAGATTCATCACTTGACAGCAAAAAAAAAGAAAAGAAAAGAAAAGGAGGAGAGCCTCAAACAGTCCATTAATCCTAATGGAGAACCCGAGGTTTCATGGTGAACAGTCAAAATTTTGTCTGAATATGGACAGTGAAAACATGGAAACATCAAACACAGAAGCGGGTTCACTTTGCACTGGGGGGCCTGACAGAGACGTAAATCCAGAAGAAGAAATGTTTAAGAAAAGGGCTGTTGTGGCTGGTGAGGCTTTTGAAATTCCTAAAATAAATTGTGTCGACGATGATGATAACGATAAAGGAAGCAGAACTGTCCAAAGAGAAACATGCTTTGGTATTGGTGATGATTTGGATGAAAATTGTATTAAAGAACTCAGTAGCACTCTAAAAATCCCAGACTTTGAGGCATTGGGGGAAAATGAGAAGTCACATAGCATGAAAAGCTGTTTGAAAGTCCAAAGTCCAGAAGAATCAGTAACATTACAGGGAGCAAGACTGACTGGTTTGGATGCTGTCAAAACAGAGTTTCATCTTAATAATGAAGGAACCAAATTGAAAGAATTGTTAAGTCAAATGGACTTTTCAGGAAATCTTTCGAACTCCTGGGACCAGGGCACTCACTCCAAGTTGCCCATCATTCCTGATCTGAAAGAGGAGAAAGAGCTGTTCAGGTTACAGTCTGATTTTTTCCCTTTACCCTCTGTGGCTCTTGAGAACATGAAGAAAAAAGTAGGAAGTTCATTAACAGAAAAGTTTAGGATCCCCCTACTGCAAAAGCTTCCTTCACCACCACAAACAGATCTCCCCATAATTGCTAAACTCTTACAACTACTCCCAACCAGGGCCCCCACCCCCGTTGTGAAAACCTTGTATTCCTTTGATACTCTCCCTAACTAAACTCCCCTTCCATTTGCCAAACCGTACTGAATCCACCTGAGAGGCTGACCACCCAGACTTCTCAGTTGCCAAAGCCATCGCACACAGTGACAAACCCCAAACCAGTTTCTACCAGTACTTGTCAGACCCCATTTCTGTGTCCCACTGTGCCAGATCTACAACTCTCAAACCAGACCCCTTTGTAGATGATAGGCACAGGGCAGTTTATGGCACATGGAATCATAGTGAGCCCTTGGGGAAGAGGATTCCCTTTACGGTCTCATGCAGGGTGTGAAGTTTGCCTTGTTCCTGTCTGAAGTTCCTGCCTGTTCTGAGGCTCAGTTGTCACATGTTTGGGGCTGGTATGGAGCCAGAGCTGCTGTTCTTTTTATCCTGCGAGCACCTGAAAGGGGCAGGTTGAACAGGGTCTATGGAGTCTTATCTGCACTTCCTGTTATTTATAGCTGCCATTTGTAAGTGGTGTGGGAATGAGGGAAAGAGCTTTTACATAGTAGTATAAAGCAACAAAGAGTCCTGTGGCACCTTATAGACTAATGGTACATCTATGCTTACCCGCTGGTTCGGCGGCAAACAATCGATCTTCTGGGATCGATTTATCGCGTCTTGTCTAGACACGATAAATCAATCCCGGAAGTGCTCGCCGTCGACGCCGGTAATCCTGCTCCGCGAGAGGAGTAGGCGGAGTCGACAGGGGAGCCTGCCTGCCGCGTGTGGACCCGCGGTAAGTGCCTTTAAGTTCGAACTAAGATACGCAACTTCAGCTACGTGAATAACGTAGCTGAAGTCGAAGTATCTTAGTTCGAACTGGGGGCTTAGTGTGGACCAGCCCTAACAGACGTATTGGAGCATAAGCTTTCATGGGTGAATACCCACTTCGTCAGACGTGTGAAAGTTTATGCTCCAATACGTCTGTTAGTCTATAAGGTGCCACAGGACTCTTTGTCGCTTTTTACAGATCCAGACTAACACAGCTACCCCTCTGATACTTGACTACATAGTAGTATGAAACCCTGTGATGACCCTGTCTTTAAGAACATAAGAACGGCCATACTGGGTCAGACCCCGGGTGACCGTTCCGTTTTTGCTGGGACAGTCCCTTTTTTAAGCCCTGTCCCGGCCGTCCCGACTTTTTTGGCAAAAGTGGGCATTTGTTCCATTTGCTCTTGACATCT
Organism: Chrysemys picta bellii; assembly: GCF_011386835.1. Lineage (NCBI taxonomy): Eukaryota > Metazoa > Chordata > Testudines > Emydidae > Chrysemys > Chrysemys picta. The sequence continues at coordinate 14,007,169 of NC_088813.1, forward strand.
TGGTGAGTTGGCAAGAGCAAACAAGACAAATGCCCACTTTTGTCAAAAAAAGTGAGGTGCGGAGGAACATGAAGAGGGGCGAGCGGCAATGCCAGCCCCAAGCACGGGGGGAGGCAGAGCTCGGGTGAGTGGCGAGGCCAGCCCCAGCCTCGCATGGGGAGTGGGGCAGGGCTCGGGCGAGCTGCTTGGGCCAGCCCTGTAGGCGCGGGGTGGGGGGAGGGCTCGGGCTAGCCCCACACGGTGTCCCGTTTTCCCTTGGGGAAATATGGTCACCCTCGTCAGACCAAAGGCCCATCTAGCCCAGTATCCTGTCTTCCGATAGTGGCCAATGCCAGGTGCCCCAGAGGGAATGAACAGAACAGGGAATCATCAAGTGATCCACCCCCTGTCACCCATTCCCAGCTTCTGGCAAACAGAGGCTAGGGACACCATCCCTGCCCATCCTGGCTAATAGCCATTGATGGACCTATCCTCCATGAACTTATCTAGTTATTTTTTGAACCCTGTTATAGTCTTGGCCTTCGCAATAACTCTTTGGAGTGGAGTAGTGTGTTGCCCTGGGGTCCTGTGACTGTGGAATGGGGCAGGGCACCAGAGCATAGGTGAACTGATGAACTCTGAGGGAACTGCCATGGAAAATGGGGCTCTGAGAGAAGGCCCAAGCCCATGGCTACTGAATTCCATGCTGGGGGCAACTGACTGTTTAGTACTTTATTTTTAAATGATTAATCAATCAGGATGGGAAATAAAAATTATAATGAATAATTAATACTAGCATTTATAAATTCAATTAATTATTTATCCTCATGAAGCGCTAAGTGCTCATTTAGGGCTATACACCACATCCCCATTTAATTTCCAGTGATATGACGGAGCTGTATGCGCCTGGAATCAGGTAGCACATGGCTCTTTATATGGCAACAAGTCCAGTAATGCACTGCTTGTTTATGTGAATATCAGCCAATAGGGACATACTTTGTGTGTTTTGAGTGTCTCAGTACCTTAGGCTAATTCTATACTAAAAAGTTAGTCTAACCCAGCTAGGTTGCTCATGGGTATGAAAATCCACAGTCCCGAGTGACGTTTTTAAGCTCACCTAGCCCCTTGTGTAGACAGTGCCAGGTCACCAGAAGAATTCTTCCATTGACCTAGCTACCGCCTGGTGGGTTAACTACAGTGATGGGTGAATCCCTCCTATCCCTATAGTGAATGTCTACACTGAAGTATTACAGCATTTTGAGTGAAGACCTAGCCTTAGAAATGTATGTTACATCTTTTCACATGCTTCTGCTGACCCTGTAAAACTCATGTCAACACTGTTGCACTTGTCACAGGACTTCCACTACATCGTTTCACGGCAGCAATACAACCAGTATACTTTTTAACCTGCTAAGATTAAATGTGGGACACAGTATGAGATACAGACCCAAAAGGGGAGATAATACAAATAGCATAAGAACCACGAAACCATGTGGTATTAATTTCTTTAGTATACCTAATCTCCATTTTATTATGCAACAGTTCTGCTATCAGTAATTTACAGTATTGAAAGAGATATCACAAGCCAGTCCTGAGCGGCCTGGTAAGGGGGCGGGGAGCGGGGGGGTGGGGAGTTGGATATGGGGCAGAGGTTCTGGGGGGGCAGTCAGGAGACAGGGAGAAGGGGGGGTTGGATAGGCATGGGAGTTCTTGGGGGCCTGTCAGGGGGTGGGTGTGTGGATAGGGGTTGGGGCAGTCAGGAAACGGAGCGGGGGGGTTGGATAGGAGGTGGGGTCCTGGGAGGGGGAGGTCAGGGGACAAGGAGCGGGCGGGTTGGATAGGAAGTGGAGTCCTGGGCGGGAGGGCCCGGGAGGGGGTGGTCAGGCGACAAGGATCAGAGGGGGATGGATGATGGTAAAGGAGAGGAGGGGGATGTAAGGGTTTCTCAAAAATTAAAAAGGGGGCATGATGCCGAAAAGTTTGGGAACCACTGCACTAAAGTTAGATAAGTCTTGTAGAGCCTATGGTGACTTGGGAACTTCCACCACCCCTTTAAGATACAATGGTGATGAGGGTTGGACTGTGTCTCTTTAACTGTTAACTTTGATTGTAGCACTAGTATTCCTGAGTTGCCCTCACAAAATGAAAGCATTTTCTTGTTTCATGTCACAGCTTTCACCTCCCAGCTTGCAATGAGCAGGTTACAGGCAAGAGAGTGGGAGAAACACATGCCAGTGACCGTGTTTCAAATGAAGAGCAGAGTGAACAGTCAGCAGTTACTCTGAATGTGGTTAACCAGAACAAGGTGTCGTCAGAAAGTGAAGTCAGAGTATCTGGAGAGGGTTCATCTTACAGCAGAAGCCCTTATGTCAGAGAAATAAAAGCAAAGGAAACCGATTTTAGAGAAAAGATGATTGTGTCTGGTGGGCCTTCTGAAAGTCCTAAACAAAATTGTGACAATGACGAGAGGGGAAGCAGAACAATTCTAATTAAACCCTGTTACATAGTCTTGAAAGACCTCAGGGATGAGTTAAAGGAAGAATGTGAAGATTCTTTAATAAGCTTAGATATTGAAACACAGTCAATAAAAATGCAAAATGAGAGGAAGGCCAGTTTTTCTGACCTATTCCAAGTATCTTTACATGATGTTTTAGATAAAAACAATGTTAAAAAACAAAATAGAATCATAAAAATCCAAAACAGTAAGGCACTGTTGGAAAATGAGAAATTGAACAACACAGAAAAGAAAGAGATCAAAAGTCCTGAAGAAGCAGTCACTTCAAGAGGATCAAATAGTATGGATACAAAGATTCACCATAACTCTGAAGAAACTCAAGGAAAAGGGTCATTTACTCAAATGGACACTCCAGATCTTTCAGATATGATTGAGGAGGGCATTTTCTCTAGGCTGTCTCTTGTGGAAAAAGAGTATAAGAGTTCTACCATAAATCTCTCAAATGTGGAAGAGGAAGGCTCAAGGGCAAAGAGGTTACTGTCAGATTCTTGCCCTCTATCCAACATGGCTCCCAAGGTACAGAAGGAAAAAAGTAGAGAGGTAATAACACCTGTTGCAAAGTTTAGGAAACTGGAACAATCCAGTTAAGCAATTAGGAAGGGAAGAAATATCTTATAGCTATTTAGTGATGAATCCAAATAGAAAAGGATTTAATTCTAGACTTTCAGGAAGACTTTTTGCCAGTAATATTAGTCAGTCCAGCAGGATTATTCGGGCACCTGGGAACACTTTGCAGACTGAGGATCTTTAAGGAATTGCAGGCCAATGGGGGCAGTGGGAAGCGGCGGCCAGCACATCCCTTGGCCCGTGCTGCTTCCCGCAGCCCCCATTGGCCTGGAGCGGCAAACTGTGGCCAGTGGGAGCCGCGTTCGGCTGAACCTGCAGACGCGGCAGGTAAACAAACCGGCCCGGCCCGCCAGGGGCTTTCCCCGAACAAGCGGCGGACCGGCTTTGAGAACCACTGCCCTAGGCTGTGCCCTAGGGCAGTGTTTCTCAACTGCTGATCCCTGCGATCTCCTAGACACAGTTTAGGAAGGCAGCAAGCCAGTCCCTGGTATGAAATAGGTTGAGAAACACTGCCCTAGGGTGTAGGTAATTAATACAAATTCAAACACATCCCTAACTTAGGCCTGGTCTATACTTAAAACTTAAGTCAACATAGCTACGCTGCTCAGGGGTGTGAAAAATCTGTAGCTATGCCAACCTACTCAATGTCGATGCAGCTGGGTTGACTGATGCCTGGGGCGGTGGAGTTTCTACAGCAATGGAAAAATCCCTTCTGTCGCTGTAGTCTGTGTCTATGCTGCTGTAACCCCCCTAGCATAGATGGCAAAAGGAATCCTAGAATTAAAGCTGTTGTAGCTCCCGTAGTGTAGACGTGGCCTTAGTGCAGGACAAGCAGAAATGCTGCTTTGAGACCACTTGCGTGGCCAGTCTGCAAATGTTATGTTAGCTTCAGCAGGATCAGAGACAGCTTCATGGCACTTTGCATCAGTTTGGGGGGAAATGAACTTCATTCAGGCTTTGGATTAATAAGAAATCTGATAAGTCTTGCCTCCCCAAAACAACCCATTCCTATAGCAGCCAGTGTGACATGACAGTGTACAGGGATAAGTGTGCAAACACCAACATGAAATGGACTATTTCAGTATGCGTGGTAGGATTAAAAAGAGGTCTGGCAAGGTTAAGAAGTTATAAGCAAGGGGCATATTCGTGGCTCTGTCATGCCGGGACTTGTTCGGGGGTTAGCAGAGAAAAGAGGTCCAGGGAATACCAATTTAGATTAAAGGCAGAAATGCTCTCCTGGAGCAAGACAAAGGTGATTGGGCCAACAATGTAGCAGAAGACTCTACAATAGATTGGTTCTTCCTACCCCAATAGGTGTCAATGCGCTTGAAATACAGTGGGTTCCATATTGTCGAAAAACTGCACACAGCTTTGATGAAACGTTTTATAGTGTAATGGCACATATAGAAAACAACCCCCTCAATCTCTTTGCTGAAAGATAAATCTTAGTGAACCTCTTTCTCGATTGCTTTTGCTATGATCTAGAATATCCTTTATTACCCACAGCACCTCTCATCTGAGCTGGGCTGTGTGATTTTGTGTCTAAAGTTTTATGGCTGAAATATTATTTAAGTATTCAGCAAGAGATTGGTTTATAGGATGAGACAACTAACAACACATTAGAGTAGATTAAAATACTGGATTATAATCTCTGTTCTTTTTCTGTCCAAGGAGGAAGAGGGCCCTTTGGTTCATCAGTCACATGGTGTACAAATTGTGTATTACGTATGTTTTATGCTTTCCTTTCTTCTGTTTTTTTTTTCTCCTTTGTGTTATGTTCCTCAGTTAGGCATAGAAGACGATGGTGAAGAGTGAGTCTTTAGGCCTAATTTCAAATGGGAATTTGGACCTCCCAAATTCTTCTTTGTCCCCCATTGTCCTCAGGTTGCAGTTCCATAGCCATCACATTAGCTTGGTGGATGCAGACGGGAATTGAATCGAAATCACCAGCAGGCAATCTGTGGGAGGTGAATCCTTCTACCTTTCCCTTTTGAAGATGAGGGGAAGAGTGGAATGAGGGGAATAGTTCTTCTCAGTCTGCAGAAACCTTTGCTAATCAGTCAAGGAATAAATAGATACAGCAGCAACTAACCCATTGTGCCCACTTCTCTTGTTTATGCTGCTACTAGGTTTGTCAATGGTCATTTCAGGCAGGATTAAGGAAGACCTGACCTATCTTTGGGGAAATAGAACAATGCAACTTCATTTGGGCAAAGGATAGGGCAGTTTTCTTTCCTGCATTGGAATTCTCTATCCAGTGATCTAATTGTGTAGAAAGCATCAGGAGAGGATATGACTGTGGGGAAGGGAAGACCATGTAGACTAGTTATCACTGATCATTTCCTTTGTCCAGTTGGGTTAAAAAGGTGCCCTTCAACTGGCTTAGTATCTAGTTGTGTGTGAACTGTACTGATGTTTGGGAGACTTGTTGCTTACACCCTTGCACTGTCAGGAGCTGGGAGTGTTGTGGATGCATCATGCTCAGGTCCTGAAGAGATCAAGATATTCTTGCTGTTCAACAATCACCACTCTGGCCAGTTCAAGAGCTACTTTGTCAGGGAATCCTGTCCCGCACTTGTTGGCTAAAAGGGTAGTGACAATCCAGAAGTATGTCAAAGTTGAAAAACTGGATGGATGCCTTGAGGTTCCAGAAGGAATGTAGAGGTCCTATGGGGGGCAGAAGGAAGGTTCTCTCAAGGACTTATTTTACAGCTATTTTTTCTGTTTTAAAATGTTTTGCTTTCTCCTCCAGAAAATGTCTGGGCCAGTAGTCGGACTCCTTGGAGTCCCCAGCAAGGCCTGTAAGCCAAGGAGGCTGCAGAGACTGGTAGAATTGGAGGATTCTTCAGATGATGAGACGTGTGTTTGTTGCCGGACCCCTAAGGTATTTTACCTCACCCCACATCATGATAAAGTAGCCCAATGAAATGGAGAGCAGCAATTAGGCAAGATTGTGATTTTTTTTTTAGAAGGAAACTTGAAAGTGAAGTATAGATAGCCAAAGGAATCCTAGAATCATAGAAGATTAGGGTTGGAAGAGACCTCAGGAGGTCATCTAGTCCAACCCCCTGCTCAAAGCAGGACCAAGCAGGGATCAGTAATGGGATATAAATACTTTCGCCTCTAGCAATGGCTTGAATTCAGACCAGGTTGTTAGTGACCAGAAGTCATTAATTTCCTGAGTGTTTATTGACTTGTGTGGCAAAAGTTGATGGTAATTCTCCATTTCGTAGCAGACAGAAGTCCACGTGACAAAAATTGACACCACATTGGTACCCCTGCAGATAATCTCAGGAGAGAAAGAGTTGGGAGTCAATTTGTAATCTCCAGTATGTGCTAGGGAAAAGCCTTTCCAGAGAGGAATAGTAGTAGTTAATTTTCTCTTGCATAAGCAGCCTCTTGCCAGTTAGCCAAGGATCACTAGGGAGAGGAGATGATCACTACCCACGCACCCCCAAGTGAGAGACTGATGTTGGGAAGCCACTGTTGAAGTGAGGATGAAGGAAAGAGACTGATTATCAGTTAAGATTGGCTGAAGAAGAAGCAGGACTGAGTGGACTTGTAGCCTCTGAAGTTTTACATTGCTTTGGTTTTGAGTGCAGTTATGTAACAACAACAAAAATCTACATTTGTAAGTTGCACTTTCAGGACAAAGAGATTGCACTACAGTACTTGTATGAGGTGAATTGAAAAATACTATTTCTTTTGTTTATAATTTTTACAGTGCAAATACTTGTAATACAAAATAATATGCACTTTGATTTCAGTTACAACACAGAATACTATATATATGAAAATGTAGAAAAACATCCAAAATATTTAATTAATTTTAATTGGTATTCTATTGTTTAACAGTGCGATTAAAACTGTGGTTTATCGCAATATATTTATTTAATCGCGATTAATTTTTTGGGGTTAATCCTGTGAGTTAACTGCATTAACTGACAGCCCTAATTTAAACTATGACACATGAGGTTTATTCCCCTAGCCAAATTCTTTTGTTGCATTAACTGTTATAACCCTGGATATTTTTATTATCCATATAAACATCTAGTCTCCTCTTCAATCTTATTAATTTCTTACTAAATTCTTGATCTCAAAATTATCCTGTGGCAATTTGTGCCCCCTAGTTATTATGTGGGACACCTGGGCAGTTCCCAGCCCCTGCTGCGCTCAGTGCTGTGACAGCAATGTGCCTAGGTTCTGAAGGGAGAGAAGCCTCGTATTGTTTAGCAGTTGCTCCTCTAACCTAAAGAATAGTGATCACAATTCAGTGAAGTAATGATGGAGTAGGAAAATTGGATAGATCCTTGTGGTTGCAACAGGGGCATGGAGGACTAGGAGATGGAGAATGTTTCTGTTACTTCAGTTTAAAGCTCACACTCTGTTTTGGAAATGTCTTTGTCACTGGCAATGTTTTCCTCGTTCAGAAAATGTCTAGGCCGGTCCTGGGAGTCTCCGGCAGCAAGGCTTGTAAGCCATGTAAGATGCGGAGAGTGGAGGAATTGGAAGATTTATCAGAAGACGTATATGATGATTTTCAGGTTACTCAGGTATTTCATCTCTCCATGTGCCATCCTGACATAACCCAGTGGAAAAGAAAATGCGGAGCGGCAAGAAGGGTGGGATTACTGTGATTTTCAAGAGGGAAATTTAAAGGGATAGAGGACTGGTAATGGGCTATAGGCCTTTTATCGCAAGATCATTAGTCTGAAGCTGCCCAAGGTCCCTAGTAAACCAAAACTGATACCATCTCTTGGCTGTTCAGTGGCCTGTGTGAAACAAGGTGGTGATTTTTGTCCAGTTTCTGGTGGACTGTGGAATTTCCCCTAATTGCAGCCTCAGGAGCAGGTGGAGGAGAGAGGAGATGATTTTACATTGAATCTTGGGTCTTGCTGCCAGGGAACCCAATTGAATTGCTACACATGCAATCGCAGGTCTGCTTGAACTGGTCTTGATAGTGGACAATAAAATGAGGATATTATTCCACTGTTCAGATATTTGAGAGGTATTAATGGGAAGTAGAAATTATTTTCAGTAGCAGAGAAGCAGTAAAACAAGCAGTAATAGCCTGAATCTAAACACAAACTCTCAAGATATTATAAGTAAATGTCTGAGCAGTGTAAGACTTGAAAGCAGTGACTAATTCCATTCCCAAAGCTATCTGCAGCTGGGTATTTGGTATATGGTGTCACTAAATTTTGTGCTAGCAAGGTTGGTTGTCTGCATGAGTTCTTCCATATTCCATTCTCTTTTCATCCCATTTTTCCTCTCTCTTCCTTTAATCTTTATTATGATTGATGCAACACCAGGAAATTGAAGACAGCGATTACCACCCAACACTATATAAAAAAGAAATGAAGCAGCTCCTGAAACCATATGCAGCACATGTGCTTTGGCAAAAGCCTTTGAACTCACGTAAGTTGTTAAACACTGAAACCAAGGACAGGTGGCCTAGAAACTGAGTCCTCTTATTCTCACTATTGTTAGCTGTGTATGTTCATGTTCCTCTTTGTATTGTGTGCGGTGTCGGATCACCCTAAGCTTTCTGAAGTGGAAATGTGCCTAGAGGAGTTTCTTTCATATGGCAGTTCCCTCTTCACAAGGACAGCTGATACACAAAGGGTCTAGCTGTGGGTCTTGCCTCTCTTATGGAGGCAAGGTAATACAGATGGTGAAGCATTAGCTTTTCCCAGGGGGTTGAATTGGGCCAGTTTATGGCAGCTTGACTAGCCATTACTTTTTCTTGGAAGCTGGCCTTCACAAAATTCAAGTAATTAAGAAAGTAATTAAGTCTCTAGCCCTTATGGTTGAAAAATGAACCTTTAGAATGTGAACTGAATGTAAATCAATTCAGTGGTATTGTTCTGAGTGTGCAGACATCATGAAACAATAGGTGTGAGAGATGAGAACTGCCCCATGTCTTCTCAAGGAGGTATTGAACCTGAAGCATAATAATGATATTCTAAATGTCAAGATTCTTAACTAGTTCACATTGATCAGCATATCCAAGAAATAAGAGAGCGGATCAAATTATTAAGATCTGCGCAATCTACATATGGACATTAGACTGGGACAGAACTCAGGTTATGGATGGAGTTTGGAAGAGTGCCACACTTTATTTGGTTCCAGTTCAGCCCTTGTCTTTTCCCTCCTGGGGATTTAAATCCTGGTGCAGGCCAAGTGAAAATGAATTTGGTGGGCATTTGTCCACAGCCCTTAGCATCTAAACAGTTCGGCATGATACAGTCTATGCTAAAAAGATGCCTAGTACTCGAACAGCAGATCTTATTACAGGTCATGGCTGAGGTGCATTAACCAAAGTTACATAAAGAAACTTGCATAGCCCATGCGCACCCGGTGACTGGCTTTGCTGGTACAATGACTACCAGACTGAGACTTGTGTCTAGAGCTGTTATGTAACTCCTGCAGCTAACACACTGGTGTGTTGTTCAAGCAGCCTTCTGCCCCTTCAGTCCTGCTACCCCTTTAAATTAAGGGGAATCTGCTAGCAGTGTTCCTGGGGAAGGAACTTCAAGAGGAATTAACATCCCCCTCCCGAAGGGCAGGACCTTTATAGTGTGAACTGATCACTCTACTTCCAGCAGTATGCTAATGCTGAGGAAGGTCATCAAATGTTATGAAACTGTTCAAGTGGCATTATGCACGAAAAGTGACTGTCAGGTCACTGAGGGCTTTTCTTCTCAGTCTCACAGTTCCAAAGCAAATTTGCTCAGTTTACAAGTTAAGAGGTGATTTTTCTAATGGATGGAATCTCAGCTTAGATTCTGAAAATCGAGCTGGGTTCCTTCTGCCTCTCAGTTTCTCTCCAATATTGAAGATTCTGCAATCGAAATTGATCCTGTTGATGATACACGAGGTGGCCGAGAACCCAGCTTGCTCTCTGGCTGTACGGGCTGTTCAGAGGAAATGTGAATAAAACTGGGTTTGGGGTCCAGTTGTGCAGCCCTTACTCACAATGAGTAGGACTCAGGCCAGGAGTCCCACTGAGCTCGGTGTGACTACTGGGTTATAAGGACTATGCAAAGTGAGTGGGATTTGCAGAACCAGGCACTTTGTGAATAAAGGCAGACACTGGCTGTCTTATCAGCATGCAGTACAAAAACGAAGTTGTTTCCTTTATTGGATCTTCCGTAGGAAAGCAGTTACCACAGGGCAATGTGGTGTCCCTGTAATGTCCCACCTTTGTTGGTAGCATTTCTGCCATTAGCAGGAAAGACCTTACTTTTACACTGACTGATGTGTAGGGGATCTTGGTTTTATTTATAACTATGGCCCAGGTAGCAGATGAGCAGCAGCGTTGTCCTAGCACACACAGCCTTGGCTCGCTATAAATAGATTAGACCTTAATCCTAAAAAGATAAAGCAGTGCTGCTACTTGGACAGATTAAATAATGTCGTGGAGAATTTCCAGTGTATACAAAGGACGGAACGAAGCTGGGAAGCCGTAACTTAATTCCAGTGGCCGAAGCTTTGCAGTAATCTGTCAATTCAGTTGTCACGCAAATAGGGTAAAGTCTTCACTCCAGACACATGGCCTTCACCCCTTGCATTTTGATTTGTTAGTGTAATTATGTCACACAAAGTATTGTGGCAGTGCAGAATATTTCTAACAGTGCAGTATATACCTTATTACAAGATATATTTGATGCTCGGGTTAATAAGTTACAAGAATCTGCTCCTGGTTGTAGTGATTTGTATGATAGGTGGATGCGCTTTTCTTAAAGGGCTGGAGGAATATAAAAGGGTCTGTATTCAGCTGTAAATCCATTCTATGTTTTGGCACAACCCTCTTTGAACTAAATGGGTGTAATGTGGGAATTTCTTTTTGTGTGGAATTTTAGTTTAGCATCATTATAATTTAGGAATATAAATATTTTCTGCCTCTCGCCAAGCCCTTGTCTCCTTTGAGTGAAAGTCTTAGTTTAAACAGTAAACCAAATTAATCACTTCACCTCTGGTACCTGAGCCTTTACTTGCCAGATATGCCCAGAGAAAAATACCTTCAGGGCAGTGGTTCTCAACCTATTTATCATTGTTGGCCACATCCAATATTACCTGTATGGCCCTGCGGATGTCACATGGGCCGCAGCTGTGTGCTGATTGGGCTGCAAGTGGCCAGTGGGCTGCAGGTTGAGAACCATTGCTCCAGAGTAACCCCATTCTGTTTTTATTTTAATATCTCATCAGTAGGCTTTGGAAGCCAAGATGCAAGAAATGAAGCAGTTAAAACAATAACCTAGTATAAATAGCAATTAGAATAATAATAAATAAGTATTATGGTTTAGTTATACAAGTGATGATGCTAAATCTTTTTATGTTTATGGCAGATGCGTATACTAAATAGCCTTCATACTCAATGCCAAAATATCTTCCTTCATTAGATTATGTGCTGCTAGCTAGAAGGCAGTATTGTTTGCATTGGCATTATTTAACTATTTGAAATTCAGAGCCACTGCATTCATGGAAGTGGTTTCAGACAAAAACTTGGAATTCTCCCATTGTGTTCAATTGATACAATTAAAAAAAAAAGAATTTAACTTTTTATTGGCTGCTGAAATTCAAAAAATTGCTTCACAAATCTGTCAAAACAAAAGCTTTACCTCCTGCTCCCCACTGAAAGGGGGTTCAGCATTGATCTTGATGGATTCTCCCGCTAGTACTGCAGGGAGAGTGTCTGAGATTTTAGGGCTTCTCTTTTGTTTTAAGATTACAGTCATGAAAAGAAGAGGAGGGGTAGGAGACCAACCTCTAAAGAAGCTTCAGCTTCTGTTCATGGTTTGCAGCTGTCTGAAGAACAAAGTCGAATTAAGGTCATTGACTCATTGCGTGGGATGCTACAGAAACGGTAAAGTGGCTTATACATGATAGGCGGCAGGGAAAAGGCTGGGGACATCTTATATGAAAGTCACATGGAATTATTGAGTAAAGTCTTGTGTTTGATGCTGTTTCTCATAAATGCCAGGGCAATGGAAACTTCCTTGTAGATTTGATTATTGTTATGCAGTAGCAGAACATCTCTTAAAACATGCAGCTCTGAGATGTAATAGTCTTGTTTCCCGTAGGGAATGGATCCATTTTAAGAGGAGGGCCGCAGTTTTCTCAACTTAAACTCCTATGGAGCCCTGCATCACAGCCACCATTCTTCTCTGTGGAAGATTGTGTGGAACGCCCTTCAGAGTCCATCTTTGCAATTACTTAATCAATCAGAAGGGCGGCTGTTGAGTGATGTGAAAATCCTCCTGTCACCTATGGTGAATGTGCTACTTCTATAGCACAATCAGCCCTTGCTGATTTTAGGAGCAAGGGAGCTGCTTTTTAAAAATGTGGCCCTTTAAGAGGTTTCAACTTTTATTGTTTACCTAGAACATTCCATGTCATGTATGATATTGACAGTCATTTGCATACCAGAATTATTTTATTGCAATAGATTGCTCCATTTGTTATCTCACTCTTTGCTACTGTTCATGTTTAATTCATTTGGCAGGCTTAGGCCTTTTATCAGGTAATCATGTAAGACAGTTTTGCTAGTACACAGAAAATTGGATCAGGATGGTGAGGTTAATTCAGTACATTTCAACAACTGGAGAGCCAGCTTCAAATCCTTATTAGGTCAGAAGTGGAAATGAAATTGGTGGGTTTCATCCTGGGGCCTGATTCTCCTCTGTCTTGCGTAGTCACTTGCACTCACTTTGCCTAGATGTAAAGACCTATATAAGGTGAAGGCAGTGGAGACTCAGGCCTTGTTTCTCCACTTTACAAAACTATCACATGATTCTCAGCCTTTGTTAAGCGGTCTGGTCCAAAGCTCATTGAAGTCAATGGAAAGTCTCCCATTGAGTTTAGCAGGCTTTGTCTGAGGCCCAAGAATTCTAGGTCTGGAATAGCAGGCAGTACTGCTGGTATTAAGGCAGGGGCACACTGGCAGAGTGACAGGTATATGGTGACAGGTTTCAGAGGGGTAGCCGTGTTAGTCTGTATCAGGAAAAACAACGAGGAGTCCTTGTGACACCTTAGAGACTAACAAATGTATTTGGGCATAACCTTTCATGGGCTAGAACTCACTTCATTAGATGCATGAAGTGAAAAATACAGCAGCAGGTATAAATACATGAAAGGATGGGGGTTGCTTTACCAAGTGTGAGGTCAGTCTAACGAGATAAATCAATTAACATCTAGCCCACGAAAGCTTATGCCCAAATACATTTGTTAGTCTCTAAGGTGCCCCAAGGACTCCTCGTTGTTTTGACAGGTATATGCCAGCCAGAGGAGAATAGCAGGGATGCTGCACGGGAGAGTTGCGTAGCTGTGTAGGGGAAGCTTGACTTTTTACCGGCCTGTTCTTTGGTTAGAATTGGTTAAATGCCGTCATGCTGGAATTCAAGTTATAACAATGTATTTGAAGAAGTGAGAAGCTCAGATAAGTGTACAGAAGTTAGGAGGGGCCCCAAGTTTAAATGCAATTTACTGTATGGGGACAGGGAAGCATTCCCTTAGGATGTGGGCTGGAGCACATCTCTGTGCCCCGGGGCCCCCCACCCTTCTGGCAACCCCTCTGAAGGTGACGTGAGCATAAACAAGACATGCTGCAGGCTTTCTGACATAGCAGCACAGTTGGAACAAGCTATTTCACAATACAAGGGTTTCGCTTTGAGATCCTGGGAAGGTTAAGTTTCTAAAAGACCCTGGTTTCTGACTGCTTCCTATTTGGTGGAGGATTCTCAGGCTCATTATTTGGGATTTTAATTGAAAAGAGCTTGTACATTTATAAATTGGCTCCCGTGTAGCAGGCAGCTCTGACACATCCATCTGTGGTTCTTGCTTGCTATGTTCCAGGTTGGAGGAGTCTCCTGATCTGGATGTCCATGAAGATACGATATTGAGATTAGCAAACAATGTGGAGAAGGAAATATTCAACCTCTTTCTTTGTGTTGACCAACGATACAAAAACAAGTACCGCAGTCTCCTCTTTAATCTGAAAGCTCCAAAAAATAAGGTAAGAGACTGAAAAAATTTACCTAACTTTCTCCATTTCCTTGGTAAGAGGGCATGTCTTTAAACTTGTGGCTATATAGAGCACCAGCCTAGAAAGAGACTGTCCAACATTACAGTCTCATTCTGTTCACTGATGGAGGAAGACTATGCAATTGCACATCCAGGCATCCCCTTCTTTGGCCAGACGTGATCATTTGGGGTCTTATCCAGGGTTCTAAGACATTACTTAATCTTTCATTCCTGGTGGTACTTGCCATGCCTACCATCCATCAGCTGTCATCCTTTGTAAGAGTGTAGAGACGTTTGGTCAGCGCCAAACACCTGAGTATCTTTATCTTCTTTGTAGCACATAACATCAGGCCTGCATTGGTACACATATCTGGCCTGTGAACCTGATGGATGGATGGAGAAGTCCAAATTCCTATATAAATGTTGTTGCAAAACCTAGGCTCTCCAGACATGGCCCAAGCAATCCAGTCCAGACCTGCTGAGAGTTAACATTAATTGCCTGAGTACTGTGATAAAGTCTTTGAAATATACATTTAGTGGGAGAAGGAAAGAGAGAGATCTTTGGAAGCAGACTGGCTGTGCATGTTCCTTGTGGTCATCGTTCTTCCAAGGGCTGCTTATCCTTCTTTTGTTCTTTCAGCTCCTCTTCCACCAGGTGGTTCTTGGAGAGGTTTCCCCCCAGTGTCTTGTTCAAATGAATTCACTGGAGCTGGCACCAAAGGAGTTGGCAGAGTGGAGAGCTAAGGAGAGCAAACATGTAAGTCATCCCAGTGCAGCTCAGAGAGGGATAAATACAGTGTCATCCCCCTTTCCCAAATGCCTCTTTGGGATGCTTTTGCTGGACGTTGTTCCTGTGTTGAAGATACAGAGGTGATCTAAACCGAAGTAATTACAGTATGAAAATGGCCCCCTTTATTGTTTAAGGGGTCTGACTATGATTTAGATTTTTAAAAAATAGGGGGAAGGATTGGCTAACAAGCTTGGTGCTTTAATTGCACCTTTGCTTTTCCTCTTCCTGATTGGTTTATATTTTGGAGTCTTCCAAAACTTTTATAAAACAAAACTTTGAAAAGGGTGCAACACTCTTTCCTTACCAATACAACAGGAAAGAGAGGTAACTGGCTTCCTTGCCTCCCTCTTTCTATGAGACTGTGGGGCTTATGTTTACAAAGCAATGATTTCCCCCTCTTAATAGAGGAGGCATACGTAACAGTGTCACATTTTTGCATTTCCTGATGCAGATTAGATGGATGAATGTATTGAGAATGGGGTGGTCCAGGGGATAGGCAATGGGAACCAGAGCTTTTTGCCTCTATGTCACTATTCAAATGCAGCTCAGGCTGGTATTGACTGAAAGTTGTTAAATCAGACAGCTGCTTGGTGGCCTGCAGGAGATGAATCTGATGGTCTCTGTCCTGTTCCTAATGGGTAGGGGACCACGTCATAAAAACTAGCTAGCATCATTACTGATACTAAATAGCAGCCTTGTTGACCAGTCTCTGCATGGAAGCCAAGAACTGAACTGTTCATGGATATTGAATTTCCTGCTTAGCCTTGGGATGGTCTCCAAGTCAGGTTTGATGCACGTTATTGGGGGAGGCATGCTGCTGTATTTATCTTGTGGATAGCTAGAATTCCTTGCTGTTGTTTCACTAAGAGAAGGACTTTCTTTACCTTTAAAACCCCTTCTCTTTAAATCCACAGTTTGCATTCATATATATATATAGGTATATCTCCATATATATATATATATATATATATATATATATATATATATATAGGTATATCTCCATATATATATATATATATATATATCTCACATAGAGCTGGAAAGGACCCTGAAAGGTCATTGAGTCCAGCCCCCTGCCTTCACTAGCAGGACCAAGTACTGATTTTGCCCCAGATCCCTAAGTGGCCTCCCTCAAGGATTGAACTCACAACCCTGGGTTTAGCAGGCCAATGCTCAAACCACTGAACTATCCCTCCCCCATTTGGCTTTTGCCTATGTTGATTCCTTACGACGTTTGTTTTCTTGAGTGAGTGCTTGTCCAAGAGATGTGTGCTTGGGTCTGTGTACTACAGTGTGATTCTTCCAGGTGCTGGAGGTGATAGAGAAACAGCAGCGAGAACCACCAAGGTCTTGCCCCACAAAACTGACCCACAAAGGAGAAATAGAGATACACAGGGAGGTGGATGAGGACTTTACTTTGGAAGACCTATATGTGAGTAGGTGTCCATGTTTGACCAAGCAGACTCAACAAGGGTCTTTTATGTGAAGGAATGAGGAAAGATTCAAGGGAAATATGTAGGTGCTTAAAACCAGCTGGTGTCTGAATCTTAGGGGAGCTGCGTTTCTGAGCAGTGGGTTGATGGGCATGGTGGGCCAGCTGGTGTAGTGGATTAATGCAAAGGCTTCCATCTCTGCAGTGTTCAGTTCAAATCTTGATAAAGTCACAATGAAAACAAGTTTGATGATTTTGTTCTAGGCCATAGTGGACATTTGCCTGCTGAAAATGTACTGCACTCTCTGGGGAGGGGTCAAGAGAAGCTCTGGAGTAGAATACAGGGGGCCTTCAGGTCATTGCTGAGATAAGGAAATTTGAATCCTGCTTTTCTGCACTATGATGGGTTCTGGTCTAGTATTATTATTATTATTTATTATTTGTATTATTGTAGTACCTAGGAGCCCTAGTCATGAACCAGGCCCCCATTGTGCTAAGCGCTGTACAAACATAGAACAAAAAAAAGGGTCCCTGATACGAGTCCTTCATTAGTATAAGAATTAAGTATAAGGGTAAGTATTCATCCCAAAGTTTGGCTTTTCTAGGGGGCTTCAATAGATCTGTGAGCCATATTAGATCAGAGGCTCTTTTTTACAAGTGTGTTGTGCTGTTCTGGTTTATTATAAAGGGGATGGATGTTGTGTGTTAACACTGTGTCTCCGTCACTTCAGCAAGAGGTTATGGTTAACTGATAGTTTACTACTAACAGAAGGAGGAACCACCCCCAATTGCTGTTTGATGGCCATAGGCCTCTTTGAAAGATGGGAATCTGGAAAACAGGATTTCTCTGGGGGAAAGTGGGAACTCCCCCATGTCTTTCATCTACAGAGCGTGGGTGACACCAGCAGGTGAATGAGGAGGGTGTGAATAGATACTCAGCCACCACTTCCTATAAGGCTGTTAGGGGAGCATAGGATGGCTCCGTGTGAATGAAGGTCAACATGTGTATGCTAGTGACTGTCATACATTCCATTTAGGGATCAGCACTATGTATGGACAAGAAACCTATTTCCCAGCCCGCTGCAGAGTCCAAAAGAGACACCACCGACCAGCACAGGAGTCACTTACTGGACCTAGACTGCCTTATCTGTACAGGTAAGTAAGCTGGGAGAAGGGATTTGGTTGGTTAGCATTAGAAATATGAGTTCAAATTCTGTCCTGCGTAACCTTTCTCCATGTCACAAATCCGTCACACAACTGGATAGAATTGTTCAAGAGGCCCAGGACCGAATTAGCAAGGGATGTTTCTTGTTGAGGAATGAGGTGTATCGGTAGTTTGTACATTACCAGCCTCAGATGATGCCTGGTTCAAGCTAGTGTTATTAGTCTGTCACTCTCATGATCCCTAAATTGAACTGTAAAAATGTTGATCTACGCAGGCAAAGAAAGTGGGGAGAGCTTGAGAGAAGTCAGCAGGACTCACGCTTGGGCTGGAGACCAAGAAAAGAGCTTTATTCCTCACTGCTAGTCCCAGCTCTTTTCAAGCCAGATCTGGGCAGTGTGGATGAGTTTATGGTGTGTAAACAACGAGGGCAGTATAGCTAGGACCTTACACTTGCTGGCTTTGGCCATAACACAGTAGAAAGTGTCAATTCTGAGATTATTTCTGTGTTTATATTTCAAACATTCTCATTGAAATGGAAATCCACCTTGTAATAGAGCAGTGTTCTTTCTCTTGTGATCAGAACGTACAGAAACATCTTTATTTTTTCTAACTTCACAGGAAGGATGGCTCCTGATGGCGAGAGAAGTTTTAACCCACCGCAGAGCAAACCAACCTCAAAGAAGAAGGCAGAAGACAGCTCTAGAAGATTACATTCAACCAGTGTCTATTCAGACAAAGAGAGAAAACATTTGGAGAAAGACAGGTCTTTGTGGGGATGTATTTTATCTTACTGTTGTGCTTTTTGTTTTAACATCTGGCCTGTATATTCTCCACTGTCCATACACAGATTTTAAAAAGGGCTGAGAACTTCTGTAATTCTGCAATCTAAGAGCAGTCGAAACCAAAACTCCTTGGCATAAACTGGCGAGTTGCATTACAGGAGTGGGGTGATTTGGTGGACAGATCCCCACCTCAGTCAAGAAGAGGATAAAGAGCTCCTCTGGGCGTAATCAGACCCAACTAGACGACTTGTCAAGCCAATGGATGGGTGGTTTCGTAAAAGGTTGGATCCCAGCTCAGTTTGGGAGTTCATTTTGAAGGAATAGGGCTGGAGCTCAGAGTTCAGCCAGGGTTACTGACTGGGAAAAGTGTTTGAGAGCCTTGGGTGCCCAGGCCCTCTCAGAAGGGAGACAGGCTGGTTCTTCTCTCTTTTCCCCTTCTCCTCCCCTCTCCCTTTTGTTTTCTGAAGGCCCTGGACTCTGTCTTTTGTGGGCTGTGGAAGTTTACTGCCTTTTTTGTTTGGACTACCTTAAATCCCCCCCACAAGCTCCCTATAATGGGGCAGATGCCCTGAGCAGCACAGCTCGGGGGCTGTGCTCCAGACCTCAAGACAAACCCACAGCAAAACTGTAGTCCAGGAAAGGAGCTCTGAGACAAGACTGGTGCCCACCCTCACCCCAGGGAGGTGCCAGAGAGATATAACATACTACAGGTGGGGTTTATCTTACTTTGAAGCCCCAGGTATTGATCTGTGCCAGAAGCAGGATGTTGGACTAGATGGACCAGTTGTCTGATCTAGTACAGCAAATGTTATGCCCCTACATGACCGTTTTGCATCATATGATGATGGAAAGGGGTGGGGGAAAGAGAGGTCTGGAAAATGGAATTCATATCCCCAAGTCCTGCCCTTCGGGTTTCCATTTGTGGCCCCTTCTAAAAGGAGATGGGCTGGAGCAGGAACCATTGTCAACCCCTTATACAGGGAGGAGAGATGCATGTTGTGTACCCCCAACTTGCATGTTACAAGGTACAACAGAGGTAACAAATCAGACCAGGTGGCAACCTCCTTTCCCCTCCTTTAAAGGGCAAAATGTGCAGGAAAAGAAGTGGAGTTACTCAGGAAATAAAAGAATAGCACAATTAAAGCATATGGAATATCCAGATCTACAGGAACGACTCCATTATATAATACACACAAACTTACTCTGTTTTAGGCCTGCCTCAACTGGCGTCCTCAAGAAGAGTCCAAGGCTACAGAAGCAAGTCAAAGACACAGTGCTGTGGGAAGGATTCATTCAGATGTTCAGCATTAAACAGTTTGCGGCAAAAGCGTTTCCTGTTTCAGGCTACGGCACTTGCCTCATTCAAGTATGACCCTTATTTTCTTTTACATAACAGGAGGGATTGTCTATGTCAACAAGACTGATTATTTAGTAAAACACCACACGTTTCATGTGGCATTCCACAGACAAGGCATCAAAGCTCAGATTCTTACATCAAGTTATATCACGTGTTTTCACACTATCGACCAGTGGTTCTCAAACCTTTGAACTGGTGAACCCTTTCAAATAGCAAGCCTCTGAGTGCGACCCCCCCTTATAAATTAAAAACACTTATTAATATATTTAACACCATTATAAATGCTGGGGTCGAAGCAGGGTTTGGGGGTGGAGGCTGACAGCTCATGACCTCCCCATGTAATAACCTCGCGACCCCCTGAGGGATCCCGACCCCCAGTTTGAGAACCCCTGCTATAGACCCGAGTCCTGTGGCCCTTAGGCAGTTATTACTCATTTGTTCCTCATGCAAACTCTCACTGAAGCCAAAAGGAATTTGCCTAAGTAAGAACTGATTAGTAAGGACCTCAGCATTTGGCCTGTGGTTGGGACAATAGGAAAGGGGAAACATTTCTGGGATGTCATAGGATTAGCTAGGTGCCTGTAGGATTTGCAGTGATTTGAGGGTTTTTATGCTCAACTCCAGTTGAACTCCCATGGATATGAAACTGTGGACTTTGAACTGAGTTTTCACATGTACAAGCAGGAACTGCTGTAGAATGGCAGAATCATAGGAATTAAAAGTGGAGAAGACCAGTTATAGCATCTAGTCCATTGCTCAGTGCACCAGTGCAGGACTGTTCCTTATATTTTCTGAGATTAAAAGGAATCTCAGAAAGCACAATTTGGGTTAAAAGAATTCACTTTCCGTTATTTGTTTCTGATCTAAACCATGCAAAGTGTGCCCAGATACTGGGGTGGTGGCCTTTATAAATGTGAAAAAGATTACTACTAACAAATAATGATCTCAGTAGGGAATTGCCTGAGTAGCTCTTGAGTAAGTCTGCAGAATATCAAATAATAAATAATAATTCTTCTTCGAGTGCTTGCTCCTGTCGATTCCATTCTAGGTGTGTGCGTGCCCCCGTGCACAGTCGTCGGAGACTTTTGCCTTAGCAGTATCCGTAGGGTCGGCTGTGGCGCCCCCCCTGAGTGCTGCGCTCATGCATTGGTATATCAGGTGCCGCCGTCCCTACACCCTCTCAGTTCCTTCTTACCACCCGTGGTGGTCAGTTGGAGGGCCTCTCTCCCTTGCTTCACAAGTGGTCAGCAGCAGAACCTTCTCATCTCGCCATGAGTGCTCTCTCCACCCCAGAGTGAGGGACATGATCTTCCAGAAGTGGGGATCTCTCCAGGTGGACCTGTTCGCAACTCACCAGAACAGGAAGTGCCACTAGTTCTACTTGTTCTGGGGGCTCGACAGGGACTCCCTGTTGGACGCTTTTCTGCTTCCATGGACAGGGGCTCTGATGTACACTTTCTCGCTGGTGCCGTTGCTCCACAGGGTCCTCAAGAATATCAGGCAGGACAGGGCCAAGGTCATACTCATCGTCCCGGCTTGGCCTTGCCAGCATTGGTTCAGCATGCTCCTGGATGTGTTGGCCCCAATGCCACTGCCCCACTGGCACAGAATCACAGCAGACTCTTGCACCTGAACCTGGCAGCGCGTCACCTGACAGCTTGGTTGCTCCACGTCTGAGTTCTGAGGAGCAGGAGTGCTCAGCCCGAGTCCAGCAGGTCCTGCTGGGAAACAGGAAGCCCTTCACTAGGGCCACCTATCTGGCCAAATGGAAACGTTTTACGTGCGGGGCTTCGGCCCAAGGGGTTAGGCCTGTGCAGGCCTCGCTGCAGCTGATCCTGGACTATCTCTTGCATCTTAAACTTCAGGGGTTGTCCCTTTCATCTATTAAGGTCCACTTGGCCGCTATATCAGCCTTTCACCCTCCATTCCAGGGCCGGTCGGTCTTCGTGCATGGCATGACAGGCCAGTTCCTGAAGGGTCTGGAACGACTCTACCCTCAAGCCTGGGACCCTGTCCCTCCATGGGACTTTAACCTGGTGCTCACATGGCTCATGCAAGCTTCCTTCGAGCCCTTGCATCCTGCTCTCTTCTTCTCTCCTGGAAGGTATAATTCTTGGTGGCAATAACTTCTGCATGGAGGGATTCTGAGATTAGGGTGCTCACCTTGCAACTGCCATATACCACATTCTTCAAGGACAAGGTCCAGCTGCAGCCACACCTTGCTTTCCTGTTCCAGGTGGTTTCCCAGTTTCACGTGAGCCAGGACATATTCTTGGCAGTCTTCTGTCCAAAACCTCATAAGTCTGAGGAGGAACATAGGTTGCACTCCCTGGATGTTAGGAGAGCGCTAGCCTTCTACATCGAGAGGACCAAGCCATTTCGCAAGTCGACGCAGTTGTTTGTCGTGGTGGCAGATGGGATGAAAGGTCGTCTGGTGTCCGCCAAGAGAATTTCTTCTTGGATCAAATCTTGCATCCGTGTAGCAGGGTGGCTACCCCGCTCCTGCCTGAGGGGTTTAAAACAGCCCTGGCAGAGGACTGGGGCAAAGGGAAAAGCTACTGGGCTGATTGGGGAAGTAGCCACAGCTGGGCCATGCCCCAATCAGGCCCCAGCTGGCCTGTAGAAGAAGGCTGGGAGCCAGGAGCTCAAGAGTCTCTCTCTGCCTTCAGAGAGAGAAGGGCCTGGCTGCAGGGAGCTAGACAGGGTACCTGAGTGGAGCAGGGCTGGGGAAAGGCTGAGGAGCTGGGGAGCTCCAGTCTGGATAGCCCCAGGCTGTGGCCTGGTAATAGGCCAAGGGGTACTGGGGGTTGCAGAGGGCAGCCCACGGCTAGGCCAAGGCAGCAGGTCCGAACCCAACCTTGCCGATGATGAGTGGCCTATACTTCAGTCTGCCCCAGAGAGTGGGGGCTAGCTGGTGACTGGCAGTGGCCTTATCCTGAGGTGAGGTGGGGTTAGTGGGTGGGGGTTCCCCTGGGAGGGGAGACCGAGCGTGTGTGGGTACTGCCAGGGGGCAGCACCCAGAGCAAGGGGCACCGGGGTCCTGGGAGGAACACGGGAGCCTGAGTGCAGAGGACAGGCGGATCACTGGCCTGCAGAGGGCGCTCCAGAGGCTGGAGAGCTAATTCCCTGGACAACCAGCAGGAGGCGCCACAGGGGTGAGTCTGGACCCTCTTACAATCTGTTTCTGCTATGACCAGGCGAAGGTGCCAGCGATTGTCACCGCTCACTCAACTAGAGCGTAAGCCTTGTCAGCGGCCTTCCTGGCCAAGTGCCAATTCAGGATATCTGCAAGACCACTACCTGGTCATCCATTCACATGTTGATGTCTCACTATGCGCTTACCCAACAAGCTCGAGATGATGCTGGCTTCGGCAGAGCAGTGCTGCAAATGAACTCCGAGCCTACCTCCAGGGATACTGCTTGTGAGTCACCTAGAATGGAATTGGCATGAGCAAGCACCCAAAGAAGAAAAAATGGTTACCCACTTTTTCGTAACTGTTGTTCTTCGAGATGTGTTGCTCATGTCCATTCCGTTACCCACCCTCCTACCGCTCTGTCGGAGTTGCCGGCAAGAAGGAACTGAGAGGGCGCAGCGCCGGTGGCGCCTGATATACCGACGCATGAGCATGGCACTCAGACGGCGCTACAGCCGACCCTATGGGTACCACTAAGGCAAAAGTCTCTGACGACTGTGCATGTGGGCGTGCACACACCTAGAATGGAATGGACATGAGCAACACATCTCAAAGAACAACAGTTATGAAAAGGTGATTAACCTATATTTTTGTCCTTCTGGTTTGTACAGGCGTTACCGGAGCTGATTCAGTCGAGGGGCTGTATTCTCCCAGAGGACGTCTGGGATTATTTAGAGAGCATATGGCCAGCTGAAGCCAAGGTATCCTTTCAAAAGGTTCTTGTTTTCAAGTGCTGAGGATGATTTGTCATGTACTAAGATGACTTTTAAGCATATCCTAGTTCCTTCAGCCTGTGGTCTAAGATGTCAGAAGAACTGAGTTATATAATAACAACCCTTAAATATTTCATCACAGGAGAACTCAGCTGCTGGACACCAGAAGCAGCCTGCATTCATGCAGCGAAAATGGCTGTCACTTTTACATGTTTGAAAAAAGAAGAACAGGAGTACTTGTGGCACCTTAGAGACTAACAAATTTATTAGAGCATAAGCTTTCGTGGACTACAGCCCACTTCTTCTATATGCATCCGAAGAAGTGGGCTGTAGTCCACGAAAGCTTATGCTCTAATAAATTTGTTAGTCTCTAAGGTGCCACAAGTACTCCTGTTCTTCTTTTTGCGGATACAGACTAACACGGCTGTTACTCTGAAACATGTTTGAAAGCAGGCCTGCAAAGGGTTGCACTTTCCCACATAGTTACGATACCAGCAGGGACAATTTTAATGATTGCATAGAATGATATTTTGGATCAACTGAAACAAAAGACATTCTGTCCTTTTAAATGGCAAGTAAAAGTTAATAGAATTTAGGCCCTAGTCCTGAGAGGCTCATTAGACTGGCAACAACCACTGGGTTCAAGGATTGTGGCTGTGCATAAATGTGTGACATGGATGGAAGACTCCTAAAGGCTTATTCCAAAGTCCATTGAAGTGATTGGAAGACTTTCCACTGACTTCATTGAGCTTTGGATCAGGCCCAATGGGGTGAGCTGACCTGACACAGTTCAGGGACGTATCATCTGCAGATAAAAATTGTCTTTACGGTATTATAGGCAAGATCTCAGTCTGTGCTGGTCTCTCTCTCTATCTCTCTCTCTCCTGAATTTGTTCATATTCTTGTCATCTCCACACAGAATGTAGAGTCTGCCAGATTGTTTATGCGCACCAAAGTGTGGTTTGTAGGTTGTGTGTGAGGTGAACGCTCTTCGCCTTGCCAAAATGCAGTGAGTGAAGCACATAAAGAAAGTGAACGCCCTCCTCCCCCCGCAACTGGGATTATGCTTGAGCCCTTCCGACATGCAAACAAGTTTCTAGATGCCTTGCGTTTTTCAGTCTTTTTTTGTAGTACTTCTTTACTGCTAGATGAACAGTGTTAGCTGCACTGTGTTTTCAGACAATCCACACAGTCTCCTTCTCCCTGTGTTTGTTTAGGAGATCAGCATGATACGATTCTGCCCTGCCATGACCAAAGACTTCAGCACTTACAACATGCTGTACTCGTATTTGAACAACAAACAGAGATACGGCATTGTGGACAGCAACCAGATGGAAATGTTCATGGTACCGCTGCCAGCCTTCCAGCCAGTACCTGCCAAATTCCATCCACTTGGTGGCCCAGGTATGGATTTGAAACAAGCTGGCTTCCCTTTCTGGTGTGTACCCCAGAGAGGCTCAGTGAAATAACTTGCTGCCTTCAGATTGAGGCTCACAGGTTCCAGTGCTATAAATAATTCAGTATAATATAATCCACAGCTTTACAGGGTGTCAGAAAGCAAGGGGCTCTATTTATTTCTTAGTGAAAGGCAGATTGGAAAAGAAGGGTTGGGCACTCGCATGTCCTTTGCAATAGAAAAAGACACTTAAAATACGGGTAGTTGCATCTTGTGATGCCTGGACAGCTATAACCCTGTGTTACCACAGATGAAACAACAGAGAGCCAGTGGATCTGATTCTCCTTGTGCCAGTGTCAATCGGGAGTAACTCCTTTGAGGTAAATGGATTGACAGCAGTATAAAATGAGAGTAAATGAAAGGCAAATTGAGCCCAGTAATCCCACATTGTCCTAATTCCTATGACATTTTCTTTCCCTGCCCAACTTCGTGTCACATGACCTGAGGTAACTGCCACATATGACTAACGAAATGCCTGGTGCTTGCCTGCAGCACATCAGGATGTAAACTCATGTAACCCCTTGTCACATAACAGTGTGTTCCCGCACAGCGACTCATCATGTGAAATGCCATTTGTCAGAGCTGCAGCTAATCCCTGTCCTACCTCTGTCACATGATGTAACATCACGTAATCTCCATATCAGGTACTTGCACTCAGTGCACACTTGAATCTAGGTTGGAAACTGATGACATTTCCCAGTAATCATTGGCAGAATCACCTCTGAGATGCAGCACAATCCACCGGTGATTGACCTGGCATCTGTCTCACCTCCCAGACAAGGGGGAATTCAGTCATCACGGAGAAGCAGATAGTTTTAATTATAAATTGTGTTACCTTGGTGTTCCTAATCTGGGACAGTCCAGAGCTTTGCCATCAAGCTAGGATAAGACCAAGAGATTATAATGTCTCCTGGACCATTTGAAATGGGCTGTACTTTTTTCAGCCATCGCACAAGGCAGGAGAATCAGATACCCAGCTACAAACCACGATGGTTGAAAATTGCAGGTCATCCTTAGTAAAATTGCCTTGGTGTTTAGCTGTGGTCAGCCACCCGTGTCAGAATGGTCGGACTGACATATTTGCAAACAGAACCCACTGATTTCAAGTGAGTTTATGTGATTAGTGTTAGTGTTTCGTTTGAGAAAGAAATACATAATTTGAGAGCAATATATATTTTAAACTCTTTTAATTCTACTTTTGACCTAGATGGGCAAAAAAATAAAGGCAAATTTTTCTACAGCGGTCTCTGAAGTTGTGCCTGCAGTTTTGTGCACAACTGTTTGCACATGCATGTTATTGTGTGCGTGCAAAAACTTGGATTTGCATTCCTCAACTGCAGATTGTGAACTACCTGATTTGCACATGTAACTGAAGCACCGCATGCACAAATCCACTCTTTTGCAGGCCTGCGATTTTGGTGTGAAAAATGTCTGTGTAAAAACAGGCCTGCCCAAAATTGCAGGCACAATTTCAGAGGCCAAGTTGACATCCCTTTTAAAATTTGGCTCTAACCATTGAATGCAATTGCTGAACTGTGGATGAAGAATAAAAATTAAATCTCAGTGTAATGCAGAAAATGTGCGTGAGGTTAAAAAAATTACGAGAAAACCTATGCTCCTTATTTGTGTTTTTTACTTAGTACTTACTCAGGCAAAGCTTCCATACGAACATAAGAATGGCCATACTGGATCAGACCAATGTTCCATCTAGCCCTGTATCCTGTCTTCCGACAGTGGCCAATGACTATCGGAGGAAGAAATTTAGGATTTGTCTCAGTGAGAGTTTTGCCTCAGTAAGTATTCAGTATAGAGTGAGACAGTACCTAGGGATTTGGCCCAAAGTTAGGAAGATTCCAGCATAAATTGTGGAAAAATCTTCCTTTAACACCATCTTTTTTGTTTGTTTTAATAGGTCTTGATGCAAATCACTCTTGCTTGATGCTGGGACTGATTCTCCCAAAGAAAGTCTCAGGCGACCCCTCTACAAGTAGCACGGGGCCCAGCCTCTTAAGGGAAACAAAAAGGAAGACAGTGACTTTTAAAAATAACCTTGTGACCAGATGCTTTTCTCCTCCTTTGGACAGTTCTGGAAGCACCAAACTGGCTGAACCATTTCAACAGGTGAATCACGGACCATTGTCTTCATGCTCCTTATGCTCACATGAATGTGGTGGCAATGTTGCCCTCGATGCCAATGTGTTGGGTATTCAGCAGTTATCAAGTATATTGTATCCTGGAGTTGCATCTGCTGGTGGAGTTTCTCAGGTGCCATCTGTGCCCCATCTTGTTTCCAATGAACCTTCTGCTACATCTGACCTCCAAAATCATATTGCAACTGGAGACTCCAATCCAACCATTCCTGTGGAGGAAGCATTGTCTCTGATCCAGCATCTGGAGGCACTGGTGCAGTTGAATTCACAGATTCAGAACCAGACTCTTTTCCCACTTCCTTCGTTAGATCTTTCCGCAATCCTACAGGCAACCGCACCTGGGGAATCTCAGATAGTTGGAGGATCCACATTTCCACCCGTCCAGCAGGAAAGTGGTGTGTATCTCCAGTCTCAGTTGACCCTTCCTCCCTTTTGTGAACCAGTATATCCCCCTTCTGGTTGTTAATTACTCCATGCCCTCTAGGGAGCTCCACCAAGAATCATTTGTACAGTTGTGTACTCCTGACATGAAAGAAGCATCATCATAAAGAGTTTGCAACTCATCTTAAAAGCATCAACCTCTGGAATTTAAAAGGGCCTCCCACAAACTTTTGAGAGTTGTGGAAAGGGTTGAAACATGCCCGTACGGAAAGAAGGCTTACAGAATTATTTCACGTACGCTGGGAACAGATGGAATAATGAGCAGCGCTCTAAATACATCAGCGGCCAGATATCGATCAGAATGGAAGAAGTAGGGCAAGTGTTACGATTACTCCATGTAAGCTGTTTTCTGGTCACTCTGCTCTCTGTGGCCATTGAAAAGGAATTTTTGACCATTTCCCTGTGCACTGGGAGGGAGGAGGGGCGACAAGGAAGTATGGTGCACTTAAGAAAAGTGTGTGTGTGTGTGAGGGGGCAGATCTGAGGCTTACTGGGAAATAATGTGCTACTGAAAGAAGTTTTTTTTTTCTTTTTTTTTAATTCCACCCAGTCCTGGTGGTGTTTGGAGCTTTTCCGTGTACTGAAGGTTTTTAGATGACTGTTTTACAATTATACGAAGCATAAGTAGTTTCTCCCCCTGGTAGAAAGGGACCTGCTGTTGAGGTGTTACTGGCGTTACCGTCACCAGCAATTGCAAAAAATGTTTTGTCTATTTACAATACTTACAGTATTTTAAAAAAAGATTGATGCAGGATGTAAGAATCCAGAAGATGGGTGCTGGTTGTTAGAGGCACCGACGATGTAGGCGCTGTTATTTTACACTATACCATGAACAATTTTTTAAAATATTGTATTTTTATTTTGACCAGTAACCACCACTGCACAGGAGCACTGGAGACTTGAGTTCAAATATAGGCTGGATTCACATGTGACTTGCAATCTGAATCGTAGCAACCATGATTGTTCTAGTTTGATGTTATGGAACTTGCACTGTTTAAAAATGTTCAGAGTAAGAAAAATAAAGATTCTTTAGCAGTTATTTTTTAAAAGAACTGCAGAGCATTGTCATTGAGAGGTTCTGGCCAAATGCGGAGCAGAGCTGGTTCCAGCTAGGTTTGAAAACAGTTGTCAGGATGGATTTCTGACAGATGGCCCTTTCCCAGCACAGTTTGTAGATAGCATTGTTTTAGCGTGGTTTTATTGTCCCGTATAGACAAAGATTTTTGTTTAGACAACTGTGCTCACAGAAA
Organism: Chrysemys picta bellii; assembly: GCF_011386835.1. Taxonomy (NCBI): domain Eukaryota; kingdom Metazoa; phylum Chordata; order Testudines; family Emydidae; genus Chrysemys; species Chrysemys picta. Next base: position 14,035,985 of record NC_088813.1, read on the forward strand.
CAGATCAAGCCCAGGGTTAGACAGAAGAATAAAGAGCTTTGCATCTCAGTCCAGGGTCAGAAAGCAGTACTCTGCAGCTATCCTCATGCCTGACATTGGTTTTTTTCAGTGTTGTTGTAGTCATATTGGTCCCAGTATATTAGAGAGACAAGGTGAGTGAAAGCTTGTCACTTTCGCCCACAGAAGTTGGTCCAGTAAAATATATTACCTCACCCACCTCATCTCTCCCATACCCGACACACTCTTGCTGTTTGACTTGGAACATGGGCGGCAGGTGTTATAGGCCAGGCGAGGCTAAGTCTCCCCTAACCCAGGCCGTGGCTCTGCCCCAAGGCCCCACCCTCACTCCCCCCTCCCCTGAAGCCGGCAGGGGCTCAGCTCCAGCCAATGGCCAAGGGCTTAGGCTGACCGGTGGCCCCGGTGTTGGGCTGGCGGCCAGGGGCTGGGATGGCCAGGGCTGGCCAGCGCGGCTGGAGCCTGGCAGCTCAGGGCAGCTGGACCGGGGCTCCTTCGGCCGTGGAGGGGAGGGGCTCGGGGCTCCAGCCACGGGGCAGCTGGGGGTCTGGCCATGGTCTGGGGGGACAGGACTAGCCTCTCTGAAGGGAGGGTTCACCCCGTCCATGACTTGGAGGATTTTCCCCCCTGATATTTAGCCTCAGTTTATTCTCCTTTTTCTTCCCAGTCATCCTCCTCCATTCCATATTAACTAACCTCTTGCCCTGTGGTGTTCAGATTCTCAAACACTTGTAGGCTGTTATCACCTCTCCCCTTAGTCATTGTGCAGCCAAGCTACTCAGTTCTTTTTTTAGTCTTTCCTAAACCCCTCTGATAATGTCTCCAGGCCTTTGTCACTGCTGCTCCCTCTCTCTGTTTGCTTCTGAATCATCTCCCATGACATCAAGGTCGGCTATTAAGATAAAAAAAAAACAAAAAACAAAAGAACAAGCAACAGCTGTAAACAGAACATCACAACTGCTGTTGGGATAGTTGCAGGCAGCAGGTCCCAATGGAAAGCTCCGCTGTGAAGGCTGGGTCTGAGCTGAGAATTCAGCTGTTAGTAATTGCTCCAGTGGGATGGCATAAGCACCTACAGTCAGCAGTGGGTCCAGGTTAGCTTTGTTGTTTCTATTGCATTAGTGCCCCATATTCACACTTGCATTATGTGGGCCTGATCCAAAGCCCCTTTTGGATAATGGAAAGACTCTCATTGACTTAAGTAGGCTTTGAATCAGGCCCTCTTCCACCCTGGGCCCTGTGCATTTCCCCCACAGTTCCCTGAAGCACTGGAGTATACATGGATTTGAAGGGTCTTTTGGGAGCCCACCTTTCCTTGCAGTGTTAGAAACCAAGACATGAGTGTATGGTGGTAGTGGATGAGAAATTGAGAAGAAACAGCTCTGGTTGCTTTTACTCTTCTAGTTCAATGAGACAAATAAAGAGAAATACATTCCCATGTTTTAAATCCCCTCCCTTTTCCCAATCCCTATTTGTTACGGAGGGAGGGAAGCACAAGTTGTGTACCGTATGATTTCTAAACTGGCAAGGTCGGTTCAGTCCCAAAATATGGAAACATGTGCCTTTAGCTGCTGTCATTAAAACTAGTCAAACTATCCCCAGTTGTCTAATACATTTGATAATGAACAACGTCCCTAATATACCATTTAATGGGGTTAGACAATTGCTCTTTAAAATGAAGCTTAAATCAAGTTTTCATTTCGTTTTACTTATGTGGGGCCAGAGCCTCTGTTGTGTAAATTGGCTTAACCGTGGGATAGGACAGTTCATGCCCATGGAGGATTTGGCCTTTTAAGCTGGTTCATCCCAGTTGTAACTCCAGTGGGACGTATTCTGCCTTAATAATGGTGTACATCTGAAGTAATTCCATTGTCGTCACTGGTGTTACCCCACACCTACTGGTGTAACTGAAAACAGAATTTGACCCTGTGCTTTTAAGAACCTTCTCTTGTCTTATGTCTCTGTACTTAGCCCTCTCCTAGATTGTGAATCAAATTCTAGTCCCATTGAAATCCATGGCAAAACTCTCAAAATGTCACTTCCAGCTCCTCCTTGGCTGGTGTGACTCTACACGACTTTCCCAACCTGGGCCTGGGCCCCAGAGCCACAATAAAGCCTTGTCCCATGTCTAGATGTACACACATGCACAGCATTTTACCGCCCTTCCAACACAAACACGGTCTCCTTGTTCCTGCACACTTAGACCTGAAGGCAGACGCAGCGTGTCTGTGTTTTATGCATTGGTACTCTTACCTGTTTCCTCGTCACATTTTTATTTTTTCTGCGTCAGATCTTCAGTCCCTCTTCCTTCAAACCCCATCTGCCCCCCACTAATATTTGTCTGCTCTTGCTTTCTTCTTTTGCAACTTTGCAGAGCTGGACTGATCAGCCATTATTTTTTTTCCAACTGAGGTTGACTTTGGATTTATTTACAAGATGTTTCCTGTAATTGACTTAAGGATTTTGCTGCTGAGTTTAGAACCAGGCTGTACGCAGAAGAGGCTCCTTGCTTACATAAAGAGGTGGTGTGTAGACATGTTAAAAGTGAACTCCCACTTGGAATGAGCCAGCAAGGACGCGGTATCTTTGCTGAGAACTCCCAACTGCTTTAGAATGCGTTAGAGAAATTCTGCTCTCCTCCCTGCGTACAAACTTATCTCACTTCCTTGTACGGTATCCAGATGGCACTGAGCTCTGTGTCATGAGATAGTAAACAAAGCAGGCCGCCCTGCTGATACCAGGAAATGCTCCGATTAAGCAGTAAGTGTTTCTCAGCCCAAATGTCTGGTGTCAATTCCTGCCTGCTCCACCTCCTACTTGCTAGAGCAAAGGCTACGGGAGAGCAGCAAAACAGTCTGACTCTCAGGCTCGCTGTCATAGACGGGGTGGTAATTGCTCTGTGGCTGAGCCAGTGGGCCTCTCAGGAGAGAGCTCAGACTCGGTAATACTCACTATTTATTATAGAGCCTTTCACTCGAGAATCTCCAGGCATTTTATGGAGTGGGTGAGATTGCTAGGCTCATTCACAGAGAGAGGAAGTGTGGAGTTTAAGGGCCACACTTTGGTTTCCCATTTTTAGCCAGCCGTGGGCCCTATTTTCAGAGCTGCGGAGCATCGAGTTCAGTAGGAGTCGTGGTGTTATGGGCCAGTTCTAAAGTCAGTGGCAGAGCAGGGATTAGAACCCAGGAGTCCTGAGCCCCAGACCCCTGCTCTGACGACCACCCCACAAACTGCTCCCCTGGTTCTTATGTTTCAAACTAAGAGCCTGGTTTTAAACTTGTGCACACAAATCATGCATGTAACTGGCCCTTTGGTGGGAGTTGTCCAGCATGCATATGCAATTGCAGTATTGCCTTTGCAAAAGAGGAGTACAATTGTGTGTGCAGTGTTTAAAAAAAACCTGGGCCTTGGCTGCCCTACGGAGATCCGGGGTGGTGGTGGTGGGGAACAGCCTGCGATTAAGCCTTATCTAATCCCCTGCCTAGAGCAGCTTCAGTGGCTGCTGGCGAGAGCCACCTCTAGCCCTTCTCTGCTGAAAGGAGAGGTATTGTGACACAAGCGAGGCCCAAGGGTGAAGGAGAAGGAAGAGGGGGGATGGTGGCAATCACAAAGGGCACCCTTCCAAAATACACTGCACCGGTCGCTGTTAGGTCTGGGGTCAGTTTTGCCTTGGTGTCACCACGCCTTTGAAAATGCAGCACTTTGCTGCCCTCCCGTGGAAGAAGAGAGCCTAGCTGTCAGGGTTCCACACTGCGAACAAGCCGTGGTATTGCAGAGTCTGGCCGCAACAGGAACACCATTCGCTTTTGCAGAGCAGCTGGCGCTGAACTGGGTTCTAACCATGCCTTGCACTTTGCAGGGTTCTGGTGCAATTCAGTGAGCAGTTTGTTCCCCTTGACTCTGTGTTCTAACCATGCCGGGCGCTGCCGTGGTGTGCCTGGGTCCCATCCCATGACCCGACAGTCTGGGTGGGATGTCTCTATCCCTCTGGTCTGACGGGTGGGTACAGTATTTGCATTGCAGTGCTGGTGAAACAGGCAGCTGCTTCTTTACCAGTATGTACTCACCATACTACTCTCGCCACCTGCACTGACAAGCAGTGCATCTCCAGCGCCTGGCACCAGAGACGGGACCGGCTGTTTACTTGTGCATCTGTGTGTGAAGTGCAAGATAGCCAGCCAGGAGACTGATGGGCTCTGTCCCCGGCACAGGGGCAGCATGGGCAGCATCTGAGCCCCCTGCCAAAGGGCCTTATCCCTGTCTGGAAAGACCATCTCCAGAGGTGAAAAGAGAGTTCTCACTCCATGTCCTACTCAGCCCTCTGGCTTTTGGAAGATGCTGCCAACTCCTGCAATTTGGGGTGGTCTTGCTGATGTGGACACGTGTCCACAGGGAGGTTGCCCATGACCCGCCAATTCACTTCATGTAATCCCTGCCCAGCCATCTCACGGTAACAGCTCTGTCACCTTTGGCTTCAAACCAGCCCACGGAAGTGAAAAAGTCTCTATCCCTGAGCCACCCAACCCCCTGAAATACTCATTTAAATGTAAAACCAACCCCCCCACACCCCAATTCATTTATTACAACGTCACCTGCCAGAAGAACAGCCCCCTGGAGACATCCCATCTCATTTCTGATGGAGTCCAAGGGAGCTCAGGCAGATGTTGCTGCATGTAAACAAAACAAATTAATTAAAAGAAAATCAAAACTAGGCACATTCATAATTAGATAATCCACAAGCCCCTAATATAATTAAGTATGTTAATACAGCCGTCTTCCACCAGAAAACAGAATATCTTACACCAGAGAAAGGCTTTTGTACTCAAGTAGGACAAGAAATGCAAGGAGCAGCTTCCAGAAAAATCGCTTAGAACAGCTCCTGGTGGGGCCATGGAAGAGAGAGATTGCTGTGGCCCACCTGTTCATAGAACACAAGTGTCCTACCTAGAGTTACAGCTGCAGCAATGCACCTCCTCCTCCGCCCAGCCAGTTAACGGCTGTGCCAAACTCGCCCCTTGGTTGGCCACCAATTGAAGGCCACAAGAAGCAGTAACTTCCCTAAGCATCTAGAAGTGAGGGAGCAAAGACCTGTCAGCTCAGCCCATTCCCTCAGCCAAAGTAAGATTGTTCCCTACCTTTGTTCTTCAGGGTCTGGACTCATCCACTTTTAAATGGACTCAATTAATGTCCATTTATCTCCTGTGGGAGACACTTCCACATCCTAGTAGATGTTGCCAGTAAGGGTTTTTTTCAATGATATTTGAGCCTCAGTCTTCCTTCACTCTGTTTGTCCCATCATTCTTCGTTATAACACCCGGGATCCCCTAAACACTTCCGCCCCGCCTCCGCTTGTAGACAGCTGTCACATCCCCAACTGGGGCGCTACTGAACCAAGCTCTCTGGGGTCGCTTCTTCTAATCTTTCCTCGTCAATCAGCCCCCTCAATCATCTCAGTTCTCCTCTGAATTCCCTTTGGTGCATTACTGTTGAGGTGCCCAGAGCTGCATGTGGTCTCAGCCAGAGTATGTATCTGCCATGGCTTTTGCATTGCTGATTGCTGCTGGAGGAATGTCCGAGCCAGTTGGGGCTCTGTGTGTGCAAACGAATATTTAGCCGGCTCTTTTCTATAGCCCCGGGCTTTTCATAGAATAGCCTCTCCTGGGATCTGAAATGAATCTGCCACGTAGGAAGCGCCATTTCTAGAAGCATTTAATGGAGGGAAGGTGCCAGCGCAAACCATAGGGGCAAGGAAACCAGACAGGCTGCTGTAACCTGCTGGGCAGAGGAGACATTTTTCCAGGATTGCTTGTTTCCCTGCAATGAACAGCAGAGGGTAGCAGAGCACTTGACAATAGCATGGCTGTTTCAGTATTCATATCCGGGGTGGAGGGGGCACCGAATAAACATTGAAAGGGGTGCCAGGTTATTTGATTTCAAAGCCCAGTGTTTAGAGCAACGTGGCGGGGATTAGCAGTTAGTGACTAATTCAGAATAAAGAACTAAGCACTTTAGGACTGCATCCAGAACAAGAAAAAGAGCCCCTCTCCCCCCCCCCTTTTTAAAATCAATCTAGCTTCTGCTTTGGCAGAGATAAACCTGTCACAGCTGCTGCCGGGAGCACTGCTGGTGCATGGCGGTGCCTGTGTGAGCGCAGCTCTACCTCAGTGTGGTAGCTTTAGGCCGGATGTGTGAATGTCTGTACCGGTGTGCAGCATGCATGTAGCTGCAGGTGTTGTGCATGTGTTGGCGGCTGTGTGTGCCCCTGCACGTCGGTATGCTTCAAGCAGCAGCAAGTGATATTTCTGCAGATTGTGTGCAAATAAGGAAAGTCATTATCCGGCTATGCATCCAGGGAGCATGGGGGTGGTGGGAAGGGCAGAAAGGGGGACATAAAAAATTCAGCTAGAAACCTAGGAAGATAAAACCCCAGTATATAAATATCAGGGTTGGAAGGGACCTCAGGAGGTCATCTAGTCCAACCCCTGCTTAAAGCAGGAGTAATCCCCAGACAGATTTTTGCCCCAGATCCCTAAATGGCCCCCTTCAAGGATTGAGCTCACAACCTTGGGTTTAGCAGGCCAATGCTCAAACCACTGAGCTATCCCTCCCCCCCCCATACTCTTCTTGACTCTAGTACCTCCCATCTGAGGATCTCAATGCACTTTACACATGAATGACTGTAGCCTCATAACCTCCCTTTAGGAGGTAGCGAAGTACCATTATTCCCATTCAACACATGGGGAAACTGAGGCACCAAGCAGGGAAATTACTTCCCCAGGGTCTCACAGCACGTTAGTGGCAGAAGTGGGAATGAAACTCAGTTTTCATGAAACCCAGTGTGGTGCTTCAACTACTAGGCTACGCTGCTCCCTCTGTGTCTCTGTGCCTGGCCGTAGTTGGGCACGCACATACGAGTGGTTGCATTCATCTCTGCATCCCTGCATGCAAGCACCTGGGTGTGCGTGTCTGCATGTGAATCGTTTTTCTCATGTGTTCGTACCTGCATGTGGGTCTCTGGCCTGTAGCAGCAAATACAGGGCTAAGGGCTTGTATGTGTTTATGTGTGGGTCGGTCCAAGAGGGAAAGTGTGTATTACTCATGTCATTGGCCTCGAGGGCAGGGGGGAACTTTGTGCCCATCTGCAATGGACTCTGGCTGTAGCCTTAGGGAAGAGAAGCATCGGAGCTGGGTTTCTGTCCCTGTGTGGACAGCAGGAGGTGCCAAAGCTGCGAGAGGCACTAGCATAGCTAGCGGGGTGCAGGGGAAGCAGCCGCTTCCCCCGCCTTTCCAAAAGCGGCCGGAGAGGAGCGAGGGGGGGTGCAGGCTGGCGGCCCGGCAGCTGCCGCTGGGCCGGGCTGGAGGAGCAAGGAGGGCGGGCGGCCCAGGCTGGCGGCCCGCAGCGCGGCCCGGCGGCCGGGCCAGAGGAGCGAGGGGGGACGCAGGCTGGAGGCCCGCAGCGCGGCCAGCAGCCATGGGGGGGCGGTGGGCGTGGCTGGAGGAGTGGGGGAGCGCAGCATGGCAGCCGGAGGAGTGAGGGGGGGGCCACGGAGGTGGCACGGCAGGGCCGGAGCAGCCATGGAGGGGGAGGGTTGGTGCGGCCGGAGGAGTCAAGGGGGCGTGGCCAGAGGAGGAGCCACAGGGGGGCGCCTTTATTAGCTTTGCTCCTCCTCTTAAAAGCTGGCTACGCCACTGGCGAGAGGGTCAATGTCTAGAGAGCCAGCCCCCTCCCGGGGGCGTTGGGGGAAACGCAGAGATATCCCCCTCCTAAGGTGGGGCAGGGAGAGCTCTTGCATTAGAGCTATGGAGTGAACTCTTGCTTTGGGAGCAAGGGACCCTTAAGGGTGAGGGGTATGAGACAGCCTGTGGGATAGAGAAGCCCTTGGTGACAGTGTGATGGGGACAGCACCCCCTAGTGCTGAGGTGAGGGAGTTCCAGATGCGTTGGAATTGCTGTAGTGTTTGAAGCCGGCGCTGGCCTGGGAGAGCGCTCAGCCTCCTGCCTGCAGAGCTGCTGTGCATCAGACCAAAACAAACTTTACAAAATCCATCACTTCCCCAGTGCTGTGACGTGCTGGCTGGAAAGGCCCATTCAAGACACTGAATCACCAGTCACTTTAAGTTTTCTCTGTCTCTCTCTCTCTCTTTCCCTGCATGAAGCTGTAAGGAAACTCTGCTCAGACTGTGTTGGAGAAGCGGATGGTCAATAAATCTCCCTCGTGCACGGACGTGCCCGGAATAATCTGAGTCCAGGCCAGAGTGTGGACAGTAAAGCAGACAAACACTTCAATCTCCCCAGAGCTGTTCATTTAAACCTCTGCTCTTCCACTGAGTGACCTTATCTCTGTGTGTGGGTTGGAGCCATGGATTCTCTTTGTCCCCACTGATTGCTCATTCCCTGCTTGTCCCTCTGCTTTGTCTTTGCTTTCAGAAGCCATCGGCCCCACTAGGTCAACTTTACTGATGGAAAATAAACTCCTTTCTGCTCGAGATCTCCTCTCCAGAGCCTTGGAGAAACCACAGTCTCAGGCCATCTCCTCATGCCCCTGCAGGCTGTGCTGGAGATGGTGCTGGCTGCTCAAGTGTTAGCAGTTGCTCAGGGGTTAGAGAGGGCTGGCCACCCGGCAAAGGGAAGGCAGGTTCTGCTGCGGATGGGACATTATGAAAGATGTTGCTTGTCAGTGCCAAGATGGGGTGCGTTAGTGTTGGACACGCTAGCAATGGGCAGAGCAGAGCTATTCTGCTGACTCTCACTGCCAGCCAGGCCAGGTCAGTCTCATGAGCGACAGAGAGTCTCTCTGAGGCAGGAGAGAGCCAGAGGAAGGGGCAGGAAGTCCTGCAGGGAGAGCACCTAGGAACAACCAGCTCACGAGGGAGCTCAGGCTGAGTAAGGTTCTGCTCAGGGCTCTGTTAGCTAAGTTAAGGATAAAGGACAAAGCCAGAGCCTCAGGAAGGGCTTCCATGCAGGAACCCAGAGCCCTGCTCCCCGTTCCCTTTGCTGGCAGCTTGTTCTCCTGCGGATGGTGAAGAAGGATCCCCTAGGGCCCTGCCTCTCTGCCCCCCAAGAATAATATAACCAGGCCTCCCACCCAAGCTTTCCCACATGTTGCTGTGCTGCACAACACAGCTGTTTGGGCGTTCACTGTGACCATGGTGGTAGATTTCAGAGCCTCCTTTTCCAAGAGCACAGGTCCCTAGCACTTGGGTAAAGGAGCAGACACCGTACAGGGCCTCTGACACACAGCTGAGGAGCTGTGATTCCACCCAGCAGAAGGAAGAGGTGTGCAGACGTGCTAGCTGGTTCATTACAGTACTAATCCCTATCCCATGTTCCGCTGTTTCCGTGAGAGGCTCTCAGAGAGAGTCCTTCTTTACGCCTCATTACATTCCTCAAAGGCGGTAGGGATCTTGCCCTTCTTCTTCACAGAGAGGTGAAATCACTTGCCTACAGTGAGTCGGCACAATGGAACCCAGGAGACCTGCCTCCTCCTAGGTCTTGGCTGTAAACCATCAACACATCCCCTCTTGAAAATATCTAGCCCGAGGGCTGCATCCGAGCTCACCACAGTTCATTCCATCCTAAACCACACCTGCTCTGATTCAGCGCACTCTAGCGAAGGCAGCCTCCCTGCGGAGTTCATTTTACACAGCTTTGCTGTCTGGATGCTTCCACTCAGCTGGTGCCTGTGTGTCAGTTGCTGATTATCGCCCACAAAGTAAAAGTAAAAAAAAAAAAAAAAAAAGATAAATCAATAGGCTCTTTGCCATGGTGACATTCACAGAGAGAGATAAGGGGGTCAGGTTCTGATCTCACTGACACTCGAGTAGCTTCCGTGGAAATCGATGGAACTCACAACTGGTGCAGCTGAGATCAGCATATACGCACCTGGCTGGAAAGTGCTTGGAGGGAAGGTGCTCACAGAAACGCAAATTGGACGTTGGGGAGGTTACTCCAAGGTGACATCTTGAGTTGCCTGGCTCTCTGGCCAACCTGAGCTAGACGGTCAGGTGCCACCCTGGCACCGCAAAGAGGTCAGTGCCCCGGGCAGATCCTCGGCTCCTGGCAATGGAGCTCAGGAGTAGATATAACCTGTAATTACCAGCTTGAACAGCTGCTGAGCAGTAGAGGGTTATTGAACTCCAATCAATGGCTGGCCGGGGATCCGGGGGATAATTAGAATGTGGAGCAGGTTGTATGTCAATAGAGCACACGCTAATTCTGCTATCTACTGGAGGCAGAGTTCAGGGGGAGGGAGAGCTACTTATTGTTCCAAAGGACTGGTCTTCAAAACCAACAATGACGGAGATTCTACAACCTCCCTAGGTAATTTATTCCAGTGCTTAACCACCCTGACAGTGAGGAAGTTTTTCCTAATGTCTAACTTAAATCTCCCTTGCTGCAATTTAAGCCCCTCACTTCTTGTCCTGCTCTCAGCGGATAAGGAGGACAATTTATCACCTTCCCCTCTATAACAACATTTTACGACTGTTATCATGCCCCCCCCTCATCCAGTCTTCGCCACACCAAACCCATTTTTTTCACTCTTCCCTCGTAGGTCATGCTTTCTAGACCTTTCATCATTTTTGTTGCTCTCCTCTGGGCTTTCTCCAGTTTGTCCACATCTTTCCCAAAGGGCAGTACCCAGAGCTGGACCCAGTACTCCAGTTGAGGCCTTATCAGTGCTGAGTAGAGCGGAAGAATTACTTCTCGTGTCTTACATACAACACTCCTGCTAAGACATCCCGGAAGGACCTTTGCTTTTTTTTGCAACAATGTTACATGGTTGATGTATTTGGTTTGGGATCTGTTCCGAACCCCCCGGATCCTTTTCTGCAGTATTCCTCCTTAGGCTGTCGTTTCCCTTGCATCTGACGAAGTGGGTATTCACCCACGAAAGCTTATGCTCCAATACGATTGTTAGTCTATAAGGTGCCACTGCCACAGGACTCTTTGTCGCATTTCCCATCTTGTATTTGTGCAACTGATTGTTCCGTCCTAAGTGGAGTGCTTTGCATTCATTCATCTATCCCGTAATGTGCAGACACATAGTGAGAGACAGTCCTTGCCCCAGAGAGCTTACACTGTAAATAGACAGAGGCTGGGAGGAAGGACTGTTATCTAGGGTTACCATACGTCCGGATTTTCCCGGACATGTCCGGCTTTTGGGGGCTCAAATCCCCGTCCGGGGGGAAATCCCCAAAAGCCGGGCATGTCCGGGAAAATCGGGAGGTCAGCCGGGCCCGCGGGGACCCCGGCCGGCGGGGAGCCGGGTCGGCCGGGCCCGCGGGGAGCCGGGCCGGCGGGGAGCCGGGTCGGCCGGGCCCGCGGGGAGCCGGGCCGGCGGGGAGCCGGTCAGCCGGGCCGGCGGGGAGCCGGGCCCGCGGGGCCGGGAGCCGGGGGGTGCACCGGGCCGCCGGGGGCCGGCAGTGCTGGGCGGGCCGGGGGTGGTCGGCCGGGGCCGGCACCCCAGGCCCCGAGCTGACCCAGGCTGGAAACGCCGGGGGGCCAGCCTGGGCCGCGCCTCCTCCCCCCACACCCTCCTTACCTGCTTCAGGCTTCCTGCGAATCAAATATTCGCGGGAAGCAGGGGAGGGGGCGGAGACTTTGGGGAGGGGGCGGGGTTGGGCAGGTGTGTGGGCGGGGCTGGGGGCGGGGCCGTGGGCCGTGGAGTGTCCTCCATTTGGAGGCACAAAATATGGTAACCCTACTGTTATTCCCCTAAAGTCACAGTGGCAGAGCCAGGATTAGAATCCCAGTCTCCTAGGCCAGTGCCCAATCCACTACACCATGCTGCCTGTCTAACGTGTCTGGATCCTGAGGATAATGGGAGTAAAACAGGGCTCCCGATCTTTGTCCCAGTCCTGGGGCCACATCAGCAGTTTGCCACCAGGCTGAGGGACTGTCACAATTCTGCCTCAGGTAGAGCAGAGCTCAGCAGTTCTCCTGTCTAGAGGAGATCTGGGCAGGATAATAATTCAGCTTCTGCCCTTTTGCGATGCACAAAGAGACCTGAAAAGAATTGTCTTCCTGTCTCTTTTTATACATTAGGGCTTGTGGAGCCTGCAAGTCTCTAGGGACCAGCTGAGAAATGGTAGGGGAGCTTTCCCAGTGAAAGCTGATGGGCTGGGAAGGGACGGGTGGCTAGGGCTGGCTGTTTGAAAGGTCTTGTTCTCATTAACATCTCTTTAAAACTAGCACTTGGGAAAAAGATTGTCCTAAGGTAGGTCTACACTTACCTCCGGGTCCGGCGGTAAGCAATCGATCTTCTGGGATCGATTTATCGCGTCTTGTCTAGACGCGATAAATCGATCCCGGATCGATCCCGGAAGTGCTCGCCGTCGACGCCGGTACTCCAGCTCGGCAAGAGGAGTACGCGGCATCGACGGGGGAGCCTGCCTGCCGCGTCTGGACCCGCGGTAAGTTCGAACTAAGGTACTTCGAATTCAGCTACGTTATTAACGTAGCTGAATTTGCGTACCTTAGTTCGAAGTGGGGGGTTAGTGTGGACCAGGCCTTAGTTAAAGATATAGCACCCCCGCCCCTTCCGTTGAGGGCTGTCCTCATCCCTGAGTCATCCAAGGAGTTCTCCTGCAGAAACCACGGAGACAAGACGACATTGGCTGCCTTAAAGAAGACATCTGCTTTCCCTTTTCAGGCCATTTATAGAGATGAGTACCCCAAGGATAATACTGACCTCAGCTACCACTGCTCCAGGTCAGTCCAAACAGGTTTGGCTTGGATCAAGATGCAGCAATGCCTGCTGGGACTTGGATTCTCTGCAGACCACCCTATGTGTCAAAGATTGGGGTAACTGTAGGTCATGTGGGAAAACGCCATGGCCTGCAGGGCACCCCTTGATTAAAATTAAATGTTTAAAATGTGGAGCTGAGAATGGAGAACTCACTGCCCATGTGGGCTCACAAGAGGATCGTGCTACCAAGAAATAGGTGTCAGAGCAGCTGTTGTCACTGGACCAGTCTGTTTAGCTATTTCCCCAGGCAATAAGCGAAGATATTTTTAATCTGAGCATGGAAATTACAGGAAGGTGGGGGAAGGGGAGAACATGGATTGCAATGAGGTGTCTGTGAAATTACTAGACTGTTAACGATCTTGCGGGGAGGGGGGAGAGAATGTTGGTCAGGCAAATGGTGTAGGCCACATTGAAAGAGATCAAAAGCACTCTTATGGAAATGAAATTCACAAAATAACACCCTATTGCGCAAAGGAGTTTTAATGAGCCATAGGTCTAAGTGGAGAAAATGGAGCCTATTACAAAGCAGATGAATGGAGCTGTTTCCGCAAGTGCCATGAATCCACTTGTTAAATGGACACTGCTACCTTAGATTAGGCCCCACATTTAGATTCAGGGTGGGAGTGGGAGGCAGTCGTTAGGAAACCGCATAATATTGAAGATCTTTAACTGAATGAGTTTTCTTTAATGTTGTAACAAATCCATTGCCACATAAGAAGCTCCTTTTGTTACTTGTGCTTCATGGCGTAGCGCTCAGATTCTGCTATGGCACCTACCACTTGAGACTCTCCATCGGCTGTTAGCAGTACTAGGCTTAGGACACACAGCCCCGGAGCACCCACAGAGTCAGTGCCTATGGTTAACACTATGGCAGCCTTCTCGGGAAACAGGTTCCTTTCTCGAAGCAGCAGACTGATGGGGGGCAGCGTCTGGAGGGGGAGGGCTGAGTTTCTGGGGTGAGGAAACCTAGCTGGAAATCTCTGAGTGACGAGTTCGCCAACAGCAGCATCCTGCTAATCTCCGTGATAAATAGGGCCCTACCAAATTCACAGTCCAGTTCGGTCAATTTCACAGCCATAGGATTTTAAAAATAGTAAATTTCATGATTTCAGCTATTTAAATCTGAAATGTCACGGTGTTGTAATTGTAGGGGTCCTGACCCAAAAAGGAGTTGTGGGGTGGTGGTGTCACAAGGTTATTGTAGGGGGGGTTACAGTACTGTTACCCTTACTTCTGTGCTGCTGCTGACGGCGGCGCTGCCTTCAGAGCTGGGCAGCTGGAGAGCGGCGGCTGCTGGCCGGGATCCCAGCTCTGAAGGCAGAGCCACCGCCAGCAGCAGCGCAAAAGTAAGGATGGCCTGGTATGGTATTGCCACCCTTACTTCTTCACTGCCGCTGGTGGGGCGTCGCCTTCAGAGCTGGGTGCCCGGCCAACAGCCGCCGCTCTCCAGCTGCCCAGTTCTGAAGGCAGCGCAGAAGTAAGGATGGCAATATCGGGACCCCCCTAAAATAACCTTGTGACCCTCCTGCAACTCCCTTTTGGGTCAGGACCCCCAATTTGAGAAACGCTGGTCTCCCCCAGGAAATCTGGTCTTTTGTGTGCTTTTACCCTATACTATACAGATTTCATGGGGGGAGACCAGATTTCACGGTCCGCGACGCATTTTTCATGGCCGTGAATTTGGTAGGGCCCTAGTGATAAATAACAGAAGAGACAGCTCCGGACCATCAACTTAAATTGCCCCTGAAGGTCAGAGGAGCTGGGCTGGAGGCAGTGCTCAGAAATGAAGCGTTATGTCAGGAGATCTTACCTAGGGGGCCTCTCTCCAGCCCCGCCCTGTGGGGGCAATACCCCCCTGAGCCGTGGGCCAGCTTAAGGGCTGTGCACCACTTCCAAAAGAGGACGTGCGTGGTGCAAAGGGGAAGTTCCACCCTGCAGGGGGGGCGGACGGAAGCAATATGCAGCAGTCCCTGCCACAGGAGTGGGGTGCTGCTGGCCGTGCAGTGGGAGTGGTGAGGAACAGCAGGCCCTGCTCCACTGGGATCTGGTGCAGGCAGGCATTTTGCACTGGGCTCAGGGGCGTCGTTCCACGTCCGTGTGCAGAGCGAGGCTGGACGCATTGCAGGCTTCGCTTCCGAGCCCATCGACTTACTCCATGGGGAGAAAGAAATGCCAGGAGCGTGACTGAGATGCTGGGATCCCTTAGAGGGCCAACTTCCTTCCCCACCCCCACACGCTCGCAGGCGCATGGGGTGTATAAGCCCCACCCCAGCAGTGACGGGGTTAAAGGGGAGCCAGTGAGCCCAATCAGCCCATTCTGTGGCACCTGGAGGGGAGACTGGTGATTGAGGATTAGACCCAGGTGTGGGGAACTGGGTGGGGTGGTTTCTATCAAGGCAGGACTGCAGGGGCCCTAGGGGAGGACAGCAGCCGTAGGGTATGTGTAGGCCCTGGAAGGAGAGGGTAGCCGGCGAAAGGACAAAGGTAGCAACAACCTGGGAAAAGCTGAAGTCCAGGGAGGGAGGATGGGTGAGTGCGGCTCCATGACAGACACCTGCCCGCAGGCCTAGGTAGGAATCAGCAAGGGATTGTAAGAAACAGACCCTTGCTGCTTCTCACAAGGGCCTGGGCTTGGGGCTGAGGGCTGGAGGGGAGGGTGTCTGCTTCAGGTGTGAAGGGGTGAGGGCTGAAGGCCTGGTACAGGGTCACTAAGATGCTAAGTTTTCGTTTGGACTTTTTGTCACCCCAGAAAGGGGGAGGCTGTAAGTCACCAGGCTGAGGGCTGAATCCTGAGAAGGAACGGATGCCGAGTGGCCGTGCCCTGCCCCGCCACAAGGGTGCGCGCTAGCCAGCCCCAGAACTGGGTGTGCGTCCAGACTCGTCTGTCTACGCAGCGCTTCTTTCTCTCTGGGAACGGGGCCCTTGTGCAGGTGCTGATAAATCACCTTGTGCGAAGGGACGTGATCGCCGGCTACCCGCCCCTCCAGTGAGCTAATCTGGAACGAACCCGCATGTTAAAAATTTGTTTAGCCTAATGGAAACATCAGATCAATTCCTGGAGCTAATAGGTGCCATTAAATCAATAGCACGTGCAGCCTATTAGTGTAGCATCTGACAGGAGCGCTGGGGAGGCGTGTGAGCAGGCGTTAAATCATCCTGCCCAGACACCTGCTGGGCCGTGACTACCCCCAGCCAAGTTGCTGAGAGCCCCTATTAGCTCTCCCCAGTCTTGTCTTAGCCTATGGGCCCCCTCCCAGTCCCACTCTGCTGGGATAGTTCCTGGGGCGCGGTCTGGGACCCGACTTGAGCAAACCGACCCTGCCGCAGCTCAGATGGCAGCCTGGATGGGATTAGATGCTCAGCCCATGGTGAGCTGTATGTGAATTTCAGGCCTGGAAGGAATTCCGTCCCTGGGGCACCTCGGCAGGTGTCTCATGGATTTTGCTTTCTCTGGATCATTGAATGGGGCTCATCTCTCAAAATCAGGGGTTAGGCTTAAATGGACCTGCTTTCTCGCTGTCTGAGTGCAGAGCCAGGCTGAGGTGGTGTCCTGGGGAGGTGCCCATTGCTAGTGGAAAGCAATATGCGAGGCTGGGTCCTGGGGAGGTGCCCATTGCTAGAGGAAAGCAATGTGCGAGGCTGGGTCCTGGGGAGGTGCCCATTGCTAGAGGAAAGCAATGTGCGGGGCTAACGCTGGGGCAGGGGTTGCACCGGAGGGGTCAGCACTGCTAGACAAGCAGTATGGTCTAGAGTCTAGTGCACTGCACTGGACGAATGTCCATTCCTGGCTCTGCCACTGACCTGCCGTGACCTTGGGCAAAACACTCCTCCTCCCTGGCTCTCTGCTTCCCATCCTACCCTCTGTTTGCCTGATCTATTAACACAGCAGCACTTCATGATCTCCTGCTAGGCACCTGGCACAAGGGGGCCCTGATCGCAGCGGAGGCTTCTGGGTGTTTCCGTAACACACACAATTAATAAGCTCTGATTTGATGGCTTAATGTGGGGCAATGGCCCGTGGTCACCTCTCTGCACGCCTCAAGCAGATTACTGGCATTGGGGTACATGGCGAGGAGCCCCATGGCCAATAGATCCTCCAGCAGGGGTCTTTCCTGTACCCACCTCTGGCTGTGTGTGCATGAAAGGAGTCCCCTTATCACTTGATGGTTTGGAGGGGTGCGGCATTCCTCCACTGGGCTCTTGATCTCGATGGGACCTTGATCTTTCCATCCTGTCCTCGTGGATGTCTCCTAGCTGCTCGGCCAGGGCCTGTCTGCTGTTTTTCTGAGCATTCTGGCTTGGAAACATCACGGCAAGAAGGCGAAGGGGTAAATGTTTTGCACTTTGGGCCATAGATTCCAAGGCCGGAAGGGATCACTGCGATCATGTTGTCTGAGTCACGGAATTGCTAGTAAAATAAGAGGTATAAATTGGCATAGTGCCACTGGCTTTAACGAAGCAACACTGCTTTCCACCAGCCTGGGATCTGGCCCATTAGGTCCCATCTAGCCCTCCCCTCATCCAGTTCAAGATTGTTCCCGGACAGTTATTTTTCTAGTGCTGTTTATATTTTCCCAGCCCAGGGAGTCAGGGGACCTTGCTGTGTCCTCATCTCTGCCACTGGTTTATTGTGTGACCTTGGGCAAAGCACCTCCCGGTTCGATGCCTCAGTTTCCCCCTCTAGGGTATAAACACCAGGAGGCAGGTCTAAAACTGCAAAGGGAATTCACGTCTCATGAAAATGCAAAAGCGAATCTTGAATGAGCAGAAGGTTCTTTCTCGCTTTCTCTTTCAAATGTAAATGTCAGAGTCATTATCGGCAGGGGAGCACAGCCGAGAAGGAGCCAGGGACCTGGAAGTGGGGGTGTTTGTGGGGGCGGGTGGAATAGGTCATAATGATGAACTGTCTATGAAAGGTCGGTGAGGAACTGGAGCCTTGTTTAGAATTGCTACTCCCAGCCCCCGGGGGCTGCCCCCCCGTGCAATGGGCCTAATGCTGCAGTGACATTGGGCACAGGTTTCACTCCAGTTTCCTAGTGTGGGTGCTAACTCTTCAGCCACAGAACTGCATCCCGCACTGCTCACCTTCTCCGTGGCAGATCCATAACCTTCCCACGTGCCTCACCACAGCCCAGTGGCCCCTTTGTTACCTGTCCCCCACCTCCTGGCCCGCAGCCTCATCCCACTAGGGCTTTGACCTCATCAGATCTCGTGTCTAAACCAAGCTCAGGTCTGCTCAGTGCTTGGATGGGAGACCCCCCTCCTCCTGACAGGAAGGGAAGCAGTGCCGGTGGTCCCTTATGTGGCGCTCTGCCCTGTGAGTCGGCGCTGGGTCAGCGTTGTCCCATGGTGCTCGGAGGTATTGTGCTTGCTGGAGGCGCTGCCTTTCAGCAGAATCCCAAACTGAGCTCCTGAGTCCTCGCGTCTGTTAAAGATCCCTTGGTGCACGTGGGGTTGACCTGGCCAAATCTCAGCATGAGTAATTGTTACACGCTGCGGAGCTAAATTCCTCCTGTACTCTCTGTGGAACGTGCGTTTCTCTTTCTCCTCCTGTCCTGAATCGTCACATGGTGTTGCTCTGTGCTGTTAAACAGCAGCAGTGTTCCACTCCAGAGGTGGCTGCATATCAGTGGCAGGGGAAGTAGATTCCTCTCTGACTTTGGGATGCAAGGAGAAATTCCCTTAATTAAATATCTTTAAGAATGGGAGGGGGAGCTTGAGGGATGGGATCTTTTTCTGCAGTCTCGGTGATGATGATTTTTGTGCATGAAGATATATTGTATTTGGGTTCCTGAGACAAAGCCAGATCCAAAGTCCTTTGTAAGTAATGGAAGGACCCTCAGAGGGCTTTGGCTCCGAGTCTAGATTAGAGCAGTCTCTGGGCTACGCTGATACCAAATGGCTAGACAATGCATTGCTCAGGTCCAAAATGGGGTGGGGATCTGCTTCCACCTATAGGAGGTGAACCCAGCCTGTAAGGAAGCTGGGGATGTTCCCCACAGGGCAAAGCCACCATGAGTGGCCATATGCTGCCCTCCGACGAGCTCTAGTGTCAGGGAATCTCAGCCAGGCACGACAAAATGCTCGGAAAGCTCCCATTTCTGCGCCCTCTCTTCACCTTGGCCCCTGGTCCAGGACCGAGGATTGGGCCCCTGGTCCACAGCATCAAACCCCTGAGGAACAGAAAGGCGGCGTTTAACATAAGGTGGCATTAGCATGTGTAGATCTCCCCCCGCTCTTCAGATTAGCCCAAAGTAATTTAGAGAGAGAAAAATGAACCCTCAGGATCCTATAAATTAAGGCTGGAATTGTTCCATATTCCCAGCATAACTTTAAATAAAAAAAAAGGACCAACAACACACAAGCCTTTTGTATAAGGCTGCCAAGAGCTTTCGGCAAGAGGACTTTATAGACCCAAACACCATAAAGCGTAGTCCAAATTACCGAACGCTCATTTAAAACAATTACACTTTTTATCTTCGGTTATTAAAAAAGATTGTTCGTGGTGGGTTTATTTTTAAAGCGAGGTTGGTTTTTTTTTTTTTTTGGTAATTCAGTTTTATAGACCTGAGGGAGCACTGGGGCTGGGCTACGCAGCCCTCCGGTGGGCTTGAGATGGGTGGAGAGGGGCTCGGGGAAACCCCTCGGAGCCTGGATTGCAGAGCACTCTGGGGAGGGTACTTCGAGCGTGAATTTGCTGTATCAAATGAAAGGCAATGACAGGCAAACCCGGCATGAGCAGCTCAGGCTGCGACTGGAATTTGGAGCACAGATCCCATTGATGTGTGTGGGCTTGTCCACACAAGGAATCTAATTTGGATTAAAGGAGGGTGTGAATTTAAAGTGGAATAGCTGCACCTGATTAACTCCCTGTGTGGATGCTCTTAATCTGTTTCCACAGTGGATTAAGTTCATTTGGAACAAGGCACTGTTATTCTGGATAAGCACATCAAATAGGAAGTTAATCAGGAATAACTCCCGGTGTAGAGAAGCCTTAGCCAGGATGGGTAAGGAATGGTGTCCCTAGCCTCTGTTTGTCAGAGGGTGGAGATGGATGGCAGGAGAGAGATCACTCGATCATTACCTGTTAGGTTCACTCCCTCTGGGACACCTGGCATTGGCCACTGTCGGCAGACAGGACACTGGGCTGGATGGACCTTTGGCCTGACCCAGTCTGGCTGTTCTTATGTTTTTAGTCGAGCCCTGGTCTAAACACACAAGTTTAGAGTAGAGTAAAGCAGTACAACCCCTAGTGTAGCTGCAGTTGTACCCGTACAAAAGTGTCCACACTGTTATAGCTGGTCCACCAGGGGATGGACAATAAGCTATACTGGCATAATTAGATTGGTAACAAATTGAGTGATACCCCCCTACAAAAGCTGGTGCATTGGCAAACCCCCTTCTAAGGCTGCGTGTGAGGTCACCTACGGGTTAGACGGCAGGATTCTTGGGCTCAATTCTCCGCTCTGCCAGTGACGTGTGGTGTGACCACGGACAAGTTACTTCACCTCTTTGTGCCTCCGTTTATCCCTGTTTCAGAGGGTATAACACTCCCCCCCACACACACACAATGTCCCAGCTGACCTCGGGGAGCAATGCGGGGTGTGTGTGTCCATATTCGTTAATGCTTTGGCCTCCCTGCTGAAGCTGGTGGCTTGCCAGTTGTGTGATGACTTGGGCATCGGTCCCTTGGGAGCTGGACTGAGACCCACCAAGTGCACAGCTCTGAATCCAGGGCTAAGTTCAGGCCCATCATTCTCTTCAGGAGCGTTCTGCCCAGAATGAATTCTAGGCCTAGTTGGTAAGGAGGAGCCAGCCCCAGAGGATGTTCTAGCCTGAGTGTTTCCTATTTGCGGGTGCATTTAGTCCTCCAAAATCCCCCCAGTGAAACCACAACAGAAGCCCTCCCCCCTGTCCCGATTGCACAGAGGCAATTGAGCCTCACCCAGGAGAGGAAATGGGGGAGCCAGGCCTACGTGTGGGGTGAGGGGGCCTGGATTTCCCACCTGCATCCCAAGTGTTGCCACTCAACGTCGTCTGCTGGCCTTGAGAAGCTCCCCCATGCATCCCGCCCGGCTCCCCCTTCCTGTCCCCAGACAGCTGCTGTCCTGCTGCTACTGCTGTTCTAATCCTGAGTAATTGGATTTACAGGGAGTGCTGTATCCAATTACAGAATCCTAATTAAAGGACCAAAGTTACAAGTGTGATGTGTCTTGCTTTCAGCAATTATGATTAATTTTGCCAGAATACACATGCAGACGTTGATTACAGGATCTGCGGGCAAACAGGAATTGAATGCTGATAATTGAGCTGTCAGTGAGAAGAAACTTCAGAGCTTGGGGGGGGGGGGGGGGGGGAGGAAAGAGGCTGCATGTGATCTCTGTCCAGCGTGGAGGGGATTTTCCATGCTTCATAAGAATGGCCAGACTGGGTCAGACCAAAGGTCCATCCAGCCCAGTACCCTGTCTGCCGACAGTGGCCAATGCCAGGTGTCCCAGAGGGACAGATATCACATTGCCTCCCTTTCCCACTATCTCGGCCCTGTGATCCCATAAGGCCCATCGTCCTAATGCTATGAGGGGAATAACCTCCATCCCTGTGGGAGTCAGGGATGCACAGATCCTCCCGGGAGCCAGGACCTGCCTTGTCATTTCAGCTGTGCCCCCTCGACCTTAGCCCTGAGTTTTAAATATGTGGAGCTAGACTTATCTCATAGAGCTGGAAAGGACCCTGAAAGATCATCAAGTCCAGCCCCCTGCCTTAACTAGCAGGACCAAGTACTGATTTAGTCCTAGATCCCTAAGTGGCCCTCTCAAGGATTGAACTCACAACCCTGGGTTTAGCAGGCCAATGCTCAAACCACTGAGCTATCCCCCCAAGCAGCACTGGAACACCGTTACCCAACATGCCCTGCATTCTGGTGCTGGATTGGTCTCCACCTGTCACCCAAAGCCAGTTCTAATCACCAGCGACTCAAACCACTGAGCTATCCCTCCCCCGCGAACAGCTACACTTCAGGCTGCATTTCAGTGGCCTCTCAAGTGATTCCAGTGTCTATCAGCGTGAGGGAAAACCTTTGCATCCTTCTGGATGAAAAGCTCTATAGGTCTGTAAACGGCTGAGCAGAAATGGTGGTGCAAGCCGCACAAGAATTACATTCTACACCCCCCGGTGCTCTACCCTGCACCAATGTATAGCAAGTCCCTGCCCCTAATGGCTTGCAATGTAAGTAGAGCAGACAGAGGCAGGAGTATTATTCCCATTTAAGAGATGGGGAGGTGAAGCCTGGAGAAACTGAATGACTTGGCCCCGGTCGTGCAGGGAGGCTGTGGTAGATCCTCTCTGCGTCCTGGTTCAGTGCTTGACCCGGCAAAACCATCCTTCCTCTCAAAGAGACGGAAAAGACCTAGTGGTTGATTGTGTCCATTTTCCTCCCTCTTCTTCCCGTTTCACGAGTAGGATGACTCCCCTCTTTTCCCCATGGGCCCAGCACAAATGGGACCTGGCACTGACGTCATTGCTTTTAAAAGATGTGCTGTAGCTCAGACAGTGGTTATGGGCTTAATGGAGAGATTCTCTGGCCTGGGTTAGAGTGGAGCCCTAGATGATCAGGATGGTCCCTTGTGGCCTTTCCATCTAGGGAAGATGTAGACTAACTGACCCTCGCGGTCCCTTCGAACCCTATGGTTCTAAGAAGCTTTAAATGGAGCCTCGGTGGAATGAAGGAACCCCCCCCCCCCCCCCCCGCAGGTGCTTGAAGGCCTCTTGTGCTTATAAATAATGAGACGGCATGTACATTCCACCCCTACAGCATCCTCTTGTAAGAAGCCGACCGGAGTGCTGTGTGATCCCGGCAGAAGAATTACAAATGAAGTGGGTTAGCCAGGGACTTCGGTAGCAATTTAGAGCAGGAGGAACAAAGGGGGTATGGAGGCTGCCTTGATGAATTTGTTTAGAGGAGTGGAAAGAATAGCGTAGATTGTTCTCCAGCTCCTCAATAATGGATTGGGGGGGGGGAGCCCTTTTCTTTTTGCTTTTCAAAGTGACAAGTTGATGGAAACAAAGCAGGAGTCTGAGCATTGCAAGCAGCCAAGGGAGCTCTCGGAGGCAGGCAGATAATTACAGCCATTGCCTGGACTGATTTGGGTAAAAGGTGGCTGTATCAAAGCAGGAAAACACTAGAAAAGCGCCTTTTGTTCTCTGTAGCACGTCAGGGGCCAGCAGGAGGTGCCGCGGGGAGCAAGGGAAAAAAACAAACCCATCTCTCAGCCTTTCCAAATCACACACTCAAAAAGCAGACCTGGGCATCGAACAAGGCGAAGGGAAAGCAAACCCGCCCCAGATCGATGGGGAGGATGTGGAGAGCTGTGGCAGCCCTGGCTGGAGATGAAGGGAGAGCATAATCAGCAGTCTAACCGGCTCCGAAAGCAAAACAAGGAAGCGGGGGAGTTCTTTACGGGGCAATCTGGTGTAATATGAAAGCGATGCTGATGGCTACAAGCCCTTCCGAAGGAGAGTAAATCAAACAACGGCGTCTTAAACACAGTCTAAAGTGAATGAGGAACTAACGATCAAAGAGGAAGCCGCATGCAGTGTTGTTGTAGCCCTGTTGGCAGGGCCGGCTCTAACTTTTTTGCCGCCCCTAGCAAAAAAACAAGAGTGCCGCCCCGCCGTAACACCCCCCCCGAGCGCAGCCCCGCCGTAACACCCCCCCCAAGCGCAGCACCGCCGAACCCCCCCCCCAGTGCCGCGCCCCCCCCCGAGCATTGTGCCGCGCCGCCGAAACATCCCCCCCCAGCGCCGCACCACGCCACGCTGCTGAAACAAAAACAACCCAGCCCCCAGAGTGCCGCCTGGCCAAAACAAAACAAAACAAAAAACCTCGAGCGCTGCCCTGCCGAACCAAAAAAACCCCAACAAAACCCGAGTGCCCCCCGCCACTGCAAGATTGGCCGCCCCTTACAAGGTGCTGTCCCAAGCATGTGCTTGGTCGGCTGGTGCCCGGAGCTGGCCCTGCTTATTGGTCCCAGGATATTAGTGAGGCTAGGTGGGGGAGATAGTCTTTTATTGGACCAGCTTCAGTGGGTAAGAGAGACGAGCTTCCGAGCTCCACAGAGCTCTTCTTATGGCTGCTACGGAAGCCCACAGTTTGACAGTCTGATGTAGTGAGAGGGGGGAGGCTCCTCCTCTCACTAATGTCTGTTCTGTGCCAGTGAGAGCTGAGTTAGGTGCAGGAAGCATGGCCTAGTGGTGAGTGAGCTAGCCTGGGCTTTGGTAGACCTGGGTTCAGGTCCCTCCTCTGCTCCAGGTTCCTTGTGTGACCTTGGCCAAGTCACTTAGTTTCACTGTCTGTAGCACAGAGGTCAGAGTATTTCCATGGGCAGGAGACCGAATGGCATAAAGAGTCTATGGCAGAGCTCTGCAGAGTCCCAGCCTGGCACCTGACCCACAAGCTCAGCCCTCCTCCATAGAACGGGGGGCTTCAAAAAAGAGCTGACTTCAGTCCAGGGCTCGAAGCTGCCTCCTTTGCACTTGGGCGCAGCTGTACCGGGCTCCCTTCTTACAGGCTTTCCGTGAGACGAGCGGGCTGGTCATTTGCCAGCCGAGCACCCACGTCTCCCACTCAGAACCAGGCACTCTCTTATCTACCTGCTCCCAGCACAGCTGAATTCAACCTGGCACCTCCCCTCCTTTACCTGTCTGGGGCACAGGCTTAGACCAGGGTTCATAGAGTCAGGGGCGCTGAGAGTCACTGAATCAAACTGTAAACCCGCTACACGACGGAAACCATCCAGCACCTCGGAGTAGACTCCTGTCCACATCAGGCAGAGAAACCCTAGAGGGCTGGATTCACCCCTGCTGTGACTCCCTTGGCTGTAATCAAGTTACACCGGGGGGGGGGGGGGAATGTTCCCCACCCTGGTTAAATATGTTGCTTCCCTGGTCACAGCTGCAGTGTGGACAGAAACCTCCACACCTGCTTGTTTTTTCAGCCTGGCCTCAGCTGAGTCTGTCTCTTTGCAACTGTAATTTTGTGGGTGCAGTGTCGGTCGCATGGACATCTGCAGGGCCTCCACCAGTCGGGCGTGCAGCGTCCAAACGATGCTCACCCCGCTCGCAAATGTTGCTCCTGCAGTGAGCTGTGCTCGGAATTGGAGGGTGTCAAAAGGGATGTCGCTGTTTATCTATCTGGGGCCAGCCGGTGTAAATCGGCGGAGCGCTGTGGATGTCGGTGGAGCGACACCAGTTTACACCAACAGAGGATCTGGTCCCAGCATCTCTCCGTGATAGATCCTGCCTTTGTCTGCACTGACCCCAGGAGGTTTTTTACAGCGGGAGAGCTAATGCGTGAGAGCTGGTGAAGTGAGGTAGCTTGCGAGGTCAGCGCCGTAACCTGCCCATGGCTGACCTCACCTAGCGGACCTCGCAATACGGCTCCAGTGCTTTGACTGAGTATCTGGGTGATTCTCAGCTCTGCTGCGTGCGGCTTAATGGAGGGGCCATGCTTAGAATTCGCTCCAAGTGGGCACAGAACCGTGGGATTCCCCAGGGACCTTCCCCTCCTGGGGAGACGTGTCAGCCATCAAAGTCTGCGCCGGGGGTTTGGTGCAAGACAAGGGCTCTCGGGGGGGGGGGGGGGCAGGAGACAAGCCGTGCAGTGAAGGGTTGGCAGCAGGCAGTGAGGGCTGCTGGAGGCGGGTGGGAGCTGGCTGCAGGTGGGCAGTTTTGAGATGCTTTCAGCGTGGCAGGGTGGCTTGATTGCCAAAGTGAAAAGACAGAGGGACTGGGGGGCGAGGTGAGGGCTGAGAGGAGGCCAGAATGGGCGGCGGGCGGGGCCCAGGCCGAAAAGGGCGCATGCAGGTCGTTGGCCTGACATGGCAGAGCTGGGAGAGGGAGTGAGGGGGCTCGGAGGGAGAGAGGTGGTGGATACAGCAGACTGTGCAGGAAGGACTTGGGGGCGATGGGGAGGGATTGTACAGCGAGCTGGGCAGAACGGGCGGAGGGGCGAGGGGGACAGGGGAAATTTTGTTGGCATTGGGGGACCGGGCTGCGAACAGCCTTGCCCAGAAGGAGAGCAGTGTCGGAGCAGACACAGCAGCGGCTGGGTAGCCCGGAAAGGCCCGTTGTGTCGGTGGCACAAACATCTAGCTATGCTGCGAGCGCAGCTCTGCCTTGCTCCGGGAGCGCTGGGCACGGCCTGCGGCAGCTGGTTAAGCACAGCTTCCCTTTGGGCTTTCCTCAGGCTCTTTGAGGATGCCTGCGGGCGGGCAGGCAGCTGGAGAGCCAACCCCATCACGGCGTCTTGGGACCAGCTCACGGGAACGACACAGCCTCCTCCAGGGGCAGCCACTGGTGATTAGAACTGGCTTTGGGTGACAGGTGGAGACCAATCCAGCACCAGAATGCAGGGCATGTTGGGTAATGGTGTTCCAATGCTGCTTGGGGGGATAGCTCAGTGGTTTGAGCATTGGCCTACTAAGCCCAGCATTGTGAGTTCAGTTCTTGAGGGGGTCACTTAGGGATCTGGGGCAAAATCAGTACTTGGTCCTGCTAGTGAAGGCAGGGGGCTGGACTCAATGACCTTTCAGGGTCCCTTCCAGTTCTATGAGATAGGTATCTCTTCATATATTAAAGTCTGGTCAGCTGGGGAAAATGAGCCAGGATACAACAGCGGAACAACAAGGGCTAATTTCACTCGTTCCCAGCTTTGTACAGTGCTTTGGGAGCAGTAAATGCAAAGTACAGCCTCTCTCTTTCCACAGGGGCTGAACCAGAAATGCAAAGCTGCACACTCTGAACCAGGGTGGCTTGTATTGTCTTGCAATTCACAACTGAATTTCAGAGGCTCCTTTTCCCCTCTATAATTGGCCAGATCTGAAGCTCCTTAGCTTAGGTAGAAAAGGGGCGCAAGAGAAGGTTAAAAATGTCGCTTTTGGGGGTGACGTGGCGCCGATGTAACCCGCCGAGGAAGCGCCAGAGCTGGAGTTTTCAAAGGCAGTTTTCCGAGTGATGGAGATTTGGCTCCTTGGCCGTGAAGTGAAGAATTGGGTTGTTTGTTTGTTTTTTGCCTTCCCCTGACAAGCCTCCTGCAATTTATTTATTTTTAATTTGGTCTTTTATAATTGGCTCAGCCCACTCATCCCAGAGCGAACAAGAGAGGCTGATTATTCTGCCAGGCAGACGGGCGAGCGAGAGCAAAAGACGGAGGGGTGAGGGGAGAGAAAGCAGAGGCTGATCTGAAAGAGACCGTGTCCTTGGACCCGGCAGTCCCACTTCCACTAAGAACGTCCCCGGAATGAAGAGAGATTCTCCCTTTGAGTTTGACCTTTCGCTCTCGTCAGCTAATGAGCCCTGGGCCTGACTGTGCCTGGCAGGGAATGTCGTCTTCTGCAATGATTGAGCCACATGACGAGCAGCAAGCGCGGCCCTGTGCCTGAGCCAGATGGATGGTTGGAGCCAGCCGGCCCTGAGCCACTCAAAGCGCTCACGACACCCAAAGGAAGTGGATGGCGCCCGCTAGATAGCAAGTGGCTGCTGGGATCCTGCGATCCAAGGAGAGGAGTAAAGGAACGTGTGGGGGGAGACTGGGACTGGTTTGGCAAGAGACTGGGATGGGGGGAGGTGTACTAGACATTGGGGGGACTGAAGTGTGTGTCGGGGAGAGGCTGAGATCAAAGGAGGAGCTGGGGGTGCAGGAGACTGGGATTGGTAGCCACTGGGGGAATGGGTTGGGGAGAGCGCTGGGAGCCAACGGAGGCAGGGAAGGATTGAGATCAGATGGAGATTGAAGGTGTGGAGGCTGGAGAGGACTGGGATACGAAGGCTGAGGGAGAGATGGGGATGGGATGAAAGACTGTCTCATCACGCGTATGCATAGAGAGGCCAAGTTAAGGTGGCATAGGCCATATGTGCTGACAGTCCACTTCCCCCCCCCCCACTTTGACCCCCCCCCACTCTGCCTCAGGCCCCGCCCCCACTCCACCCCTTCCCCACAAGGCCCCACCCTGCCTCTTCCCATCCCTGGTCTGTCCCCTCCCCTGAGCATGCCCTGCCCTCGCTCTTCCCCTTCCCCCTCTAGTGCCTCCTGTATGCTGCTGAACAGCTGATCGCTGTGGGTGGGAGGCACTGGGAGGGAGGGGGAGGCGCTGATTGGCGGAGCCGCCAGCGGGTGGGAGGTGCTGGGGGGGGGGCGGAGGAGCTGATCCGCGGGGCTGCCGGTGGGTGCTGAGCACTCAGTTTTTTTTCCCGTGGGTGCTCCAGCCCCAGAGCACCCATAGAGTCGGTGCCTATGACACAGACAATCTTAATTCCAGCATTTCCTACCTTCTGGCTGCTTGACTTTGTACCTTTAATATTCTCTTAACATCGGTTTTTGTGTAATTCAGTTTGCGTTCAGGCAGGGGGGCTGGAACAGTGGGGGTGCTGAGAGCCATCGAACCAAACTGTAAACCCTGGATATGATGGAAACCACTTCAAGCCAGGGAGTCAGGCAGCCCCCCTGCCCCCAGTTCCAGCACCTCTGCGTTCCTGAAAAGGAGACCATTTGACTGGGCAGGCCGGGAATGTTACCACCTGTGTCCTTAGCTCTGATTGCAAAAGCCACATTTTGTAAATAGTTTCCCGCCCCCAAATCCTCAATAGTGATTTTTTCATGTATAAAATAAACACCAAACGCTCCAGACTGCCTTGAGTGACCCTATAATAACAAACCAGTGTGTGCAGCCAGGCAATCAATGGGAATTGTAAAGCAGCCGCGTGCATCCCAACACAAGCAACCCTACAATAACGAAGTGTGTGCCACCCATGAATCAGCAGAAACTACAGGCTCTGCAGCCCGCCACTCATAAGTAACCTTACAATAAATAACCTGTTTGCAAAGCCCAGTGCTCCCTAGTGACCTTACGATCTAATAACAAACCGGGATGCACAGCCCAGGCCTCGTAAGCAACCCTATGATAACATACCAGGGCGCATGCAGTGGGGGCAATGTTTATTGCAAGGAATTTCTTGTTTGGTACAGGCCCTTTCAGAGATAAGAGGAGATTTGAGCTAAGCACTTTTCCCTACAAAACTGGAGCCAGATTAACGTGAAGCAAGCTCTGTCCCGCAAATAATTCAGCCTTATCTGCTCTCTGAAATCCTGCCTGGCTTAGCAAAGTCTGTATTATTCAAATTAGCGCCTGAGTCAAGGGAGAGTGCTTCTCTGGGGCCGTGCACAGCTTTATCTCTGAATTTGCTCTCTGCCATTATCTGGTTCCAAGGCAATTGAGAGTCCCGGGCTCGGCGAATTAATCCAGTGCGAGCAAGAGGTTTATTCGAGTATGAAATCTTCCTTGGTGATTTTTTTTTTTAAACAATATTAGATCAATCCTTCATAAAAGACAAAGTGTTTTCATCTCCAGAGGGGCTGGCTCGGAGCCGACGGGTGAGAAATGTTCCTTCGCTCGCTACAGTTCCGCAGCCTGGGCTGGATGTATTCGCCTCTCGGTGCATGTGGCCTTTTTGTATCGGAAACAGCTGGATCTGTCACTGCGCCCGTTAGCCCGCACTCTGCAACTGTCGGGATGCCCCCATGAGCGGGGCGGCGACTGCTTGTGTATGATGCAGTGGGGGTGGCTGTCGCCTTCCTGGGGGCACCGTTCTCGCTCTGCCCTGGGATAGCTGGGGATGGGCAGGGAGGGGTGTCGTGTGATGCAGGAGGGCTGGGAGAGTGTTGTCTCTGAGCAGTGACGAGCAAGGGCCCACCGAGACCAGGGACAGACTGGGCAGTGTAGCGTAGAACTGGGCAGTGCTGGGCTGGGGCACATCCTGGGCCCCTAGAGACTGAGGGAAAATCTGCTTGGACAAAGCATAGCAAGCCAGTTCCCTTCTCCTGATTCCCTGGTAAAGAGCAGATGGAGGGAACCATCTACACCAGTACGGACCCTATTACCTGCCTGGCCCCCAGACCCAGGGAACCCCCGTCCATCTGATCCCGGCACATTCATAAGAACAGCCCTAACTGGGTCAGGTCAATGGTCCATCTAGCCCAGTATCCTGTCTTCTGCCAGTGGCCTGTGCCAGATTCTTCACAGAGAATGAACAAGACAGGGCAATTTTGTGTGATCCATCCCCTGTCATCCAGTCCCATCTTCTGGGAGTTGGAGGTTTAGAGACACCCGGAGTATGCAGTTGTGTCCCTGACCATCTTGGCTAATAGCCATTGATGGACTTATCCTCCAACTTATCTCATTCTTTTTCAAACCCAATTATACTTTTGGCCTTCACAATATCCCCTGGCAATGAGTTCCACAGGTTGACTGTGCATTGTGTGAAGCCGTATTTCCTTTTGTATTAAACCTGCTGCCTATTAATTTAACTGGGGGGACCCCAAGTTCTTATGTTATGTGAAAGGGTAAATAACATTTTCCTATTCACTGTCTCCACATCATTCATGATTTTATAGACCTTTGTCATGTCCCCACTTCTCCCTTAGTCGTCTCTTTTCTAAACTGAACAGTTCCAGTCTGTTTAATATCTCCTTCAATGGAAGCTGTTCCATACCCCTCATCATTTTCATTGCCATTTTCTGCACCTTTTCAAATTCTAATACATCCTTTTTGAGATGGGGCAACCAGATCCGCACGCAGTATTCAAGCTGTGGGCATGCCATTCATTTATAGAGAGGCAGTATGATATTTTCTGTCTTATCTATCCCTTTCCTAATGGTTCCTAACATTCTATTAGCTTTTTTGACTGCCGCTGCACATTGAGTGGATTTTTTTCAGAGAACTATCCACAATGACTCCGAGATCTTTCTTGAGCTAATTTAGACCCCATCATTTTGTATGTATAGTTGGGATTGTTATTTTTTTCAATGTGCATTACTTTGCACTGATCCACAATGAATTTCATCTGCCATTTTGTTGCCCAGTCACCCAGGTTAGTGAGATCCCTTTGTAACTCTTCCGGGTCATCTTTGGACGTAACTATCTTGAGTAACTTAAGATCATCTGCAAATTTTGCCACCTCACCATTCGCCCCCTTTTCTGGATCATCAGTTAATACGTTGAACAGCACAGGTCCCAGTACAGATCCTTGGCGGTCCCTGGTATTTACCTCTCTCCATTCTGAAAACCGACCGTTTGGTCCCACCCGTTGTCTCTTATCTGTTAAACAGTTACTGAGCCAGGAGAGGACCTAGTCTGGACGACTTAGTTTGCTTCAGAGCTTTTGGTGAGTCTCCCAAGCCCCAGGGAGTCGCCTCCTCATCTGATTCTGGCATAAACGATCAGGTCCACATTGTTAGTTAGACTCCTGGGCTTTCCTTGCTGGCCATGGGCACTAGCAGCACGTGGGCAAATGACATTCCCACAGGTGGCAGCCCAGTGCCTTTTTGGTTAACTTGTGCATAAAAACAAGCATGCCAAGACCCCTTTAAATACTTCAGTTTCCTGGGAATTACCCACAGCTGACCTGCCTCCAGTCTGCACGTGGCATTTTGTGGTGCCGTCTGAGTGGCACTGCAGCAGGTAGTGGTGATGAATAGCTGGACAAGATAATTATCCTTATTGTTGATTGGGTGCCATAGCTGTCCATGGCCCTATACAGGTGGCACCAGGGAAATGCCATGTTGAAGTTTGGTGCCAACCCACAATAGACCCTGGTTCTCTCTCCTCTACCCTGGTGATGGGAAATGGAATTCCCTGATTAAATTCTCCCCAGCGTCTTGGTCAGTGGTTGGGTAAGGCCCAGAGTCAGGATGGGAGTTGCAGGTGGAGGATGACTGCCGCAGCGGGGGAGCTGCCAGATTTCTGGGCAACTGTTGGATCTGCAGGTCTGTCCTTGGCCTGCCTCTGATCTCTAGAGAGGAGAGCATCCCAGCAGGGTGATCCGAGAGGAAAGAGCCTGCAACTTCGCCAACCTCCCAGCTGCAAGCTAGGTGCTTGCCACGCGCCCTCGTCTTGCGTCAGCGAGTTCCAAGTCCCTCGTGGCGTGAACTCCGTACCCCAGCACTGGAGAGGAGTGCCGGGCGCAGGATCAAACACGGAGCCGAGTGTCAGGCGCCGGCGTTTGATTCTGAAAGGCTCCTTTGATGGCCAGAGAGAGGGAGAATCAGTCTGCACTTAGCTCCTTCTCATCCTCTGTATCTCAGGTCACTCGCTCTTGCCCCGGATGCTTGTAAAACTGTGGTAAGTCTAGTTTCAAAATAGCCGTCGCTCGCCATGGTATCTGCTTCTTCATCTCTCGCTTTCTTCCCTCTCCTCTCGTCCTCCCTCCTCTTCCTGCCTGTGCCCCCCTGTGCCGTTCAAACAGGGCTTTTGATGTCATCTGGAAGGCCCCTTCCCAACGTAAGACTGACTCAGACGTCTTGGTCGAGACTTATTAAAATAGATGAAGATCTACAGTATCTCCCTTTGAACCTGCTTGGTGCTCACAAGGCCTCTCCGCGGTGCTGGCCTCCAGCAAAGGCTGCCTGCCCTTTCTCGGGGTGATGCTGATGAGCTTCAGCGAGTGCATGTGAGATTCTGGGATGAAGGCAGGGCCCGGATTAGGCGCTGCTCCAAGTCAGCCTTCATGGCCTGGTCCTCTCGCTGCAGAACTTTCCAGTCCCGTGCGGAGCTGCAGCCCTGCGCGTTAAGCCAGATTTTCCAAAGAGCTCAGGGCCAGCTTCCCAAGTGCTCAGCCCCCGGGATCCGGGCTGGCTTTTCAGAAGGGCTCAGTTCACACTGGGGCACTGCCCTAAACCTGCACCTTTTCACTGGGTTCTCAGCAGGCCGGAGGCACGCTGCGGGCTGAGCTCTCCTGAAAGTCTGGCTCCTGGACGCTGGAGCTGTGCGGGAGAGGCTCAGACTGGGGTCCTCGGCTCTTCCCTCCGCCCTAACTGCTTGTGGGTGCGAATGATGTTGCTGGTGGAAACTCTGCAGACTGATGTTGTCTATGCACAGGCCCAGGGCAGCGTGGGAAGGACTGGCACTAACTTCCCCATGCACTGGTTCTCACCCATATGCCACTCATCTGACCCTGGAGGGACCACCCCTGGGCTTGCTTGTCAGTGGCCTAGTCAATCCTAGACGCCAGTCAGAGCTGGTTGTCATGGGCTGAAGTGTGCCAACCTTTCCTGCAGAGCCTGCCCAATGTTCTGGTCCATCCCTGACTGCTCCTGATTCGCTGGGTGGCCTTACAGAAGATCGGCCAGACTGGGTCAGACCAAAGGTCCATCTAGCCCAGTATCCTGTCATCCGACAGTGGCCAATGCCAGGTGCCCCAGAGGGAATGAACAGAACAGGGAATCATGAAGTGATCCATCCCCTGTTGCCCATTCCCAGCTTCTGCCAAACAGAGGCTAGGGACACCAGGAGCATGGGGTTGCATCCCTTGGGCAATATGTCTCAGTTTCCCCATCTGTGAACTAATCCCTTGCTCTTCTGGGGCATTTTTCATCTCTAGAACGCAACGTGCCTTTATGAAAAGGTCAGTATCGTTATCCCCACTGTACAGATGGGGAAACTGAGGCACGGCCAGTGGCCGTGACTTGTCTAAGGTCACCCAACAAGCTAGGATGAGAACGTGTACCCACCTTTGGGAATCTCAGGAGAGGCGTGCTACACAGGGACTGCAACAAGGGGTCTACCTCACACAGGTGGTGAAAGAGCTAATTTGGGCCCGGGAGACCAGTTACCCACTTGGAAGGTGGGCCAGGCCTAATTGAAGCTGAAGCTGATTCTGCAGTTGGCAGTAGAGAGACTGGCAAGGCCAAGAAGGAAGCCCAGGGGGAGGGTTGATTCTGGGATCCTCTCCTGAGTACGGAGGGTCGGCCATGAGGCCAGGAGCGGGAGAGACATGGAGCAGCCAGTGGGGAGGAGCAAGCTCTCGTGGGGAAGCCTGGAGGATCAGGGAGGCGTTCAGATGAAGGGTCAAACCTGAGGAGGGCAGAAGTGGAGTTAAATTTGTACTTTGGGTTTGGGATTAGCTGGGGGATCCCAGGGGAGAGCCCTCTAAGCCCTTCCCTGAGAGAAGGGTGAACTTAGACAGGCTGAGGGAGAAGTCAGTCCAAGCAGGCTCTAGGCCACAGCCCTTATACTCTGTCCCTCCCCTTAACGCCTGGCAACGCCACTGCCCCTCAACCCTCTGGCCCTGCACTCTGCCCCTAACTGCCCCCCCAGCCACTTCTGTTCACTGCCCCTAACTTATCTGCCCTGCACTATGCCCCATACCTCACAGTTCACTAGCCCCACTACCCACCTGGCCCTGTACCTTCATGCCCAGATACCCTGCTGCACCAGCCCCCTGTCTGTGCAAATCTGCTTCCCCTAGCTCAGAGAGAACCGCCAGGGATCCCTTACTGCATATTTGCAAAGTGGTAGGAGACCGTAGGGCAGAAGGGGCTGAGGGATAGCTCAGTGGTTTGAGCATTGGCCTGCTAAACCCAGGGTTATGAGCTCAATCCTTGAGGGGGCCACTTAGGGATCTAGGGCAAAATCAGTACTTGGTCCTGTTAGTGAAGGCAGGGGGCTGGACTCAATGATCTTGCAAGGTCCCAGTTCTAGGAGTTAGGATAGCTCCATTAATTTAATTTACTCATGTAGGGCTTTCCACCCAAAGCACGTCACAAACTATTCACCTAGCCCTGCAGAAATGCAGCCACCTCTGGGGTGGAGCTGGGCTGGGCGGGGCAGGAGGGGGATCCCAGGGAGACAGGGTCAAAACCCTCTTCTTATATAAATGCCACCGGGGTTTAAAAAAGAAGGTGAGCTGGTGAAAATGAAAAATGAATACAAGGGAAAAGGAGAGAGGATGGGAGGAGAATGTCCCTGGTGGGAAAGAAACAACTTGTTAGACCTTTAAAGAGACGTGTCTGAATTTGTTAAAATCTGAATAATGAATCTGGCCCCCTGTGGATTCTGCTGGTGGTATATTAGCTGCTGAGTGTGCGCCTGTGGGCGCTGACCTGCCTGCTGTGCTAATCTGATTAATCAGGGAGCTGCGACACAGAGCACTTTTGTGTGCGCGCCAGGAAAGCAGCCGGGGCCTCACTCCGCTGCCTGAGCCAGACAAAGCGGCTGTGGCAGAAGCTGCCTTCAAAGGAGAAGCAGCCCCTTTCTTGTGGTTTTCCCCCCGCTACTTTCCAAATCCAAATTTGAGCTAAAAGCGGGAGAAATAATCAGTAGTGAAATTTGCTGGGGCCCTGTAGGGCCAGCGACAGAAAGATTCCCCTGCATGCCTCTGCCCTGTCCATATAACAGTGCACACAACTCACCCCTATGGGCACTTGTCCCAACCCCATTAGACATGCCCTAGCCACTGTCAGCCCTATATGCTTGCTCCCAACCCCCATATACATGAACCAGCCCCACATACCTGCCCCGGTCCTAGAGAAATGCTCCCACCCTCAGCCAAACATACTTGTCCCCAACACCTGTGCACCAGCCCCCACCTACATACACCTGTCCTATAGAAATACACCCCCCCAGTCCCTCCACACACCCGCCTCCACCTCCAGATGCATGCACCTCCCCCCAGCCCCCCAGCAATGCACCCATCCTTGTCCCTCCACACACCTGGCCCATAGAAAGAAAGCTAGTGCCCGGAGTACATCTTTTACATCATTCCCTTCGTATGCGCCGTCTCTCAAGGGCTTTATCCCGAGTCAGTCCCTAGATCTCGCTGGGACATGCCTGGCTGAGAGGCAGGGCTGCAAAGAGGCCAAGAAGGCATCTGGCGGGGAGGAGAAACGGGGCCATCTATTAGCGTTTCAGTTTCTCTCCTTTCGCTGACAGCGGGACGGGGAGGCCCGGCCGTGCGCCAGGGCAGGACGCCGTGCAGAGCTCCCTGGGAAAATATTTGCC
This sequence comes from Chrysemys picta bellii, assembly GCF_011386835.1. Classification (NCBI taxonomy): domain Eukaryota; kingdom Metazoa; phylum Chordata; order Testudines; family Emydidae; genus Chrysemys; species Chrysemys picta. The sequence continues at coordinate 14,071,577 of NC_088813.1, forward strand.
CAGTTTGTCAGAATGAGGTGAATCCTGCTAATTATAGCTAATTAATTGTCAGCGGATTGTGCTTGCCGGCTCCTGATGAAAAGCTGTGTGGCATGTATTGAAGTGTGACTTGGCAAGCAGGCTGCTAATTATCCCGGTGCGTGGCGGCACAGCACCTTCTCTGCGTGGGGATTACGGTGGCAGGCACTGCCTCCATTTGTTTGTTTACAGGAAGCATCATCTCATGGCTCTGATCTTTCTCCCCTCTGCAGTGCAGGGTGGAAGGAATCCAGGAGCTGCAGAGAGCGGACATGGGTAGTAGAGAAATCGCCCCCAGAGCTGGGACTCAAACCCGGCTCCTTCACGGGCCTTTGCCACTTGAGCCCAAGGAGAAATCCCCTGGATTAGCTCATAGGCTTCTTATTCTAGTTCCCGTCACTAGGAGGTGACATTATCACACTCACTCGATACCTAAAGCTGGTCTATTCAACTTCCACACTTCCAACTTCTAAGTCTTCTACCTCCTTCCCTGCTCCAGAAAATCCGTAGGGCTCCGCCTGTGAAGTTGCACACTATATACCCGTGGAACTCACTGCTGGAAGAGGCCAAGAGTTTCGTGCACTTAAGAAGGAAACAAGGCTGAGTCTTTGGGGCCCAGGTTACGTGCACAGGAAAGCGAGCTAGTTAATTTCTCTCTCTCCGAAGCCCCTTTGATGGGTCCCATTGCCCAAGGCCCTGGTGATGCTGTGGGGAGAGAGGAGAGAGTTCTGGAGCTGGGCTGGGATAGAGATTTCTCTGTGTTTTGGCTGTTTCCCCCCCGTGCTTTCGGAGTCCGCTGGCAGGTGACGTGAGGCATCCCTCTGATCGCACCAGAGTCAGAAGGAGCTGGGAGGCAGGCCTCAGCCTCGCAAGTGCTGTGGGTTTAGGCGGCTGGCGGGAGGAGGTGGAGGGAATGAGCATCAGGCTGAGGATGTCTCCGTCTCCCCGCCACAGCTGCCTTGTCGGCCTTTAGAGCGGAGAACTCCCCTCGATTCCTCAAGGAGCAAAGCTGCCTTGTTAGCGCTGCGGGGAAGGGTCTTTGTTTGCTCTACAAAGCCGAGCTCAGGGTCACACGCATCCTAAACTGCACATCACGCCACGGCTTGCTCTGTGCGCTGACCGCGCCAGGTCCGGCTGGGCCCACCGGGGAACGATTCTTTCGCATAGTCCTGAGAGAGGGGGGCGCGTGAGCACGGTGGGGTTCTCCGAGATCTCCAACCCTTTAAACATCCCAGCAGGGGTGCAGCCTGGCCCAGGTGCTCCCTAAATGACGTCACATTCGTGGAAAGGTCCCATGTCCTGTTCTCTGGTGTAGTTCGTAATTATTTATGATGATCACAGTGGTGCGTAGAAGCCCCAGTCCTGGACCATGACCCCATTGTTCTAGGTGCTGTACAAACGCAGAACAAAAAGCCCCTGCCCCAAAGAGCCGACAACCTCAGTCATCCGAAGAGGGCCGAGTCGCTGTAATCGAGGGGAGAAATTGTCCCCAGAGCGGCAGCCAGTACCTCACCGTTCACGAGAGCGAAAGAAGCAGCGGGCAAGACAGTGACTCTTTAAAGCCAGTTAGTTTTCATTTCCTGACTACAATGACATTAAATCGTCGGCAAATGGGCAAGGCCGTCCCTTCCCGCCCGGACACAGGCTGGTGATTAGAGGGGAGAGTGGTGCCCCGGGATCCCTGCTGCATGCGGTTCTCCCCTTCCCATGTGGGCCTGGTGCAGGCAGAGCCACCCTCGTGAGCCTACCCAGAGAAATTAGAGCTGGAAAAGATGGAGCTTAACTCGCCCCGCCGTCCCGAGGGAACCAGCGCAAGGTCTGGTGTTTTGTTCAGTCTCGCTGACGCGTTCCCAGCACCTCCTGTTCCAAAGTCGAACAGCTCCCCGCTTTGGGGAGGGTTTCCAGATCTTTAGCACCGGTTCCCCCGTCTTCAGTTTGTCCCATTACCCCTTATGGGCCCCGATTCAGCAAGGTACAGAAACGCGCCTAATTTCAGCACACGAATAATCCCATTGACTTCAATGAGGCTACTCTTCTGCTTGAAGTCTGGCCCATCCCTAGCACAACGGGCCCCGATCTCAGCGGGGGCCAGAGGTGCTACAAATACCGCTAAGAGGAAAACGATTCCAAGGAAGGACCACCATGGTCTGAGCTACGTGCGTCCCCTGAGATGGGGAGGAGGGTGCGAAAACAAGGAATTAGTGATGTGAGCTGGGGGAGACCTGGGGATGGGTTGAGTTACCATCGCTTTCAAACCGGTGTGCGAATGGCTCCCCCATTTAAGACGGGGTAAGAGATTGTTAAGGGGCCACATCTAAACCAAAGCTTAACAGTTTGGCCAGAAACTAGCCCCAGGTGGGCGGAGGGTCCAACCGGGTGTTGTGACCAGGTGTGTGTGTGTGTGTGACAGAGAGGGGGGAGTGCACACAGAAACTGAGAACAGCCTGAGAAAGAGACAGCTTGAAGGAGCAGCTGAAAACTCAATAGCTGGCTCCGGAAGAAACCTGGGAAGAGGTTATGGGGTAGAGCACACGACACTGTTTCCTTCTCTTTGATTCCTTCGGGACTTGGTACATTCTTTGTAAATGAACACACCTGCATCCAGGAAATCCCTGCCCATCGCCAAGTTCCACCTCCAGCTGGAACGCCCACGGGCCCCAAGTCTGGACGAACCACTCGGGCTGAAAAAGGGGCAAGGCCAGGGAGGAAGGAGATTTGCTTTCTGCAGCTACGAGCGAGAACAGGGAAGGTGAACGGGGAGCGGTGCTGTGAAGGCAGGTCATGCTTTGGCCGGAGTCTAGTCCTGGTTGCGTGGCAGGCTCCGTCCGGTGACATATGGCCAGCGAAATGTCTCATTTTGCACAGGCTTTAAATCTTCATGTCGGATGGTTAATAATGACGGGCATGTTTAAGGCTGCTAATGAGACCCTTGGAACTGGACGTTTGCTGTTAATTGCCCTTGTCTGCGTAGTAAGTACCTTTGCTTAACTGGATGTTTCACAGGCTGCTGTGTCTAATTGTTATCCCCGGAGACTGCTCACTGTTCTGGGTAATGAGAGACCGAGACGATGGGAGATTGGAGCACGGGGAGGAACAAGGGATTTGAGATGTGTAATGAGAGATGGGACCCAGCAAGAGCGGGAAAGAAATATTCCGGGATGGAGAAAAGTGGAAGGAGGGGAGGGAATTCCACCTCCAAGCTCTGTCTCTTTCCAAAGGGCTAAACTATCCCTCCATGATCCGAGCATTCCTGGACACATGGGCATTTCTAATCAGAAGGTAGCCAGTGTCCGGGAGGTATTTGCATTCATCCCCTCATGGAGAGAACTTGGAGCTGACCACTCAGAGGCAAATCTGGACCCGGGGCCCAGGTTTGGAGCCAGGGACTCAGGTCAGGCCCATATCTAGTCGTGAAGATCCCTGCAGCAAGAGGAAGTGTGGGAGAGTAAGGGCATTCTAGGAGGAGAGAAATTATTGTGGGCAGGGAGATGAGGTGAATGATGCAGTGAGAGGAGATGAGAGGGGAGAGGGAGAGAAGACTCCAGTTGGATCATAGAATATCAGGGTTGGAAGGGACCTCAGGAGGTCATCTAGTCCAACCCCCTGCTCAAAGCAGGACCAATCCCCAACTAAATCATCCCAGCCAGGGCTTCGTCAAGCCTGACCTTAAAAACCTCCAAGGAAGGAGATTCCACCACCTCCCTAGGTAACCCATTCCAGTGCTTCACCACCCTCCTAGTGAAAAAGTTTTTCCTAATATCCAACCTAAACCTCCCCCACTGCAACTTGAGACCATTACTCCTTGTTCTGTCATCGGGTACCACTGAGAACAGTCTAGATCCATCCTCTTTGGAACCCCTTTTCAAGTAGTTGAAAACAGCTATCAAATCCCCCCTCATTCTTCTCTTCTGCAGACTAGCAGAGGTGCTGTGTAAAGAATCAGTTTGGGTGGTACCTAGGCTGGTGCTCAGGTACTGGAGTGATGAGCACAGGATAAGCAGACAGACAGTGTGACCGAAAGTGCCCCTGAGTTCACACCCTACACATTATTCTAATAAGCTCTGTGCAAAATATGCCCTGTGAGGTAGCCTTTAAAAACGAATACCGAATTGATCACCAATTTTCTTGTGCAATGCACGTACGAAATGGGTATTAAGTTATGAACAGAAGCTGAAATGATGACTACACAGTGTTCACCATGTCTGAGATGGGGGTAAACTGGTTTTTCAAAGACAAAGGAGACACTGTTTCCTCTGGCCAGGTGTCATCAAAGGATAGAACAAGAAGCAATGGGCTTAAACTGCAGCAAGGGAGGTTTAGATTGGACATTAGGAAAAAGTTCCTAACTGTCAGGGTGGTTAAACACTGGAATAAATTGCTTAGGGAGGTTGTGGAATCTCCATCTCTGGAGATATTTAAGAGTAGGTTAGATAAATGTCTATCTGGGATGGTCTAGACAGTATTTGGTCCTGCCATGAGGGCAGGGGACTGGACTCGACGACCTCTCGAGGTCCCTTCCAGTCCTAGAATCTATGAATCTATGAAAAGGTGATGGGCCATCGCCTGACAAGTGGCCGTTCCTTGGCAGCACGGGGGGGCAGGAACAGAGCGATCTGCGTTTTAACAGACAACATGGCACCGTTCACCATGAGACTCCGTGTCTCCCTCCTCACGGCTGGAATGAACTTGACCTCGGGGTACCCCTCAGGAAAGTGCATTTCAGAGGGTGACTGGGTTGTAAAAGTGAGGGGTGAAAACACCTCAGGTTATTGCTCGCTCACCTCAGAAGACAAAGGAACCAGCCCTTTGACTCTGGGGGAAAGAGGCGCTGACTTCCCCAGTTCCCCAAAGGAGCTCAACGCTCCGCCCCCATTCTACCTGTTTCCCTAAGCCCCCACCCCAGCCCTCCCCTGCCCCTTCCTGCCCCCTCCCCCGCTTCTTCCTGCCCCTACTCCTCTTCCCCAGCGCCTCCTGCATGCCGCTGAACAGCTGATTGTGGTGGGCGGGAGGTGCTGGGGGGGAGGGGAGGAGCTGATCGGCAGGGCTTGCCGGCGGATGGGAGGACTTGGGGGGGGAGAGGGGAAGGAGCTAATCCGCAGGGCTGCCGGAAGTTGCTGAGCACCCACTATTTTTTTCCCATGGGTGCTCTAGCCCCAGAGCACCCCCGGAATCTGGACTTACGCTGGGGCAGATCCTGACCGGAGAATTGGGTCAGCCCTGTTGCCGGGAACATGTGGTGAGGATTTTACCTTGAACCAGGCCTAGCTTATTAAGACTTAGCTACTAGGAATCATTTTCCTCTTTCTTTCTCTCGTAACCATTTCTGAGTTCAATGCCTTATCCTTGAACTCACTGCAAATCTCTCCCATTGTAGTTAAATGAGCTGGTTTTATTTTTAATCTAAATTAACCCAGTGCTGTGTTTAAACTGAGCTGCTTGGTAACTCCAGTTAAAGTAGCAAACTGCTGAATACTGACCCTTTACAGGGCAACGGACCTTTAATATCTGGAGTGTCCTGGAGAGGGCCGGATGGTGCAGAACACGTTTTGGGGAACATTCAGTACTGGGAGTGTATTGGGGCCACCCTGCAAGTGGTACCGAGGCTGGTGGGGCCAGTGTATGACTGGCATGTGGCTGACCGGCTGCTGTGGGTGTGGCAGCTGGACCAGGTCTGCAGCGACACACGGACACTCAGGGGGTGACCTGCATGCTGGCAGGCTGTTTGCGAGTGGCCCTGCTTGGGAGCTAATAGCAAAGCGTGGTGAGGGACCCACTGTGGCAGGGCAGCCAGTGACACAAGCCTTCACTGGTCTGGATTGCACCCCAGAACGTCACAGATGGAGCTAGAGCGATAGATCTGAATCACAACATTAAACCACGTGTCGATTTGGAAGCCCTGCTCCCTCCTCTTGGTGCCCAAATCAGGGGTTTTCAGATCTGGCCAAGACAGGCGGAGAGGAGGGCTAGCAAGAGCTGCAGATACGGGAGCTGGAGCACAGCTGGGAGGGAGCACACAGACGTGGCCCAGCAGGTGTTTTTAAGCTCTGCACATGTGCCTGTTCCCCTAGAGCGTTGGCACCCATTGCATCCAGAAGGCGCTCCAGCAGAGGCAGAGACGGTGGCCTGGCTGAAGTTACTATCTCATTTGGCTGGGCGAAGCAGCAAGCATTGTGGGGCCAGGCGGCTAGCGAGATCATTGTCAATATCACCCCTGGCAATCCCCAGCCATTACGCATCTCCCCCATCCCTCACACCCTTCATCCTGCCATAGCTGCTGCTCTCCCAGCCTGCACTGGGCCCTTAATAAGACGTGATTCACACACTGCGTTTAATTAGCAATTCAGCTAACAGTTTGTAATTCAGGCACGACCCTGATTGCATCCGAATGCTACTTTATTTCTTCTCTGCCGCTTGCATTCTGAGCACTAATTATGCCTCTTTGGATGCTAATTGCTTTCCAGCCCTCCATTGCTGTCTTTCTCTAGCAACATTTATTTGTCATGCATCTTTGTGTTTAAACTAATAAAACAGAGCGGGGGGAGAGGCTGTGCGGGGCTGAGCCCCTGCCAACTTCAATAGGGCGGACGAGTGCCCCAGCCCTAGCCTGCTTCCCAGACCCCTCTGGTATCAGTGGGCAGCTCTGCCATTTTGCCAACGCATGAACGGCTCCCTGCATCTCAGCAGCCCTCCCTGCTGCCACGCCACCAATTGATCTCCAACCCCTTTGCCCCATAACCAGATTCTCTATATAACTGGCACCCCACCAGAGCCCTCCCCCTCTAAAGAGGTGCACACTTCCCATCTCTCCAGCACGATCTGCCACTCCACTCACGCTTCATCTCCGCAAGCATGGCCCCCATTCTTTCAGTGGTAGCCACCGCCCCTAATCACTGACCCTACTATCTCATTACAGATCCAGTGGAGTCCGTGCTCACCCCAGCACAGCACCATGTGGTGGGGACCAGCATGGGTGACTCAGTAAGGGGTGCTCTCTGCTCTGGGTCAGTGCTGACCCCAATGCCCCAGCGTGGTAGTAGGGGGCGCTGTGCTGCGGGGCGCTGGCTTGGATTACACATAGAACCGAGATCTTAGCTACTCATGGCCATTAAAGATTTCCTGGTGCTTTTCATACAGTAAGAGATGTTAGGCCCAATGTCCTTGTTAAATCCCAGCTTGGGTAATTGCATTCTGCATCCCTCCATCAGCAGGTTCACCGGGAGATGGCGCTCTTTTACCATTGCTGTGCAGAGCTGCTGGGTGGGGCTTCTGCCCACCAACCAGCCGCTGCCAACTCAGAAGTGCGTGAGGGTATCCTGGTGCACATGCAGCAGTCTGTCTGCCAGTTTGTTAAACTGCAATAATACCATTACTTTCCCCTTTTAAATTACAGGTTTCCTATGCAATGACTAAGAACCCGTCCCTATTTGCACTGACAGCTCCGCTCTCCTCCCTGTCTTCCAACCCCATAATCTTGGTGTAATCTCGGCCTCCTCCCTCACTCTCCCATTTCAAAATCCCGACTCGCTCTTCTCTGATGGCTTGCTCAGCCTATTTAGGTTGCCAGGAAATCTTTGCAGGGAGCAGGGAATATGGACTTCTACAACATGTGTGAACGCCTCATGTCCGACCTTCTATTTAGCTTGGACACTCTGGCAGTAGCTTCCTTCTCCAGCCCTGAAGAAGAGCACAGCAAAGCTCCAAACCGTCGCCCCTTCCACCAACAGAAGTTGGCCGAGTAAAAGATCTTCTCTCTCCCACCTTGTCTCTCTCTTGCCCATATATAATTCATCTCTCATTTATAGGGGTGATCAGCTCAGATGTAAAGCACCAGCAGCCCAGGGATACAGAACCACACCCTCTCGGTGTAACGCTGTACTCACAGGTGGGTTGTCAGCCACAGATGCCACCTGGGATGTCTGAACTCAAAGGAGGAGCCTGAGGGAGAGCGAGGCTAGGCTAGGCTGTAGCAGACTCGTCAATCTCTATACTTGGCCCTGCCACCACTAGAGGGGGACAGAACACCATCCTCAGTGATGAGCAGCACCCCCTACTGGAGAGAATGGCATCCCTGAAAGGAAGGTGATTAGAACAGTGGTTTTCAAGCAGGGCTCCAGGGCCCTCTGGGGGACCGTGAGCAGGTTTCAGGGGGTCTGCCAAGCATGGCCGGTGTTAGACTCGCTAGGGCCCATGACAGAAAGCCAAAGCCCCAGTGCGCAGGACTGCAGCCTGGGGCCCCGAGCCCCCCATCCGGGGCTGAAGCTGAAGCCTGAGCAATTTAGCTTTGTAGGGCCCTCTGTGGTGTGGGGACCCAGGCAATTCCCCGGCTTGCTACCCCCTAATGTTGGCCTGGCTTTTACATACAGAAAAACAGTTGTTGTGGCACAGCTGGGCCATGGAGTTTTTGAAGCATGTTGGGGGGTGAGGGGGGCTCAGAAAGAAAAAGATTGAGAATCCCTGGATTAGAGCACTGGGGGTTAAGAGAGCTGGCTTGTCCTCCTGGCTTTGCAGTGTGTTGGGTGTGTCATTTCCCCTCTCCCTGCCTTAGATTCACCCTCCGTAGAAGGGGAATCTCGTATAGTTCCCCAGTGCACAGGGGCTGCTGGGAGACTCCTTTAATATTTGCAAATTGCTTTGAGGTCCTTGGGAGCAAGGTCTTTGGTGTGACTATCTCGCTCTCTAGTGGCTGCCCTACAAAAAGATTATAAGCCTTAATACCGATGTAGCTCATAAGACTGACTGTTAATTCAAGTGGTCAAGGCCTATGCTTTTGGTTCCAAAGGTCTCTGGTTCCATCCCTGCTCCAGGGACCATTATGACGTCTGCCTTGCTATTCAGACAGTCACAGATTCATTCCGTCTCAGCTCCTGGTAATTGACTTAACCAGGAGATCCCGTGGGAACGCCTGACTCAATGCCGGGAAGCTCCCTGGACTCACTTGCCTAAGGATCCCTTGTCTCAGCTGTATTCACGGAGCCTCTCTCAGCATCGGTGTGTCTGTACCGGAGGCAGGAGTGGATTCACAGCGAGGATCTACGGAGGGAAGCTGGGCAGGGATGGATTTCATGCTTCGGCCCCAGCACACACAGGAGCTCTCCTTCCTTCCCAGTTACCACGGGGAACTGGACCTGGACAGATGGCCGGAAATCATTTCTATTGCATAGCAACAGATTGGGATATATAATTACAGAGTCGAATGAAGGCTGTAACAGCTGTGACTCCCGATTCCGGACGGCTGCTTTCGGGTGGGGATGGGAAACATAACCAATAAGTCAAAGAGAATGGAAGGAAAACAACATACAGAACAGAGGAACACGTCCAGTTGTTCAGCCTGCAAGGTGGGGGTGTATGGGAGACAGGCAGGCTAATGGGCAGGGATGGTGGGACAATACTTTTCACCCTGTCAGAGTGCTTTAGAAACATGAATGAAGTCAGCCTCACAACTGGAGGTAGGTCAGGGTCATCGTCCCTATTTTATGAATGGGGAAACAGGCAGAGAGGTGAGATGACTTGTCTAAGCTCAGTGGCTGAGTTGGGACTAGAAACCACATCTCACGATGACTCCTCCCTCGTCTTGGGGTTTAACCGCCAGTTCGGGTGCTAGCCGGGGAACTGGCTGACCCCTGTTCCAGTCTCTGCTCTGCCACAGACTTTCTGTGGGACCTTGGGCAAGTCATTTAATTTCTGTGCCTCAGGTCCCCATCTGTGCAATGGGAATAATAGCTCTGCCTGCCTCACAGGGGTGTCGTGAAGATAAATGCACACAAGATTGTGAGGTGCTCAGATACCAGAGTAATGGGGACCATGAGAAATACCCAAGATGGGCCAGCGGCTCTGAGATGAATAGGCAGAAAATAAGTGTCTCAATGAGGTTGAATGCTCAAATACCATGGTGATGAGTGTGGTATCAACACCTACTTGGAGAGATACAGAGCTGGCTGCTCCGTTCAATCACCGCTTAATCAGATCAAGATGTCCAGCACCAAATCATTTCTTTTAAAAATCTCACAATCGCCATCCTCTCTTTTGACTCTTGCTGGAAGGTGTCGCAGGGTAATTCAATCGCTGGCTGCAGCCCGCCGCCCTGTTTGGTTAATAACACAAAAGGTTAATGTTCTGGATGGGATCCAATTCAAAAGGCGCCGCGGCCGGGCTATAATAGGCGGGGGAGCAGCCCAAAGCAGTGGCACTCAGACAGGGCTGCAGGTAGTGTAACACTGTTGTGATTGTACGGTAGAACCTAGAAGCCTCAAAGGAGAACTTCAGTAGATGCTCAGTAAGCCAGTTCCTGCCCCAAAGCGCCTACAGACTAAATAGACAAGACAGACCAAGGAGCAATTCTTAGCTTCATTTTACCGATCGGGACCTGCGGGAACAGAGAAACCAGGGGCCACATTCCCAGATCAGCCCGGCGTGTCGGGGAGCGGCTAAGTTCTTGTGGTGATCCGGCTGTAAGAGTCGCAGCTGGAGCGGAGCAGTCACACAGAGAGCTGGGAATTTATTCCAGGTCTCAGCTCAGAGCCCTGGCTCCAAAATCATCTTCTGTCCCTCCCATGCGGGTCCCCAGACTATAGTGAAAAGACCAACCACTTATTTCAGCCGATGGGCTAGGAAGGGACCCGAGCAAATGAAAGGACGTGGCTCTGAGGACACGAGGGCCTGGAATCTCAAAGGTACTTAGATGGCTAACTCCCTGGGGAGCCCTGCTATCACGCTGCACCAAGAGGCCTGCGTTTATGACTTTCCTTTGCAAAAGCCCTTCTGAGAAACTAACGGAGCAGGTACAGTCCTCTGCCCCCTTCCTGAGGCTCAGCTTGAGACTTCCTGGATGCTGCCAGCTACAGAGGGGAGCGGCCAGCAAGCAGTACAGCAGATAAAACAGAGAGAGCCTTGCAGCGAAGAAAAAGGGGGCAAGATCTGCCTTCCTCCATGTGGCTGTTCCCATAATGCACAGGGACAGAGAGGGGGACCAAACACATGACATTCCCTCCGTACTTTGGCGGAGGTACCAAGGATGAGCGGATAATGACCCCCTTGAGATAGGCAGAAATACACGGTTTGGCATAAGCTGCTCCCCCCCCAGTGTGTGGGACGGGGAATATGTAGCCAGGCCATTGGTGTGGGAGTTGGGAGGGGGAGATGCTCCCCCCGTCACATGCAGGGTTGTGCAGTTAAGAGGAGGTTGAGGGGCCTTTCATCGGGCTGCCCCCATTGTCTGGGAGGAGCTGTCATTTTCTGATCAGGGTGCAGAGACTGAGGTGTGAGCTTTATTTATGGTCAGGAGAGCTGGGTGCTGGACCTGCCCTTGCTTTGGATCTCCTCCAAATCGGGCCACCCTCCTTTCCCCCATCTCTGCCCACATGCCACAGCGTAGAAGAGCGAAACATTCAATAGCGCAGTTTTCTAGCATGGTGACTCGGAGCACACTATTGGTGCGACTGGCTGGACAAGGTGGCAACAGAAGCTGGAGGAGGAGGTATGCGTGGCAGACACGGGTAATTTTCACAGCAGGGACACTGTGGCCAGTTTCCCATCTGTGTTATGATGGTGTAAGTCTGGCATCATTCCACCAGTCAGTGAAATGACTCCGGGTTTACATCAGTGTAATTCAGATCAGGAACTGGCAGCGGCTTTCGGCTTCCTTTCCTTATTAGTGCTCTCTGCAGGTCCTCTTTAGCAGCTTGGTCTTGTCTACATGCACTGACGGCTCTCCTCGCCTGCCTGGGGGCCGAGAACACGAGACCTTGAGTCAAACCCGGGTTTGCCACTATGCCATTGTGAGGTGAGATTTTGCATTGTCCCCTAGGGACTAGGCTGAGCCCTTTGAACTCATTGCACGGGTGACCTAAGCTAAGATCTGAACCTAGCTCTCCAAAGGGGCATTGCTGATGCATAATGGCCCACAACAAGCCCCTCTGTCTTAACCTCATCGTAAAATGCTTTACAAAGAATTCCTGTACTTGTGAAATGGATACAGATCCCAGGGAAACAGCAGGGTGAGCAGCCTGGTTAAAAGGACAAAAGCACAGTGTAGTCATTCCTGTCAGGCCTGGTTATAGCCCTATAAAGTCCCTCTTAAAGGGGGAGCCCCTTAGCCTGATTTATAGCAAGCCAGGGCTGCAGTCTTTCGGAGAGCTCCTCTGAATCACAGGGGATGCAGTAATGAAACTGACAAGATTTTATTGGGTGGGTAATTGATTAAAACAGCCTGAGCTGCGGCAGCTGCCGCCACACCTGAGCAAATCAATTAGCGATTGGACAATGTGGTCAGAAAACTCAACAGGGAGGCAGGTTCTGAGCCGGTTGGATGTGAAATGAAGCGCAGACCAAATTCTCAGCAGATAAGCCCCTTAAACTGGGTTTCCAGGATGGGAAGGGGAAGGTACAGAGACGGGTTCCTGGGAATCAAAGCACTGCGGGGCCTGATTCTCATGTGATGGGTCCATTGAAGTCAGTAGAGCTATGGTGCTGTACAGACGGTGTAAGCGAGGTGCAATTCAAGCCCTGTCTGTCTTGGGCAAGTCACTTCCCCCTTTGTGCCTCAGTGTCCCCACCCACCCTTTGGCTTTGTCTTCACTGCAAAACTAGGTGGTTTGTACACCAAAGTAGCTATCTCTAGGTATATGCCCGGTGGAGACAAGGCACAGGTAGTTTCTACCCAGATGGGGCTAGCTGAGGTCTATATTACACTCCTCCACACACCTGCGGTTTCCCTGGACTGGCTCTATCAGGGTAAAAAGAACAGTGCCTTCCTCCACTGGGCTTTTAAAGCAAGAGTTCTCATTAAATTAGCTAACACACCTATTCTATTCTTGCAGTGAAGAAATAGCCTTTGTCTGTGGCTTCTAATCGGATTGTGAGCCACTTGAGGCAGGGCCCGTCTCTCATCATGTGTCTGTGCAGTGCCTGGCACTGTGGGGCCCTGATCCTGGCTGCACTCTACAGTAGTGCAAAGAGCAGTTAGGCTCTCAGCAGTGGAGTTGCCGGCAGCAGCTGAGTCCGGGGAACATGCCTATCTGCGACCGCAGGAGATGTTAGCGTGCGGTGTGGGGTTACACATTAGGGTAGAGACCAGAAAACCCCCAGAGTGGAGTGTGGACATTCTGTAGCTGTTGCATTTTGTTTTGATTTTACCCAAACTGACCTTCTTTTCGTAACGAAGCCACCAAGAGGCTGCAGGTTTTTTGCCTCCAAAGGCAAGATTTTTTTTTTTGGTTGGGGTAAGCGAAAACAGCCCCATATATCAGCAAGCGCTGGTAGCGGACTGTGATACCAGGGGGCTGACCCTGAGCTCCTGTATGGATGATTTACCCAGGTGGGATTGCAGCTTCTCTGACATGACCCCCTTTTTCAAGCATCTTTGCCAAGGAGGGTAAATTAAGCGATAAGGCAATAATTGATGGGCTTCTCTGGAGCAGGAGAAAGGTTCCTTGAGTGAAGCCATGATTACAGCCCTCTTAAGCTGTTAAGGGAGCTCTTGGGAAGCCAGAAACACATTACTGATTGCACTCGTAAAAGGTAAAGACTCTGCACTTTGTTGAAGGGGCTGGTGAGAAGAAGGATCCTCCCCACCCAAGGTCAAACAGGTGTGAAACCAGCCACCCTCTTGCAATGCAAATCAATCCTCCTGGAGACCTGCTTTGAAGATGGAGGGGGAGGTTGAGGAGAAGGAGCAGGGGGAGGGAGAACTATTCTCTGAACTCGGCTGTTTTGCTTTAGTCGGCGTGTCTCCGTCATGCCTGCTGTACCAGGTCCCCGTTCCCAGGCAGGCTGGCAGGAGGTGCGGGACCCTGGCATCCTGCGGTCACTCAGTGCTGTGGTCTCTGCTTGATTAGTATAGTAGGGTGTTTCCAGGGTAGTGATTGTGAAGGGGTCAGCGTGTGACCTCCATCCCTTCAGGCTCCGCAGTCATGCCAGCTACTGAGAGCAGGGAGGTTTTCTCGGGCCTGCACCATAGCTGTGGTATACCCCCGGGGTACAGCAGAGCTCTAAAAGATGTAGTCTTCCTGGAAGCTCATCAGCGCCCCCCGCCCCAACCCCTCTGCACCTCCTATAACCCTTGGCGGAGCACTACAAGGGCTAGGCCCCTTTTAACAAATGAGGGTCCCAATCCTGCTCTCGGTGCGACCCCCCCCACCAGCTCTGGATGGCTGTGCGGAGTGGGGCTGGAGGCCTCCCAGTAGATGGGGGAAGTGACTTGCTCAGGGAGTGCGGGGCAGAGCTGGGGCTAGGACACAGGTTTCCAAACTCTGCCTGGTTGTTATTAGTCCCATTTCTTAGGGCAGTGCCTAAGGGCCAGCCAAGATCGGGGTCCCGTGGTGCTAGGCGCTGTACAGACACAGCGTAGTAAACGGTGCCTGCACCGAAAAACTCACCATCTTGTGCTTTCACCACTAAACCTTGCTCCCTCTGCCCCTCTCTTACTAGGACTGTTTGCAGTCGGGATGCTAACCCATGCCAGTCCTTGCTCAGCTGCCCAGGGTGGAACTGAGCACAGCTGGGACACTCTTGCCAGCGGCTCCAAGAGGAGCCGGAGTAGGCCCAGACTTCAGGGTAGCAAAGGGATTTGCCGATTGGCCGGGAGAACCCTTGCTTGTTGCCCCCTCCAGCAATGAGCCAGCAGCACCCCCCCTCCCGGAGAAACTGACCTGACTTTCCTCTTTACCATGTGATTTTTAAGATGCTTCCCCATTAGTTTTGAGACTCCTAATGGAGCTTTTTAAAGATGCAAAGTAATCAATGCAGCCTCTCTCCTTCTCCGCCTTCGGGGCTGGCTGGCTGGGTGGTGAATGGGGCTTTTGCTAGGTTTCTAAAATGATTTTAAACACCCCATTTTCTAGTCAGCCGCAACCTCTTGTCATTTCCTTCAAGTGTCTCTCTGCTGCACTTTCCCTCACTCCGGGGATTTCTGCCTCTCACATGTACCATTAGGGGTTTGCTGCCTCTCTTAAAAATGCAGGGCTGGAAAGCAGGTGGGGGTTGTCTGCACAGCTAGCACATTCTGGGCCCTGCAAGGTCAGAGTTCTGTCTGTTTATAACCCCCTATTTCCTCCAGGCCGGACTGAAATGCCAGGCCCAGGGTCAGTATTCGGGAGATACGGCCTGGGCTGTAATTCCCCAGGCAAAGAATGAGGCATTGGGGTGGATTGTTTATTTCACTCGTGTAATGGCTTGGACACGTGCAATATAAAATGAGCCTCTTCAAAAAGGCATCAATTTTTAATGGGGAGAGTAATCTGCCATTGGAACTATTTACCCAGGGGGGTGGTGGATTCTCCATCGCTGACCGTTTTAAGACCCAGATGGGATGTTTTTCTAAATGATCTGCTCTAAGGGTTATTTTGGGGCAGTTCTGTGGCCTGGGCTATACAGGGGGTCACACAAGATGACCACAATGGTCCCTTCTGACCGTGCAATATATGAAGGTATGAAAGCATCAGCCTCCCTGCAGGCAGGGGACTGGAGCTGAGAGCTGGGTGGGTTTCGTTCTAAAGGGCAGGAAGAGGAGCCCGTTGCCACGGAGAACAGAAATGCAGGATCCAGTTGGTGCCAAAGAGGGTGTGTGAATGAGATTGCGGTGTGGTCTGAGCACGAGCCTGGGAGCCAGGAACTCTGGGTAGAGATCCCAGCTCTGACACTGACTCACTGTATGACCTTTGGGGAGTCACTTAATGTCCCTCTCTGCCTCAGTTTCTCCCACCTGCCACATGGGAATAAGCAGGAGCTAGTTTGTATCGGTGTCTGGGGGAGGGGGCAGACTTGAGACTGTGGTTCTGGGGGGCAGGGGAGTGTTCCCCATTTTGCCAGCCTGGGCAGTGTGGTGGTATATTGTGCTAGCACCTAGGAACCCTACTCATAGACCAGGTCTCCCATTGTGCTAGGTGCTGTACAAACAAAACAAAAGACAGTTGCTGCCCCAAAGAGCTGCTGATCTACTGCCAATTCTGTTAACGTGACAGTGACTTTTGCGATATTTGTCCCCCTTAAAGCCCCAGCTCCTGGAGTCAGGTGACTACAGGAGACCCTTGGCGTTAATTTACAAAATAAAAAAGTAAGTAGATAGCCTTCCTGGTGGCAGAGAAAAGCTTGAAACTGCGATCTGAGCACATCCAAAAACTTAGCAGTCAAAAGGCAAAGAATAAGAACCCCAAACTTTTTATTTTAAACATGGTTTTTGAGGCCTGATTAATTTTTTCTGGACGTTTGGTGTTGGCATTACTGGAAGGGGTTAAACACATAGAGGGTTAGCATCTGAAATGGCATTCCAGTGTAGCTAGTATTTCCCCAGCCCACAAAGAGTTGCTTTCTTCTAACACTGAACAAGGAGCTTTATTAGAAGAACATTGCCCCCGTCCTTCACAACAGATCTGCTTCTGCCTTAGTACACGTATCTAACCCCCCCCCCCCATCCTCGCACCCAGGTCCTCGCCAGCAGGCACACACAGACAGCGAGCTCTAGCAGCAGGATGTTAATGAAAGGGCCTGACGACAACCCCTTCTGCTTGTCCCCACAAGAACTGCCCCTTGCCCAAGAGGACATTAACCTTGGCCTGCTGTGGGGACCCCGGCTGGCCCCCTGCTCCTGTGGCACCAGTGGGCTCTCTCTACCCTGCCAGTTTGGTGGCCTCAGGGACCCTCATTAAATCACCCTTGTAAAGCTGCCGTGAAAATCTTCCCTGCCCTCTGCATGCTGAGGAAGAGGCAGGACTGCATTAACGGGATGAGGCAGTGCGGGGGATGCGAGGGGATCTGTATTCAGTGTCCTCCCTCTCTGTTAGCCAGGAGCCGGCCTTCTTGTGTCCACAAGATGGAAGCATTACTGTACGCTTTGGCAAGGAGCCTCTTTGCTGTTTGAAGCTAAGCACGTGATGGCATCCCTTGCTGGGGGCTGGGAGAGCGGAGAGGGAGCAGGGATGCTGCCGGTGTCCTGAATTACAAGCCGAGAGTTGCGATCGCAAAAGGAGGCCGGGGATGGGAAAGGCTCTGGGTATGAACTGCAGTTCCTGCTGGCCTCAGTGGTGTGCTGAGGATTGCGGACTCCCAGCCAAAGGTGCTAGGTTTTAAAAGCGACCTATAAAGAGGAAATAATAATAATAAAAAAAAGTCTGCCCTTTTTCGGGTCTCTCTTTTCATGGTGAATACAGTAGGCCTGAAAAGTTGGATTTCCCCTCTTCCCCTCCCCTTTTTTCCCCCTGCTTGCTTTTTACATAAGTTCAAGTCTTGTCTACCCTGGAAGATTCCATCAGCGCCAGAGAACTGGTGAAGTGATGATGTCACTAGATGACATCACTAGAGACAAGTGTCGCTTTTGGAGGTCGTCTAATTTAATTCCAATACCCAACAAACACTTTGGAGAAAGGAAGTTTTTGCTAAAAACCCAACACCACTGCACCGCCTATTCCTCAAGTGCATCCCATCGGCCTCCCTGAGGTCTTCCTGAAAAACTAGAGAAAACTAGACAAGATGCTAACTGCTTGGACTCTGGTACAGAACCAAATGGGACCCTCCGTCCCCTCAATCTCTTTTTTGAAAACAAGATCACTGAGGTCTTCTTTATGTATTGTAAAGAAAAAGGCCCCCCATGTCCCCCCCCCTCGATTTTTGAGAAGCTCTGTGTGGTCTAGGGAGAGCCTGCGCCCATTGATGACAATACTGCTCACAGAAGTACTGAACGGATCCTTTTGCTGGTCACTGCCATGCGCCAAGTCTGTCTTCCTACCGACTTTGGCTCCGCCAGTGGGCTGCTGTTTTCCGAGGGCGTTGCTTGTTCCTGGATGGCAGCTGTGAGGGCTGGAGGGGTGCGTGAGTGGTTAAGGGGAAAAAGGGAGCTAGAGAAAAGACTGAGAAAATGGGAAGCGAAAGCAGGGGAGAGAGAAGGGACGTGGTGGTAAAAGAGGCCCGAGCAATGGCAACGTAGAAGGCTGTGATGAGACTAACTCCGGCGGGGGGAGGCCGGGTTAACGGGAGGGGGAGCAAGCCGGCTGCAGGTTTATCATTTCCAGGCCCATGCTGCTCCTGCTGGATGGTACTTTCCAAATATGTTTATTTTGCAGATAATTAAACTGCAGTTACCTCACAAATACCGCTAACGAAGCAATTAGCGGGAGAGGAGGACGGCATGGGGAGAGGTGGCCTGCTGTTGGCCTTATCACAGTGCTTGGTTTGGCCAATCGGCTGCACAACGATGCCTTGGAATTCAATTGTCAGGCTTTGGCTGATGGAGACAAGGAGAGGAGGGTGCAAAGCAGCTGTCACCTTGGCCTCTGTAGGCGTTCGGCATGTCTGAGGCTCCTCCATTCAGCAGTCTGGCAGCTGGGCTGGTCCCTCCGTCCGTCACAGAACTGGCCCAAGCCGGTGAGTGATGGAAAGGGGTAAGCTCCTTCAGATCCTCAGGCCCTTACTCTGAGCCCTTCTCAGCGGGAGTTTTGCCGGAGGAAAGTGGTACAATGCAGGAGAGAGGAGCAGGGCAAAGTATCGTCTAGGTCAAAGGTAATTCCAGGGCCTGCAGCCAGGACTGCTGTGTCTTAGCCCTCAACAGGGAGTCACCCTGCTCTCCCCGTTCCTCAGCCAGCCCTCTCCCTGGGCTTGTAATGAATAAACCTAAGTTAGACCCAGGAGTGAGCAGACCCCATGGTGCTGTGTCCTGAAGATCGCCACGCTCTGGGTCTGATGGCTGCAGGGAGCTGCAAAAGCCCTCTGTCTGCCAGCCTCTCTACAGTAACTGTCACTGTTGTGCCCAGCTCTTCGATACAACAGCTGAGAACTTCCCCTCCCTTTGTCCTGGGGAAGCTGAATGCTTGGCACTAACAGCACATGTGCCAAAGGATGGAACTGAGGCATTGGAGAGGAAGGATGGTTCAGGGCTAGGGTGGCTGCGTCTAACTCAGGAGCCCAGGGTTCCTCTCTCAGATTGCCTCTGTGACTGTGGGCAAAGCATGTAGGCCCAGATCTTCAGAGGTATTCAGGCTCCTGGCTTCCACTGAAATCCTTAATCTCTCTGGGTTAGGTGCCTAACTCCCACTGGTTTTAATGGGGGTTAGGTGCCTCCATACATATGGAGAGCTGGGTTTCTGTGCCTCAGTTCCCCCTCTGTACCCTGAAGATAAAGGCCTGGGGCTACCTCACAGGGATGTGGTGAGGATAAAAATACTAAAAATTGTGAGGTGTCAATAGATGGCCACCTTTCTAATGGCTGGGACCTGGACCCCAGAGGCCCCGCCCCCTGCTCCTCCTTTCCTCCCATGCCTCCCCCCCCCAGCTCCACCTCTCCCCCCCGCCCCCAAGGCTCGGCCCCTGCTCTGCCTCTTCCCTGGTCAAAAAAACTGGACATCACAGCTTGTCAAATGGCACCCAGACACACAAGCCGAGATCTGGACTGTCTGGGTGAAAACCGGATGGGTGGCAACCCTAGGTAATGGGGACCAGCTAAATACCTCGGATGGATAGAAATTGACTAGACAAGGCAGTTGTGCAGCGTCTGCAGGCTCAGGAAATGGGAGGTCTTGGTGAAGAGTCTGCAGGGGCTACTGAGCTGGGCATCACAGGGCTGTAGATCTCACCTGGGCGCCTTGAAACTGGCCCTTCTCCTTTTGTTTCGCTCCTCTCTGACTGGTTTGCCCTCTGGTTTCTAATGCAGATTCCTTGGACTCAGCACTTAAGACCTTGAAGCTTCCTATTAAATTGCATCGATTTCCCGAGCTGAGAGGAGGAAGCTTATTTTTAAGGGCAATTAAGCAGCAGTGGATGAAGCGCCCCTTCCTTGCAAGGAGCGATCTCTCTGTGTGATGACGCAGCCACTGTCAGCTAGTGCCAGGAAAACTGGAATGGGTGGAGATGAATTGAGGTGTTTGCAACAAGCTGCGAGGGTTGGGTTGGGGCGGGGACGGGACTGGGAGAGAGAATGTATCAGACCCATGGCCTGAAGCCCTAAAGAGTAGGGCGCTCACTATCGACACCTGTTGGTGAACAAGGAGAAGAGTGGCCCAGAGCCGCGTGAGAACTCCAGATGGAGAGTTGCCATCTGTTGGTGAGCAAGGGGAAATGACTGACTGGGCCAGGCCTCATTTGCATTTCACTTATCTGACAATTTGGGGCATTTTGGTTAAAATACAGTTAGGTTTTGAGTTTGGGGGCAATAAAACACGATTATCCCAGTTGATAAATAAAAGGACAAGAGAAATAATTCAAATAGGCCTGGGGTAAGGGAGTCACCATGAGCAAGACCATAGTTAGATACAGTTGGGTAAGAAAGCCTGAGCAGAGGACTAGACACAGCAAAGCCAATGAAGTGTGTGGTGTTTTTTTTCTTTCTGATTCTGCTTTGTTGGTGGTAGTGAGCGTGTTTAGGGTAGTGCTTCATCTTCAAAACACTTTTTGTATAGGAACCTTTGAGGGACCAGGTGGTGCTGAGTCAAGTGATGGTGTGGAACTTGCTTCTGCTGAAGATGTGGAGAGCAACAGTTGTAGCCAAGGATATTAACGCAGGTCCCTGTATCCAGCAATTAAAGTTAAAATCACTTCAACTGGGTTAGGTAGTAGACCCTTGGTGCGGCTGGCGATGGATCTTCAGAATTCTAGTTTCCACCAATCCGGGACAACAAACTGTGAGTGGGGAAGCTGTGGGGGAGGGAAGCAGTTAGACTGTAGTAGCGACTGGAGATAACAAGAGGAGGACTGAGGTTGGGAATATTAAGGAAGTGGGAGTCTTACGGAATAGGTATTGATAATGTGTTAATTGCTGGCTTTCCCAAGTTTATTCTATTTCCCCCCATTTCCCCCTCCCCATAAGCTATTGTTGGTTAAAACCCCTGGTCTCAATGCTATCAAGGGTGCCCAGGGGGCATATATAGTTTCCCAGGGTTCTGGGTGGGATTCAAGCTGATGTGATTTCAGTTTTCAGATGGAACTCCTAGAAAATTGAACCTGGCCCTTTTTGCTGCTGACAACACCAGGTAGGAGAGTGCCACAGCCATGCTGAGTGGGATATTACCATACGTGTGAAATGATAGGGGGTGGAGAGCACATCTCTCTCTGCAAAGGCTTCTGGGAAGCCAGCACCACAGGGGTGTAGGAACACTGCAGAACCAGGGAAGTGGAGCCCAGGGCAGGTGAGCCGGGGTGACACCTGTTTCTAGGGGAGGCCAGACACAGCAGTAAGGCTCTCCTGTGCATGGGTGGACTGGCACCTCCGTAGGATGTCAACAGGGGCAAAGGCAGGTGAGAGAGGTACTGGCCAGGGAATGGGCAGCGCTCTGAGTCTGCGATAGGCAACGAGCTGGCTTTGGTGACCCGTGAAGCTGAGCGGAGACTCTAGTTGCTGGGGTCACAGCCATTTGTGGCCCAGACAGTCCTATATGTAATGTGGGGCTTTGGGGCGAGAAAGAGGAGGCCCCCCGAGAATAACCAGGCTGCAGCCCCCCCCATCCTAAAGCTGGTCCTGGTACAGTCATCAATGACTTTCACGGGGGCTGCACAGAACTTGTGCCGAGTTCTGCCACTGGGTGCTTGCCTGCACCGGGTTCTTTAGCCGGCTGCCATGAATTCCTCTGCCAGTGCTGGGGGAGGAGAGTGGGTTCTGCTTTCAAAATCCTTATTTTAGGAAAGTAAGTTGAAAGGGAAAATGGTGAGGATGTTGGGGGGGAGAGGGTCAGAGGGGAGCTGTGGATGGGGGCGACACGAGAGCTGGGTGAGGGACAGCTGACATCTCG
This sequence comes from Chrysemys picta bellii, assembly GCF_011386835.1. Classification (NCBI taxonomy): domain Eukaryota; kingdom Metazoa; phylum Chordata; order Testudines; family Emydidae; genus Chrysemys; species Chrysemys picta. Next base: position 14,093,299 of record NC_088813.1, read on the forward strand.
GACTGTAAGCACCCAGATCGTTTGCCTGCTACATTTCGGAGGCGGGGCTGGAGCTTGGGAGCATGGGGGTCACAGTGGCGGGTGCAACGGTGGGAGCAGAGAACAGCTGCCGGCGCTCAGGCATTGTGATGTGGTGACGGTCCTGGGGGAGCAGAGCTCCCATGATGCCCGTGGGAGAGAGCTGTACAGTATAACCCCCCTCAGGCTGCCACCGGAGGGACCAGGGAATCTCGGTTGCCTGGTGGATGGTGTCTAGAGGTCAAAGAAAACTAGCCTGCGGGCCTTGGGGAGAGTTAAATCCAGGGCGTGGTGCCTGCGGCAAGGGACGCCTAGTACCCAGCCTGTGTGACCCACACTCCCTAAAGTGCATGGTATAAACTCTCCTCGACGGGCTCCGGCCCCTCCCTGGGAGATGTCGCCCAGCCATAGCGCCTCCTTCTGGGCCTGCGCCGTATTTGCTGGCCCAAATGAATCTGCTCTTTGGGACGATTTCAAGGGCAAAGAGGCTTGGCTGAGGCAGGCCCCACTCTGGAGCCAGAATCAGGACCGTGGCTCATTTCACGCCCCCTGTGGCTTGTGGGGGCAGTGGATGTTCTTGCCCTGGTTTGAAAAGAGGAGGCGGTGGGAAGACGCCCATCAGTTCCAGCGGCGCCCACGGCCTTACGCACAGTACGTACCATTGCCAGGGCTGGATTAAGGCATAGGCAATCTGGGCACGTGTCGAGGGCCCAATCGGTGGTGGTGGTGGGGGGCAACCTGATCTCCAGCTGGTCTGGGTCGGGTACAGGTGCAGGAGCTGCCCAACAGCAGCAGCGAGGAGCAGTGTTATCCGACGCCCCGCTCAGGTTTGGCCCCGCTGCGTTGGCCGAGGCTGCAGATCCAAACCAGAGTGGGCAGTGGGGTGGCCAGCGCGGCTGCTCCTCACTGCTGCCATGGGGCTGGCTCCTGCACCAGGGTTCCCCGCCCGGGGGCCTGCCTGGCCTTGCCTCACTTCCTGCAGCCCGTGTCCCCTCTACTTTGCCCCTGGGACTTGCGCAGTGCCAGCCTCCAGACCTGCTGTGGGTAGGTGAGTGTGTGCACGGGGGAGCTGTCCGGGGGAGCGCTGGGTGGCTTTGCCTGGTGTGAGATAACACAGTGTCTGTGTAGATGCCGGGCTAAGTTACAGTGAGAGCGGATCAGTTGTGCGCACCATGGGTGCCCCCACCTTTGCAGGACAGAGCTGTTAATGACCCCAGGTGCGGCTGCCCATTATTACTGCCTCCTCTCCCTTTAATTAATGGGCCGAAGTGGCCATAAAGCTCTCGGTTCCCTGATGACATAATTGGCTCCCGTTCAGGCCTGGTTATTAGCTTTGATTTAGCCTCAGGTAGCGGTCACAGCGGCAGGGCTATCGGCACAGCTCCAGGTAACGGCTCGGTTGTAAGGCGAGGGCTCTTCAGGTTGGTGTAATTAACGTATCGCCAGATGGAGCAATAGCCAAACCAGAGCGGTTCAGTCAGTTCCTAAATGGGGCCGGCGTCCCTCTATGCTCTTTGTCAGGCCTAGTGCACCTGCTTGGAGATCTTTGTCAGCTGCAATCACACGCAAGTGTGTATAGACACGTGCACACGAGTGCGTGTTGGCACCTGCATACCATCCCAAAGGCAGACACGGGCACACACTCTCGTGTGCAGACATGTCATGCAGTGCACACGTGTATACACCCCAGACATGTGCTTGCTTACACCTGCGCCCCATCACAAAAGCGTGGACACGTGTTCACAGTGACACACAAACGTGGTGAGCGCACATGAATGCAGCGTCACACCAAGAGGTGCGCGCGCACACACGTGCATCCCGTCACGTGAGCACAGGGCGTGCACCCCGGTGTGATAAGCCACAGGCACACATGCATACTGACACACAGCACACACCCATGTACACAATGACACGTGTTTGTGTACGTGCACGTGGCTACTTGTGAGTGGGCTCCGAGGTGTAGCTGAAGAGGATTTACAAGGTGGGAGAGGGAATTGAGATCATGCAGTCTGGTGCTTTTTAAAACCTCAGCACAAATTGTGGCGTGACAAATGTTGTGGGTTGCTGTTTTGCTTTTCCAATCTGCTTCATTCTGCCCTAAGAAACCCCTTGTGAAACGGGCTTCCCGGAGGGGGCTGGAAACAGAGGCGAACGAGGGGAAAATGTAGCTAGCAGACTGTTTTATCACCCCTAGCGGGTCGCTAACTGATATTTAATGATCTTGGCTACTCTTGTTAATAGAATTCCAAGGACCTTGAGTTGTGTTTAAGACAAAGGGAGCAGATGTATTGGGGTCGGGTCATTATTGACCCACTGGTTTTGTGTGTGCATATAAAACATCACACTCCCAGGCCGCCTTGTTACTGCATTTTGGGTGCTCCAGCTGGATCTCCTGATGCTGGGGGTGGGAGGTAAGATGCCACACCGCATGAGGGTACATGCTACCCCAGTCCTCCAAACTGACGGAGTGTGGTTTAAAGCAGGGGTCTGGGAGTCAAGACTCCTGTGTTCTGTCTCTTCCGCTGACCCGTTGTGTGACTTTGGCCAAATAACTCCATCTCACCGTGCCTCAGTTTCCCCGCCTGGGGCATCGACCTACCGTTTGGGTGGGAGGTACTGTGGAAATGTGGTCATAGCATATAGTACCAGCAGCTATGGAAATACCTAGGATATGGTAACAAGTTACTGTACTGCACACCGGACTGCCCAGCAGAGATCGAAAGGGGTAGCTCCAGATAGGCCCGTTCCCTCGAGCTAAAGGAATCTCAGTTAGGTGTCAGTAGTATAGGTCCTATGACCCACAGGTGGAGTAGTTCTGAACCCAACCAGGAGAGGGCAGTGGTGTCAGCCACGCTGCCAACACCAGCTGCGATGTCGTCTGTCACCCATATTCGGTGTCTCTTCTCCTTCGAGGTACTGAAGTCACCTTTTAGAAGGAAGAGCCGTTGAGCCACAGCCAAGCTGTTCTCTGAACAGGGCTGCTCTCCCCGGGGCTGGTTTGAAGAGGGCTCCATTGGTTTAACAATAATTTTTTGTTTGCACTTCTACTCAGCCTGTCAGCAGAGGCTCTCCAAACACTTTGCAAGCATTAATTAAGCCTCTCAAACACCCCTGTGAGGTTGGCTAAGTATTATTGACGGGCGAGAGAGCCAAGCTCACGTAGCTAGGTGGTAGCAGAACTGGGGAGAGAACCCAGGTGTCCACCTGATCCCCCTGTTGTACCCCATAGACCATACTCCCTGCCTGCTCCCCTGCAAAATGCAGCTGAATCTGGTGCCACGAGAATGTCGTCATTATTTTTCATGTCTCTCTCAATGGAGCGTAGCAATTTCCTGATTGATTTTGGTGCAGGTAGGGCTGAGGTTTTATATGTGCCGGTGTGTGATGAGGCCGGCTCCTCTGCCATGCTCCTAGCTGAGCACGATAGCCCACTCGGTCTGCACCTCTGCTCGGAGGTCTCCAAGCCAGCCGGGCAGGGCGGATGGAGCGGGGCAGGGACTGGCAGCAGTTACGGCTTTAGGTCCCGTGCACTGCAGAGCAGGGCTGGAGAATCCAGGACTTGGCAGGCTCAGGTGGGCATCGCTCATTGCCCTGGGGGATGGGGGCGGGGTGGGGATGCCTGTCCCAGTAGTGCTGGCATCTGACACATCAGAGATGAGTTCCTCCTGTGGTACCTGTAGCCACGTGTGCAAAGCCAGAAGGCATGGCGATGGGGAACGTGCCGGGAGAGTCCTTCAGGCCCACCGCAGAGGTGCGGCTGATGCTCCGAAGCCTGTGATCTGGCCATCGGATCTTAACGTGCCTGAGCTGAATCCTGCTCCCAGGGACCAAACTCCCATTGGCTTCTGCTGGGGCCCTGCCACGCCCCACTGGTGATCCGGAATGATCCGGCGCCATTTCCAATGCGTTCCCTTGGAGTGGGGTCCTCGGGGGCTGATTTTCCTGGCTCTCAGGACGCAGAGGGAAGGCAGGCACGCTCCCCTTTTGCAGCTGACTGACGGGGCTGGAGGAGGAACGCTGGGACAGCCCCCTGCGTATGGGCAGCAGGGAATAAGGCAATCTCACAGTGAGAGAGGGTGCTCTAGGCCTGCCACGCCCCCCTGGGCTGAACCCGTCTATCCATGACTCACCTCTGCGCTGGGAAAGGGGCTCTTTCCTGTCGCCCTTTCCGCGCATCCCTGGTCATGGCTCTATCCGCCCTGGTTCCCCTTCTCCATAGACCAGGCCAGAGGAGGGCAAGGGAAGAGGCGGCCTGACCGTTTGCTGTCACGCCATATTCACCTGAGGAATGCTTGAAATCTGCTCTTAACGAGCTTGCAATCTGCCAAAGTAATTAGTCTTTAGCCTGGCATATTCCATGTATAGTTAATGGAGTGAGTGCCCATCAGAGAGGCCCCGGAGCCCCCGCTGCTGTGCTGACAAACAAATGAATATTCATCTGGAAGGGAAGCAGAGCATATGAAAGCAGCGGAGTGACAGGTGTTAGTCTCTGCATCATGGCCCGGAAAAGGGCAGAGGCAGGGAGTGGGAGAGGGATCCCTGCATGTGTCCCTCCCTCCCGCCCCCGAATGACTGCTGGGGATTTTCGCCTTTGGCTTCAACACCATTCACTCCTTTCCCCTTTCTGGCCATGTGCATGGGTGGTGAGTGTGCAAATGGTGGGCTCATGTCCCTGGCACCTGTGCATGGGCGGTGAGTGTGCAAACGTTGCTTGGTTCATGCCCCCACACTCTCTGATGCATGGGCCCTAGACAATGCACAGTCAGTGGAAAACAGGCCAAGAAGGGATGAGTGTCCACCCACCACCCCAGATTCCTAGAATGGTGGGTGGGAGTCTTGTTTGCCACGTGGTGCCAGGTGTGGGCCAGGGGGAGTAAAGAAATCGATGGCCAGAATGCCAGGGCACGGCAGAGCCCGCCGGCTACAGCCACGGCTGGGCTTCTCAGACGGCGAGTACCCCTGGAGAAGCCCTGAGATTTCAGAGGTCCCCTGGGCCATCCTTGTTGGCTCTGAGCCCCTGCCCCTCAACTGGGCCCAACCATTTGTGTGTGTGTGTGGTGAAGTGTTACCAGAGCCCGACCATGGTGAGGTCATCATGGGCCAGGCAGCTGTTGGCACCAATGGAGCAACGAGGGAGGTGACCAGAGACAGTCTCGGGGGGGCTGAGGATGGGCCGGAGATGCAGGAATGCAGATGGGCATGTGAGCCCTTTGCACCCTCCCTGCCCAGAGAGCCGTGCTGCCCCTCCTTTCGCTCCCGTCTTGGGGAGTATTTGAAGGCTGGCAGCACCTCGGAAACAAATGGGGAATAACAGGCCTATCGACTGCTCCCAAGATCTACGAGACAGCTGCTTTATTAAAGCAAAGCCTGATGATGGATCCGCCTCGCCTCGCGCCGGGCTTGGCCCTGCCACTGCCGGAGCCAGCAATCGCTCTGCCGGACGCACTTAACAGCCTTCCCTTCCCCTCCGCTGCGTGGGGATTGCTGTTCATTGATTTGTCTATATTTTTGGTCCGACGCCGACGAGTTGTTTACCTGCACGCGCTGCTGTATGTGCATTCTTTTTAACCAAGCAATCAGATTCCTGCTGCCTGGGATTCGGCTCCCGTGGCTAAGAGGGGAGTCCACAGACCTCATCGCTGGGCAGAAGGGAGACTCGGGGCGGCTGGGAGATGCCTGGCATGGAGAAAAAGGAAGATGGGTAGCGGCACCTGGAGTCCATCACAGCTGTCTAGCTTCGGTTCTTATCTAGCTACCATGCTACCTGCGCCCCTTGTAGTCTTTAATGTATTTATCTCCATAAGCCCCCTGGAAGCAGCGGTCCCCCTGTTACAGATTGGGAGGTGAGGCCCCAAGAGATGAAGGCAGGGCCACCCAGACGGGGGGGCAAGTGGGGCCTCAGGCCCTGCAGGGGCCCCCATGAGAGTTTTTGGCGGGTCTTCGGCGGCAGGTCCTTCGTTGCCGCTGAACACACCCGGAGTGAGTGAAGGACCTGCCGCCGAAGACCCGGAGCTTCTTCCGCTCCGGGTCTTCGGCGGCAGTTCGGCGGCGGGTCCTTCACTCGCTCTGGGACCCGCCGCCGAAGTGCCCCGAAGACCTGGAGCAGAAGGACCCCCACTGCCGAAGACTCCAGGCCCCCTGAATCCTCTGGGCGGCCTTGGATGAAGGATACGTCTGCATTAGAGCTGGGAGATATGATGGAGACGTATCTGCGCCTGAAAATAGCAGTGCGTCCATGGTGGCACGGGGAGCCTGTTGGGTTAGCGGCCTGAGTACGATCCCACCCGACCCCCAGCCCCTCAGGCTACCGCGGGAACATCTACATGAGCTGGGAATCGCACCTCCCAGCTCAAATGTAGACATGCCCTAAGTGACTGGCCCAAGGGCACTTGGGGAGCCTGTGGCAGAGCCCAGGTCTCCCAAGTCGTTTAACCACTGGGCCATCCTTCCTCTCACCAGTGCTTTCCCTTCGCCAGCCGTCCCATGGCCCACGTGAAACGAATTGGGGGGGTCTCAGCAGAGCTGGTTGAAATTTTTCAACCCCTCCACTGACAGAGGCAGTTTCCCATGCATGAATTTGCATAGGAAGGATGAACAAGTGTGGCCTCGTGGTTAAATGCCAGGACTCCTGGGTTCTCTTCCGAGCTCTGCAACTGATTCTCTGGGTGGCCTGTGTCACTTCCCCTGTCTGTGACCTGTAAAACGGGGGTCCAAAGGGGGGGCCTGGGGCTTAGTTCGCTTGGCACTGTGCATGGGCTGTGGATGAACACAGGAGTAATTTGGCTTTGACTTTGCCTGAGAAGGAGATGATCTCTGCTGAGCACGGCTGCTCACTCCGTCTCCGACCCCTGCGAATTCTTCCCCGGCTATCGCCCTCCTCTGAGCTGCGCGGTGAGCACCAGCGACATCTTGGGCCTGGTCAACGGCATCGAGATGAGCAAACAGCATATTGATCCAAACACATCGGCTCGCCCCTGCCCCTGCCCCTCTCAGAGCGCAGCCAATTAGGTTAAACTAATGGAAACAAACGACCTGGTTTCACTCTGCGACGCTCCCGAGGGCAGGACGCTGGGCGAATAACTCCTGGTTTCTCTCTCTGGGGTAGGGGTGGTGGTTGAATGAGGAGGTGGGCAGGATACAGCAGCCTCAGGTTACTCCGTGGGGGCAGAAGCAGCGGATGTTAAATGGGCAGGTGCCTGCTGGTTTTCACCAAACAGACATCTTTCAATGGCTGGCCCTTGGATTTGCACAGGATCCTCCAATTCAGTAGGAAGTTGGCTCCTAACTCCCTTAGGCACCTTTGAAAACCCCAGCTTTGTATTTTAGGTTCAGGGAAATCAACAACAAGAAAGAACAGAAGTAAAGTCTCCAGGTGTGAGGATCCACAGGTCTTGAACTCGTTCTGTAGGTGGCCTTTGCATCCTGGCTGCCATCTGGCAGCTCGTTTGTAACTGGTGGGTGGAGTGGCTAAGGAAACACTAGTCCCACCCGAGGACTCCTGACTGGAGGAGCCCCACTGATTGGTCCAGCCGCACTATTTAAGCCAGGAGGCGGCACCGGAAGTTCTCCGTGCAATTGGGTGCATTTCTGCCTGGCTGTAACATCGGATCAGGCCTTCTCTCCTGGCTCCGAGCTCTGCTTTCCTGACTTGTCCCTGGTTCCATTTCTCTGGCTTGCTCCTGATCGCTGACTCTCTGGTTTCTGCTCCCAAGTCTGGCTCTGACCCTTGGCCGACTCCGGCTCTGACCACCCAAGCCCTGGCCGTGACACCAGGAGAGAGCACAGCGTGTGCCACTCATCTGTAACCGGCTGCAGCTGCTGTGAGACCAAAAGGGTAGCAGGCTGCCGGAGTTCTTGGAAATTTAAAGGTACAGTGCACAAGAAATAAACCGTCACCATTTCATAGCTAACTAGGGCCCAGCACCAATGACCGCTTGAGCTTGCTTTGAGCTCAGTTCCCCTTTCTTAAGTGTGTGGGTGAGGGTGAGCTGAGAAGAAGGAGGCAGCTGTCAGGTTGCCACTTCGTAGCCCCCGAGTGAGGACTCGGGTGCAGCATGCAAAGGGTTAAGATAACTGCCATTTTTAGCCACAGACACTGCAGTTTTTCCCAGCCTTCAGCTGGGTATCATGTGGTGTGAACAGGGGATGGAGAGTCAGAAGGCGTGGGTTCTATTCCTGGCTTGTTTTTTAGTGGTGAGTGCAGGTGACTAGGAGCTAGGACTCCTGAATTCCATTCCCAGCCTTTGCCACCGAGTGATCTTGGTAAAATCACTTCACCTCTGTGCCTCGGGTCTCCTGTCTGTTTAAACGATTGTGCGACGTCATTAATTCATGGCTGGTGCGTTGAGCACCTAGGTGATCTCTGTTGTTCAGCCGGTGACTGGCGAGGCAGCCCCTCCGTGGGTGTGCTGCGTGGCTGTGTATGTACACACTGACTCTCTGGGACACAGGGGTGCAATCGGGTTTGTTTGTTTAAAATATTTGGCAGCCAGTGAGCCGGCAGAGGAATGCAAAATTGTATTTGCAGTGGATTCCTGCTGGATGGCTCAGGCACCCCAGCAACAGCTCGCCAATTAAATATCCATCAGGAACAGGAAAACAAACGCGCGGATCTCTAGCGCTCCACATTAAAAGTTAATAATACATCTAGCACCTGCAGCAATAGAGGCAAATTAAGAGCAACAGTCAGCGTAACACAGCAAACGGAGGAGTGAGCAATTAACAGCCATAAAAAGATGAAGAGAAACAATTAGGGGGTGTGTGTATAGAGAGAGACACGCATATATACATTAAAAAAAATCAACAGGCTGTCAGCACAGATGTGCTGCATATAACATCTCCAATCCCTCAGAGCAGAGAGAGGGTGAATTGGCCAATGATTATATTCTATTTTGCCCTTCCTCAATAGCAAAGATCTCCAGGCATGTTTACAATACAAGAATCCGGGGACAATACTCCGGGAGGCAGGTCAGGATTTTATCCCCACTTTACAGATGGGAAAACTGAGGCAAAGAACGGGGCGGCGACCTGCCCAAGGTTGGGCAGAGAGTCAGCAGTGGGGGTGTGGGCATGGAGCCCAGGAATCCTGGCACCCTGCCTCCCGCTCTAAGCTGGCTTGGGGGCTAGGAGAAACCAGGCGGGATTGCTGATCTGCTGGGTCACTTCCTCGCCGTTTCCCTTCCCGCCTTGTGTCCTGTCTGTTTAGATCAGTGGTTCTCAACCTATTGACCATGGCCGGGTGCGTATGCAGCTCTCTGTGTTATGTGGGCTGCAGCCGCAGAATAGATATACTGCCTGCATGGCCCTGAGGATGTCACGAGGGCTGCAGCTGTGTGCTGACTGGACCGCAAGCGGCCCGCGCATTGAGAACCGCTGGCTTAGACTGTGGTCCCTTTGGGGCAGGGACTGTCTCTGTGTCTGTACAACCGGGCCCGACCCAGCTGTGGCCTCTAGATGCTACTGTAATTAAACCCCTAATGATCCAGGGGATGTCTTCTGTCTGGACTGGGGCCAGGGTGAGCAGAATCTGGCCCTCGCTAGGGCGAGGGGCGCCAGCTGATGTGCATGAAGCTCTGTCTCCCGGAACGCTGGGCCGTCTCCTGCTGCCTCCCTTCTCTGGAGTGATTCATTCTGTTAGGGCCATTCCATTATTTTGCTGTTTCAGGCCTCCGTCAAGAAACTGCGAAGCTATCCGAGGGACTGACCTTTTCCACAGGCCTGCTGGTGGGGAGGAAAACTGCACCATCGCGCTCTTAAATATCACTCCAGGAGCCTGCGGCCTCACCTACCTTAGGAAGGAAAGCAAATCGCTGGCTGCCTGGCCTGGGAGATCAGCGCTGAGCTGCAGGGCGGGAGGGCATGTCTCCTCTCTAATATCTCCTGCTGCTGTGGGACTGCACTCAGTTCTGTTCTCAGGCAGAGTTTAACTCCGTGGGCGCGCATTCCCTAGCCGTGTGGCGGCACAGAGAGAATTCCTGCTGTGACACACGCTTGATCTTTTAAAGAGCGGTTTAACACGTTTGAGGGAGTTTCCAGGGGCAGTTGGAGAACACCTCATTTTTGGTGGTAGTGTGGTGTGTGTTTTGTTGTTTTTTTAAGACAAAGACCTTTCTTCCCAGGTGTTTGACAGGTCACGGGCATATGAGTTAGATGTGTTAAAAGCTCAAAACAACCCCCCCCCCATCAACCCCCTCTCCTCCCCCCCCCCCCCCCCCCCAAACATGAGGCATTTTTAGAGTCCGAATGAAACCTGGTGGACTTGCCTGGTTCTTGTGATGTCACAAACTATTAATTCTCCAGGCTTCTTGGAAAGTCATGGTAGATGAATGTCCAATGTAAAAAACCTGTAGAGCGTCCGCCTTCTTTGGGTTGAAAAACAAACAAAAATCCCCTGTTGGGCCCCAGAAAAAAGGAAAGAAATGGAATGTTTTTATTTTTTTTTCTCCCCTTTGCGGGTCACCTTTTAAGGCCCGAGAATGGATGGAAAGTCAAGACTCCTGGTCTCTATGCTCGGCTCTGCTACTGACTGACTGTATGACTCTGGGCAAGTTACTTCCCCTCTCCGTGTCTCAACTTCCCCATGTGTAAAATGAGGACAATGGTACAGATCAGCCTCGCAAGAGGCTCCGGGGACCTATGAAGTGCTCTGAGATCCATGGGGTGCCAGAGAAGGACAACATTTTACCATGATTATTCCGAAGGATTTTCTGTATGGTGAATGGTGAGAATTGCGGTATGAGAACCGTGCTTCCCACCCTTTGCTCTTCTGTTGCCTTGACCAGCAGGCTGAGAATCCGACTGTCCCAAAGCGATTCCCTTCTTATGCAGCAGGACTCCAGGTCACTTGAAATCTAAGGAGCAAAGGCATTGTGTGAAGAAGCGCTGGTAAGAAGCTTTGTAGCTGGCAGGCAGCATGGCCTAGTGGGAAGGCTGCTGCCCTGTGACTTGGGAGATCTGCGTTCAGCGCCCAGCTATGGACTGTCTTGGGCAAGTCACACCGTGTGCCCTGTACCTCAATTCATGTGAGAAATTAAGGAAAAACCCCTTTGGGGAGATGCTCAGATACTGTGGTGATGAGGGCCGTGTGGCTGCCTCGGTAGAGCCAGAGAATCACCTAGGATCTCTCCAGAGGCTGCCAGCCGAGCAGGACAGACGCCCCAGAGGAGCCAGGCCGAGAACCAGCAGAGCCCTCGCTTGCTGGCAATGCCAGCTGTGCTCCGGGGAGGGGGTGCGGAGGGGCCTGCATTTCTCCCCCAGAAGCCGCATAGGAGCAGGCTGGGTTTCCTCGCCCGCCGGACTCCCTGCTGGGGCGTCCAGTCCCTGTGGCCCCTTTGAGCCTGATCGCCGCTGCTGAGACCGCCAGTGCCGTTGTGGCAGTGGCCGCTCATGCCAGGTGGGGGGACCAGGCTGAGACTCACCAAGCCAACTTGACACTCGCTGGTAGCCTTTGAGTTCAGCCGCTACCACATTGGGCTGGAGCAGAGCCAGCAACCTGGGCCCAAGAGGCTGCAGCTCCCATTCCCCAAGCCCTTGAGGTGCCTGAGCTCCTGGGGATGGAAAGCCAGGTCCCCAGGAAGGAAGGAAAGTGCTGGGTGCAGTGCAATGGAAACCATCTCCTGTGTGTTCCTGACTCTGGGCCCCAGCTGCAGCCCCCTGGCCAGGCCTGGATGGAGCTCCCCACGCTCTGTCTGCTCCCTGCGTGTGTGCAGGCTGAGCACAGAGGGGTTAAGGAAGGAGAGAAAGCGGTGGCTGGAGGATGCCCGGAGACTCCTGCATGTCAGTATTGATCCGACTGTCCCCTGGAGTTTGCGCCGGTGGAATCTCAGCCCTGCATCGCTAATTGGGGGAGACAAGCTTGTTTCTCCATTGCCAGTTCAGTTTATAAACGCTATCAATTGTGGGCGCCTGCAGATGGGATCCGCGGGAGCAGGGCAGGCGCCGGGGAAGGGTGCTTCCCAGAGGGCCCATCACCACCGTCGCTTCTCATCCGGCCTGCCAGCAGTGTGCCGAAAAGTCCTGAGCCGACTGAACGAAGAGGGGGGAGGCAGGCAGAGTTCAAACTGCCCCGGATCAACTCTCTCACACTCAGCTTCTCCTTCCCGTCCGCGCATCCTTCCCCACTCCTGCATCGCTCTCTCATCACCGGGCCTGATCCAGCCGGGTGCTCAGCCTCCTCAGGGGAATCACGGGGGCTCAGCGTGTTGTGGGATCAGTCCCACCAGGATGTGGATGGACTGGAGGATCTGGTGTAGATGCAGGAAATCTGGTGCCCCTGGCTTTGCAGTGATGTCTGGCTGAGCCCCTCGGTCGATGGCTCAGTGAACTGGAAACGGCACCAGGGGATCGGACTCTCCCTTTGCCACAAAGCCCCCGTAGAAGGATCCTGCTGAGTTGCTCAGCTCAGGGTCTGCTAGACTTCTATCCTGCCCCCGCTCTGGACTGTGCGTGTGGCTACATAAGAAAGCTCCATCCCTCTCTACGCCTGGTCCATCGCCCTGGGACTGCCCCCAGCTGGCAGCCTGCTCTCTGTTTGGTTTGGGGTGTGGACGGTGCGGGGTGTGTGGGGCTCTGCACCGTCACCGAGCAGAGGACGTGAAATGCTTTTAAATTGGGGAGCTGGTGGCAGTTGGTTTGTTAGAAGCTGCATTCCCTCCGGCGGTGGGTTTTTCTGCGTGTTAAATAAAGCCGAGAGCGAGAGAAATGGATTTTTGTCTTGCTGCATTAACCTAAAAAAAAAAAAGGGAGGGTGGGGGAGAAGAGAGAGGAAAATCTTGGATTGGTCTTTATATCTTCAAAGTCGCTGGGCCAGATTGATTGCTGGTGTCACTCCGTTGATTTTCAGTGGTTCTGCCCCCACTTAACGAGGTTAGCCCGTTGTCCGCGTCCAAGGATTTAATGTTCTCTCTCGCCTCTTTGAGCATAATGTTGTGATGGGTCTCTCCCTCTCCCCGTCCCCCCCGTCGCCCCCCCCCGTCCCCAGGCCATAAACACAAGGGGTTTGTGGCGCTCTGACTCCCCTGTGTTGGCTGGAAGGTTCTCAGAACAATCCTCAATCATTTGAATTTATACGCAGCCCCCTCTGTGCAAGGATCTCTGCACACAAGGCCAAGGGGGTTAGGAATCGTGCCCTTTAAAAAGATGGGGAACCTAAGGCGCCTAGAGGGGAAGGGACTTGCCCAAGGTCTTGCGGTGAGTCGGTGGCAGAGCCAGGTTTAGGGGATGATCACAGCTGCTGTGGTATCACGCGTTGCACACAAAGGATCTCTCTCAGGTTCACCAGGGCCCAAAAATGGCTTGGTCTAGCTGTGCTAGTCAGGGAAGTCCAAAGTCAGCCTTAGATAAGCTATTGGAGTTAAACTGAAGTTTCCTACTTTTCCTCCTGAAGTCAACATGCTGACATCCCGGTCCAGCAGAGCTGATCTCAGGCAGGATCCCGTGTGTTTTCCTGGAGTGCTGAGGGCCAGGAGGAGACTGGTTTAGGAGAGTTTACTGGTCTTTATGCCATTCACCCTGGTCCCAAGGAGTCTGTTACAGTCCGTCAACACTGGAAAAAGCACCCTGCGGCAGCGAGTCTTGAAGCCCGGGTCACCTGACTCAGGCTCACGGTACAGGGCTAAAGAGAGCAGTGTAGACGTTCACACTTGGGCTCAGAGACCTGGTCAGGGGCAGGGGTCTCAGAGCCTGGGCTCCAGCCCGAGACCCTCACGGGGTCTCTGAGCCCAGGTTCAAGCCTGAGTGGAAATGTTTACACTGTTATTTTGGCGGTATTCTGGGATTCCTGAAAGAGGGAGTTGCTTGCATGTTGTCTGTGACCACCTCTGTCCAAGGACTGCTGCACAGTGTGGCAATAAACGAGTTACACAGAGAGAATACTGCGTCACTGAATTCTCCGCTAACAGGCAGCCAACCTGTAGTGACCCAACATGAGCAGCCGCTCACCCAAGGGGTGGCAGTGCTTTGCTGCCTCGCTGGGTCTCAGGAGAACGAGTGAATGTTGTCAACGCCTAGAATGGAAGGATCTCGAGGGACTTCCATCCTTATTCTCTCTGTAATCTGGTGTAATTTCAGCCTTGCACTAAGGGTGCCCCAGCTTCTTCTTTGGCATGAACTGGCGTAATCCAGGCATTAACGTGATGGACTATATTGGCAGAAGTCGGACACACTCTGATACCCAGCAGTTGTCTCTCTTCCAGTTACTAGGATTTATTCCAATGAAACAGGAAGCCGGAGGGAGAGATAAATTAGAATTATTTTTAATAAAATGGAGATCATTTTTAATCACATTTAAGTTATTTTTCTTTAGCCAGCTTGCGTAATGTAGATTTCCCTGAAAAATGGGGAACTTTCATCTCTCGCTGCTCAGAAATTAATTCTGCCCTGACAGCCAGGGTGCTTAATGTAGATAATAACTATTAGTTCTCCACAAGACAGCATATTCCATTCTGCAGGGCCGGGCCTTTCATTTTTCTCACTGGATTATTCTAAATCCTTGGACAGGCAGTGAAGCCCTTCAGAGGAGGGGGCTAAGGAAAGGGGAGTGGGGAAGGAAATGTAAGTTATTAACCAATATAGATGTTCCCGTTTTGGTTGGATGAATTATCCATCCATCCATCCATCTCCACACACATACAACTCCTCTCTGTCTATCCGTCTTCAGTGTCCATACCATCCATCCGTGTGTCAGTCTAGCTAGTTTTATACCATAGTATACCTCTACTCCAATATAACGCCGTCCTCAGAAGCCAAAAAAATCTTCCTGCGTTATAGGTGAAACCACGTTGTATCGAACTTGCTTTGATTCGCCGGAGCACGCAGCCCTCCACCCCCCCCCCCCCCGGAGCGCTGCTTTACTGCGTTATATATCCAAATTTGTGTTATATTGGGGGTAGAGGTGTATCTGAGTGCCTGATACCAACATCCAGAGGGGACCCCGCAATACCTTTCTTGTCTCTGATACATTTATTTAGTTCTGTGAAGTGGAGGATTTGAATTTGCCTCTCCCAGTCAGCCACATAATACAGGGGTTAGAGCTGGTGGGGCTAGGAGTCGGGAGATTTGGACCTGATTCTCACAAATGAGCACCCGCAACTCCAGTGGGTCAGTGGGAATTGAGGGCGGTCAGCACCTCCCTTAATGTGTATGCTTTATGAGCACCCGCAACTCCAGTGGGAATTGGGGGCGGTCAGCACCTCACTTACCCTCCCTGAGCAAAGAATGCAAAACGTCTTCTGCATAGATTTGCTTGACTCTGAGGTGACCTCGATCGCGACCCTCTTGCTGATGTTTTTGGATGACAGTAGCACCTAGTGGCCCCAACCACAACCGGGCCCCATTGTGCTGGGGGCTGCACAGAGACGGGGCGAGGGACAGCTCTGGGCTTAGCCATCTGAAGGTGCTGGCAAGATGGTGAGGGAAGGTGACTCACTCAAGCTCAGGGGTAGAACCAGCTCTCCTGGTTCCCAGCCCAATCTACTTGGCCAAGCTGCCCCTTTTTTGCTTTAACTAGAGAATCTGGGTTTCTTATTTTGCCTTGAAAAACCAGGGTGGGGTTACAATCCAAGAGAGCCCCCCAGCCTGGTTCCGACCCCCCCCGGGCGCTGGGGAGGCTGGGATCTGGGCCCAGACTAAGCTCTGTAGTTTGCATCTTGGGCCTAGCTCTGAATCCAGTGTTGTGAACCCAAGAATGAATTCCTGGGGCCTGCACCAGCTCTGGGGCTCTCTGCAGCCGGGATTCGCTCTTCTCCTACCCGCTGGGCCGATCACCCACTCTGAGCCACTCCTCCCTTGCTGCGTTCTCTCGTTAGCCTGAGCGGGGCTTTCTAAGTGTTTTATGATGGCGCGTGTGCGCTAGGGACACGTCAGCAATAAACTCTACTGCGTTTGGCAGCGGTGGCTAGTGCTGGCCTGGGCTTCGGCGCATCCAGCCCTGCTGCATTCCCTTCATTCGAGCCACGCCACGGCAGAGGCGATGGATGGTGATTGGCGGGGTTTGCGGGCAAAGCATCGCGGGCCAGGCCCAGCGGGTCAGTGGCTTCTCAGTGGAACCGGACTATCGCCTGCTCACCGAGGCCCAAAGACCACCTTCCCGGGCAGGATGGAGCGGTGGGGGACGGGATCTGCAGTCACCTTGGGTAGCCCCGAAGGGGATGGAGAGCATGAAGGGAGCGGAGGGGCCTGGGGATGATGGTTGGAGGAGAACGAATGCTTTTTTCACTGCTTCTCGACCTCCTGAGGGAGCCGTGAGCGTCGGACTCAGCATTGTAATGGATTCATTAAGGAGTCAATGGAATTCCTGAGTGCTGCTGCCCAGGGGCAGAGAAGGCAGGAGAACATTTTCCCCCGCCCCCCTCACCCCTGCTTCCCAGCATCCTTTGGGAGTGGCCTTTTTGGCAGCAAGGAGGGGGAGTGAGAAAGCAGCAGGGTGGAGGGGGATTGGCACAAGCTTGGCAGGGCTTCCCCGCATGCCTACGTAGCAGGGGCTATGTGGGTTGAAAGGGCCTGGGACTTTGGATGCAGCTGGCTATGGGGTCTGGAGCAGGAGGTCTCTCTGGATTTGGGGCCGGTGAGGGCCTTCCTCCCCGTCTGCTCTCAGGACACAGAGGGGGTGGGGTAGACAGCCGTGCGCACCTTGCAGTGAACTCCTGGGCGTGGAACCCTCTCTTGGGTTGGCCCCACGACTGCCTGCGCGCCGGCAAGGCTGAGCTGTCCTGGAGAGCTGGCAGGAGCAGCTGGGCCTGCAGCAGGAGGCTTTCCTGTGTGTCTTTGGTGAGCTGACCTTGACGTGGATCTCCCCGCCCTGGGCGCTGGCTACCTTGGCTAGTCGCTGCTCAGCTGGGCACCAGCGCATGGCTGGGAAGGCCTCTAGCAGCTGGTGCTGGATGCTGTAGGAGAGAGGATACCGGCTGCGTGGATGCTGGTCTGATGCAATGTGACAATGACTCTTCCTATGACCCCTTCAGTCACAGCCCCTTACAGAGGTGGTTATACCCCGGGCAGGTGAGGAACAGGGCGATGACGTGACAGGTTGCAGCAGGGTCAGGAATACCCCTTCCCCACGACCTCCCGCTCTAACAGCGAGGCAGCCATGGCTCCTTTCTGGACTTAGCACAGCCCCGGTTCCTCCTCCCTGAGTTAGCGCCGGTCTGGTGCCGCCATGCTGTCAGTTCCGTGCCATTGGCTTGAATTACTCTCTCGCTGTCTTGCACCTGGGGATTAATGTATAAACGCTTACACAACCGCTCCCGGCCTTTCTCTGGGAAACTTTGGAGGCGTTTTATGATGTGTCCCGGGCTGTGAAAGCCTCAGCGTCTCAAGGCATCGAAAGGGCAGCAGCGCTGGGTACAGCCAGAGAGCCTCGACTCGCAAACAGCGCTGGTGTAGGCCGTCGTGGAGAAGGGCGGCAGTAGGGGGAGAGGGATCTGCGCCGAGCCGGCTTTGCTAAATCGGCCGCCACTCGGCTTCAGTTCCCGGCCCGCATGGAATCCGGGGAGTGCCTCGTTTGTAGACAACAAATGTCTGCGCCGTGCAAGGCAAAGCAAATGTCTCAGGTGTGCTCTGCATGAAGCAACAGCCCTGTCAGGGCGGCGCTCTGACAAGTTCTTCAGGGCGTAAACGAGACAGCTCTGTGCTGCTCCTGCACGAGTACAGGCTGAGCGCTGGCGAGGAGGGCGCATGGGCTTGCCAAGCAGTGAAACAGCCCCTGCTGCGATGCTCCAGCAGGGGCCATGGGCCGGTTCTCCTACCCAGCCGTATGTCCGGGATGCAGGGGGGTCTCCTGTCATTCCCTTGTGGGCAGCAGTCAGCCATCGTAGTGACCGATCGCTGCCTGGTGCAGAGGGAATTTCCGGGAACTGGGAGAGGATCATGCTTGTGATGGGGTGGGAGCACTGGCACAACCTACAACTGAGTGTAATGCCAGCGGGTGCAAACGAGAGGAGACCCTCCCCCCCATACAAACTGCTCTGACCATGCACTTTCATCTTGATCTAAAGCATCCTCCTCTCCCCCACTCCTGGGCTCTCCGCCCTAGCTCTGCCAATGCCCCTCAATCCTGACCCACGGCCCACTATGTTGCTCCAGCTCTGGCCTTCCCATACACAGTTCTGTCATTGCCCCGTAATCTCAACCCACTGCTCCTGCCCCCATATTACAATACTAGGAGCTGACCTACAGCTGTGCTGATGCCCCGAATCCTGACCTGCAGCCCCCCCACTATTCCAGTCTTGGGGGCACCTGTAACACTGCTCTTCCAGTGCCCCGCCAGCCTGCCCCATGGCAACCACGATCTTCCAGGCCCGAGCGCAGACCGGCAGCTGGTGTAGAAGGCTGGCAACCTGCAACACGCGGCGTTTCGGTCAGGCTGCTGGCGAGGCAGCAGGTGCAGAACCATGCAGGGGTCTGCTTTTAGGGCGGCACCTCCCCACCCACAGATGGACATCCCTCTGATGAAGGCCTCTAAGCAACTTAGCACGGCCCCTTCCCCTCTCCCTATGTTCCCCCTCCCCCCCCCGGCCTCCGTCCGGCCCTGCGGCCGCGAATAAGACTGGCAGGCATGGCTCTGCTGACAGGAACGCAGGCGTTTGCTCTGCTCTCTCCCTCGTCTCGGTGCCGACGCTCATATTTATTAATGGGCGAGAACACGGGAATGGGTAATTTCCATGCTCTCTGCAGCGGCTCCAGCTCCCCACCCCCGGGCCACCAAGCGGCTCAGCCAGATGGTCCGAGGCCTGCGAAGAAACACCGGAGCGGCTCCCCGGCCCTTTGCTTGGCAGCCTTCAGGGCTGGCACAGGAGGGAGAGGGCCCTTCATCAGCGGGTAATATGACAGACTGACAGGAGGCAGAGCCGGGCCCCGAATCCTATAAAAGAGGGTTGTAAATATGAAGTTAATGGAGCTTGAAATCTCGGCCGTTTCCTCAATGAATTTCCCTGACAGAGGCTTAAAGGCCTGTTATTTGTTAGAGAGCTCAGGGGATTTATAGCTGGGAGGGCGGGAGGTGGCTGGCTGTGCTGAAGGACACTGTAACCTGCCAGGCTCCCCTGATGGCTGGGGCATCTCCTGCGTCCCCTTTGGGAGGCATCCATGCTGCCATCTGCGTTTCGGTCGCCCATGGCTTGGCCCCTCATGTCCCAGGATGGAGAAGCAAGACGGGGACTCGATCCTGCTGGGGGGTGGGTGTTTGATCCCTTCCCAGGCTGCTCTGCTCCACTCCCCAAAGCTTGTGTCTCCTGCTCTCAGTAGGTTAGTCTGCGGGTGGGACGGGGGCTGTGGCTTCTCAGCGTTCCCCCCCACCCAGCAGGGAGGAGCCGGGGTGTGGCGGAGAGCAAGTGGGGAGCTGTGGTTTCTGTGTTAACGGGGCTCAGATAGGACCACCAGAGTGGGTCCATTGGACAGGCCCGGGAGCAGATTCCCAGGGTAGGAGGGGGAGTCACCCCCCTGATTATTTTCTGGGAGGCCCCAAACAGCTAGGGTCCTTTGTGACCCATTAACCGGGCCCTCACCCTCATGACTGGGAAAGGCCAAGTGACTCATGTACATCCCTCATCCTCCTTCCAGACCCTCAGCTCCTCCCAGCTCCGGGGCCCACACAAACCAGCTGTTCTGTCCCTCGCTGCTCTTGCAGATTACCTGCCTCGGGAGTGCTGAGTCAGGCATCCGAGGCAACAGACCGCGCTTGTGTCTGTCGCTTAAAGAACGGCGTTCTGCTTCGCTGCTGAGCTGTTTTCCTCGCCCCCTGCAATGGGGCAGGGTCTGGTGACTTCGTATTTGGTTTGGAAGTCAGGATTCTGGGGGCCACCTGCCTTTCACAGCCAGGGGATAAGGGAGTTGGGAAAGCTACTTAGTGAGCGAAGCAGTAAATGGCCAAACCAGATACCAGGTTTGCCGGGGCCAGAAAAGCCTCAGTAAAATCAAATGGGAAATCGGAAGTGAAAATAACGTACTGAGGGGAGCTAGAAAATCTGATCTTGCTTAACTTCTTCCAGACCGTATGCTAATAGCTTGTGGGCTTGCTTGGAGCTCATTTCTCTCTGGGGACATGGGCAGTCATAGGAGGGCATCAGATTTCAAAAGCCCTGCAATAACCTGTCATCTATCGGCAACTCTCTCACGCTCGCTCGGCAGGGTTGGGCCTGGTCTGCCTTTGGGTGGAAGATGCTCCAAAGGAAAACCATGGCGGTGAAAGCCATGGCTCTGGTGACACGCTCCCGAGAAAGGGGTGCGTTTAGCGTGGTGTTGACGGGCACTGAGATTTCCTTGTGGTCATTAATAACCCAGAGCAACTTTTGCAAGACTAGGTGGCCTGTCTCAATTCTCCCCATTTAAAATTCACCTCTGCAATTTTAGCTGGACACGAAATTCTTCATCACCCCCTGGCCTAAACTGCTGCCTGTTGCTGCGGCGTGCTGGTAAACAGCTGCCCCGCTGCCCCCCAGAGGTGGCTGCATTTCAGCCTGTGAAACCTCTCCTCTCTGTACAGTTTGCGAAGGGCTTTGTGACGAAGATCAGTTGAGAGAGGGATGAAAGGAAAGGTGGCCTTGTGGCTAATGCACTGGGCCTCGAAAGATCTGGATTCTATCCCTTGCTCTGCCGCAGACTCCCTGGTAAATTGCGTGATCTCTCTGTCTCAGCTCCTCCTCTGTAAAACCAGGATAATAATCCTCTGGCTGTCTGGCCTCTGCAAGCAATTCAGAGTAGAGGCCGTGTCTGTGCAGCGCCCACCATGCCTTGGCACTCAGTGATTAATAGTCCAGCAATCTGAGCTGTTATTGCGACCCTTCTCCACAGCACCCCCCAGGAGTGCATCTGGGCAGAGAGTTCTGTGCGCGTGGGTTCTCGTGCCAGCATCTGTGCCCGCAGATAGGGACGGCATCACTCTGTCGCCCACCGCTGAGGTCTCCTGTGTCTTCCCCTTTGTATTCTGTGGTGGCACCGGAGCTGGCAGCCCACAGGTATGATTGAATTCCTGTAAAGCATGGAGAGAGGCTTGGCATGCGAACGTCCTGGAGAAATGGAAGCTGTTCCGGAACCAATGGGGACTTGGCCAGGCAACCCGACAGCAGCACCTCCCCTCGTACCCTGGCTCCCTCAAAGCCCAGATGCAGGTAGTGGGGCTAATGTGAGTAGCCGCTAAAGTCCTTCGACCTTTGGAATAGCCCAGGTGCCCAAAGGCGTCCTCCAAACTCAGGTGGCGATACAGAGGAAGGGGGGTAGATAGGCCCAGGCGTAGTGTAAGCTAAGGGCGGAGATGCAGGCATGGATTTCCCACCCTCTGACCGCATGCTCCACTGAGCTAACCCGCGTCAGTCTTGCGTAGGCAAAGCTCCCACTGACGTCCGTGTAAAAACGGAAAAGGGATCTCAGAATCGGGCCTGTTGACATCGATGGGAATTGCTGGAGCTCTGCAACTCTCCGGATCAGGCCCCTTTGCTGCAGGCCAGAGACCCAGGGCAACGCTTCCTGCGGCGGTGGCTAGCGCTGCCGGCCACTATGAGCCAATTCCATCCTCTGTGTAACTCCACTGAAGTTCCGCTAGGGAGAAAATGGGCCCTTGTGATAGAGTGGAGACGGGACTCTCATCTATCCATCCACTTACTCTGGGGCCTTGGTTATTGTGATTATAAAGGGGATTCTCTAGTGAGGCTGCTGGACACAGACCTACCCTGCAGCTCCTAGAGCCACTGACTGCCTGTGCTACCTGGCTCTGCCGTGGCCTGGTCATTCATGGCATGGATGGCTGACTCCACAGCAAGTCCCGTGTCTCTTGGGGTGGTTTGTCTCACGTTGTCCGTGTGCTCTTCCTACAAAACCCACGGCGAGCCAGAGAGGAGGTCTGGGGCCTGTGCTGCTGCCTTGGGGTCAGCTCCCTCGGCTGCCTCTGCTTAGAGGCTGAATCCCATTTTGCGGCTGTTTAAAGCACGAGGCTTGGGTGCAAACCAATGTCGGTGTCTGTGAGAAGCACCCTCTGTTAGTACTTGTGCGTCCCAGTCCTTGGGCTGGGCGAGTCTCCCCAAAGGACGCGCGTGCGAGTAACCGAAGCACCCACCAGATGGGGATGTTGTTCCACACAAATGCCGCGCAAGCTGCTCTTCTTGGGTATTGCAATAAAATCTTAAGGGCCGGTGCCTCCTGCCTTGTTCCCCACAACCCCAACCACCCTGGGAAACCCCTTCATTTCACACTCTCGTTCCATGGAAAGCCAGAACCATAAACACTTGGATTAATCATGAGAGCAGTAGCAGCTGTTCCATGCCCCAGCTCAGTACAAGCCCAACCCCAGCTGTCCCCAACGCCATATTCTTGGGGTGACTTTCCCCAGGGGATGGATAATATTCCACAGTGAGGTGCGTTGGGGTGTCTGAGAGATCAAGTAGATGGTGTTGGCCACCGCTGGAGATGGCTAGTTGCTTTGTTGCAATTGGGCAGTCCCTGTGTTTCTAATACATCAGGTATCCAAACCTACGCTCTGTTCCGTCTGCACACAGGAAATCCAGTTGCAGTTATTCTCCTCCCAGAGGCTGCACCCAGAGTCCATTCCAGCTGGGCACCGAACTCCAGTTCAGGATATTCTTCGCCCTCTTCCAAGCCTGACTGAGTCCCCTGCCCCTCTGAGACGGCAGTGGACTCTGTCGTTCCACACATCCCAGAGGTATATTTCAAAATGGAATCCCCTGTTCAGCTGGACTGGCTTCAAGGCATCGACCCCCATGGGGGAAACATGGATTCCAATCAACTCTCCTTGTAATGATCATTCAAGTGACTTATCCCGTAGGATGATTAGGACTGGTACCTTCTCCTAGGGGTGACGGTGGAGAAAAATCCCTGTTAATGGATAATCCTGCTCATCAATGAACCTGTAGCCAGGTGTCTGTCGCTGGGCGGTCCCGGTGGCTGGGTGTCTGTCGCTGGGCGGTCCCGGTGGCTGGGTGTCTGTCGCTGGGCGGTCCCGGCGGTCCCGGTGGCTGGGTGTCTGTCGCTGGGCGGTCCCGGCGGTCCCGGTGGCTGGGTGTCTGTCACTGGTGCGCCCGGCGGTCCCGGTGGCTGGGTGTCTGTTACTGGGCGGTCCCGGTGGCTGGGTGTCTGTCGCTGGGCGGTCCCGGCGGTCCCGGTGGCTGGGTGTCTGTCGCCCGGCGGTCCCGGTGGCCGGGTGCAGATCTTCAGTGCTAAAGAAGTTGTTGGATTCCACCCAGCAGCTTTAATGTTCTGGGGACATTCGCAGAAGGTCTCCCAAAGGAGCAAATGCCCCCCCCCCGCCCACGAACGGGCAGCTGGGTGGCCGTTTCACTGGGAACAGTCTGTGTTAGAGCAGTCGATCCTTCCCTGTGCGGAGTTGCTAATTCCATCGCATCTCTTCTGCAGAGTTAATCTGGCTCCATCAATCCAGGCCCATGGGACAAAGAAATGGCTGTTTAAAAGCAATACAAAGAGCCCCGGAGTAATTTATGTGAAAGAAGGGTTTTGTCACTTTCACTGTGTGGCAGGATCCTCCTCTCGCTGTCTCGCTTCACAGAGACTAAGGCAGTGAGAGCCGGCTCTGTCCTGGCTCCTGAGGTGTCTCGACAGGTGATCCTTTCAACAAATCTCTCTTGCGGCTCGTTCAGCAGCGCTATTCATCTCCAATGAACAGGGCTGCGATCAGAGAATGGGGAGGAGAGGGGAAATCACATCACCGACCAGGCCGCCTTTTGTTCGAGGCCTGTGGAGCCAGAGAGAGAGTTTAATGAAAAATTTAAATAAGAACGCTGCAAAAAAGTGCTCAGCTGCCCAGGCTGGATGCTACAAACATGCGTGGTTGCGTTTGCGCCCTGGCCCCCGCTCGCTATGTCCCTGGGTGACTTTGCAGCAGGCTGCATGCTTCAGGAGCCGGTGTGGTCCTGTTCACCGTTCTGTGGGGCGGAAAATGGAAAATCCATCAAATGCCCAAATTTAACCCGCGTAACAAGGGAAAAGCCCCTGCGAGCGTCACTGCCTGAATCCGTGTGCTAAGCATTGTGAATCCTCATCTCCAGCTCCTACGCAGCAGCTCTTCATCGGTCGATCCCAAAGAGCTTACTGCTGTTATCCCCAGTTTACAGCCAGGGGAGTGGAGGCACAGAGAAAGGACAGGGCTTGCCCAAGTTCCAGTAATGAGCCAGGCATAAACCCCAGGTCTCATGGGCCCCAGGCTGGTGCTTTCCCCACTGGACAATGTTGCCTTCCAGACATTCCATCGGCCGCATGGTGCCCCTGCAAAGGTCAGTGTCACTGGTCCCGTTTTCCAGATGGAGGAAACTAAGAGACAGAGAAGGGATGCGGCTTATCGCGCAGCGAGTTGGTGGCTGAGCGGCGAAGAGAACCCCGGTGTCCTGACTCCCCGTCCCATGCTAGATCAGTCTCATGAGACATGTTGCCGCAGGCGACAGGATTAAATCAGATGTCGACGAGTCTGCAAAGTGCCCCGTACATCTGGGATGACAGGGAAATGGTAACAGGACTGAGAGATCTGATCAGAGGCCATTGCGTGCCATGGGTGAGGGATCAATCTATCCATCCACCCGCCCTGCACCCATCTGCGCTCTAGACGACCGTGAGTTCCTTCTGTGCAAATAAGGAGCGGTTTGTCTCCTCTGCCAATGAAACCAATGGGAGGCTTTCCACTGACTGCAATGGATTTGGGTCAAATTGTCTCATCCACTCAGAGGTCTCCCCTCCGACTCAATCCCTTCTGCTGCTGCCAATTTGCAGTGGTTTTTTTTTAAGGGGACGCGCGTGTGGGGTGGAGGTTAGCACATTTGCCTCACCCTCCCAGCCTTCTGTAGCCCGAGAGCTTGACGGAGGCGCCCTTGAAATCCCTGGCTCTTTCACAAAGGGAGCGGGACAGAAGGTGATTAGCGAGAGCCTGGCCTTTTGGAAAGTCAGCAGCTCGGGATCTCGGCAAGCGAATTAATGAAGCCGTTGAATTATGGATGGACTTTCAAAAGTAAACAATTCCGGTCAGCTGGGATTTGGCAAGAGGCCCTGCTCAGCGTTACCTCTAGTCATGGCCCCATGCCTCTTTCGTAACGAGTGTTAGCAGCTTAACATTTCAGGGCTGACGTAAGGCAGGATCCCATCCCCTGCAGAAGCAGGAGCGTCTGCGAGGAAAGAAAATATTTGAGGACTCCATGATGCAAATGTGTCCTTTCGCCACCACGGCTCTGAAGGAGGATTAAAATGTCCCCTGCAATGCGCTGGAAGGCATGCCTGGGAGCATGGGACAACCTTTGCCCAGGCTCTGTAACAGGCCAGGAGTAGGGATATGCAAAGCTGCTTACCTAGGGCCTGGCACAGGACTGTGGCTGAATTGTGGAATGAGAGATGGATGGAGAGCTCTTGGGTCATTAACCCTGGTGGCACAAGATCATGTCCAACAGTCTATACAGTCTTAGGGAGGAAGCACAGCCACTGGCCTGGGACTTGAGGATCAAGTCCCTGCTCTGCCACAGGCTTCCCGTGTGACCCTGGGCAAATCCCTTAGCCTCCTTGTGCCTCGGTTCCCCATCTGTACAATGGGGATCATAGCTCTGCCTTGCCTCGTGGGGGTGCAGTGAAGGTAAATATGGTACAGATTGTGAGGCATTCAGATACTGCAGTGACCAGGGCCGGACAAGCTCAATTGAAGCAAAATATTCCATTGTCCAGCCTGGGCCGGTAGTTCTCGTCACACATAAAGGACAGGCCGTTTTTCAGGGAGCAGACTAACTCTTTTCAATCCTTGTGGTATTCTTTATTATAATAACGACTCCTTTGATGCTGCCATGGAGATCACAGGGGCTTTGATCGGGTTTTTTGCTGCACTTCCACATCATTAACTTAAAATGTTACAACCCCCCTCCCCCCCCCGAGCTATTTTTCATTCACGGTATTGTTTTCTTAAAGGGCCAGCAATGGTTCCAGCTCACTCCACTGTACCCTGCTGTGTGGGAAAGATACCCACTTCGTGCCGTACTCTGCTGCCCTGCTATGTTTGTTCCCATATGCTTAGGAATAAGAGGAGGAGGCCGAATGGGATATGTCCCCAGTGATGGGGAGAGACTGTTGCTGATGAGGATGGACAGATCAGAACTTGTGACAGCTTCCCCAATGATTGGGAGAACTTTATCTTTAAGGCCACAGGGAGCAAAGCCTGGGCTGGAGAGAGCCTATGTCATCGTTGTTTGTATCACATTAACGCCTGGAGGGCACAAATGAGACCAGGGCCACATGGCGCTCGGTGCTGTACGTGCAGAGAACTTAGTGATGGAGGAAGCCAAGATGGACTTGCCCAAGGACGCTCCGCGGGCCTGTGGCAGAACAGAGACTAGGACGCAGGTTTCAAGATGCCCAGCCTGGTGCCCTTGCCACTGGACTACGCCGCCTTCCAAAAGAGTGCTACAGTCCAGCCCGTGGTTGCCCCATCTTTTAATACCGAGACTACAGCTCCCAGCATGCACAGCACTCCTCCTCGACCGGGGCAGGAGGCTGCTTGGCTCAAGATGCACACTGGGATCTGTAGTCTCCACAGGCTGCCCAGCTGTACTAAGGAGGAACAGCTCCTTGAATACCGGTTGGGTCCTTCTCTCAGGCTGCTGGCAAGCCGTCTAGCTGGGCAGTGTTGGGTACTGAGCAGTTTTCTGTTCAAGTCTCCCCCCCCCCCCCCCGGTGGGGGGACCGAGTGGGAGCTAAGCTTGGGCCAGGGCTGGGGAGATTGCGGTTGAGGCTCTGTCTGTCCTTCTCTGAGTTTGGGGCTGTTCGGATCTGTGTTTGACCGGGCCCAATGCCCCCCTTTGCAGGATACGAGTGGCTTCCCTTGGATTCCCCTCTCCTTTCCCGTGGGGGATCATTCTGGACCTAACTAAACCCCCTTCTGTTTGCAGACCTGGTAATGACATCCCTGGTGGCGTGGAAAAAGGGAATAGGGAGGTGCAGAAACAAGGGGTCACCCCGTGGAACTAAAAGGCAGCAGGTTTGACACAAACAAGAGGAAATACAGTTTCACACAAGGCACAGTTAACCCGCGGAACTCATTGCTGGGTGGGGTGTTGTGATGGTCAAAAGTATAACTGGGTACAAAAGAGAACTAGATGTGTTCATGGAGGATAGGTCCATCAATGGCTAGTAGCCAAGATGTTCGGGCGACCCTAAACCTCGGACTGCCAGAAGCAGAAGATAGGGTGGATCACTGCCCTGTTCTGCACACTCCCCCTGAAGCTCTGGTACCGGCCACTCTCAGAGACAGGATACTGGGCGAGATGGACCATTGATCTGACCCCGGGTGGCCATTCTTATGTCTTTCCCTGGGCCCCAACGCCCAGCTCCGGGCTGCTCACCCTAATACGCCCTCCCTTCTCCGCCTTGCGGCCCTGCTGACCTTCCTTAGCTTTGCTGACACCTAGTGCGATTCACACCCTGTCTCCTGCAGCGAGCAGAATCCCCCCTCTCTGCTGCTTCCACCTGTCCCAGCGACCTCGGAGAGGAGATGCGTGATGGCGTGCAGGTGGCGCACGGCCGGGTCCTCTCTGGAGGCCAGTGATCCCCTTCCTGAGTCCATTTATGGTTTAATTAAGCCCCCAAATGAAGCCAGTGGATTTGCAGAATAGAGATGCCACTTCCTAAATAAAATCGCAGCAGAGCCTAAAAGCATCTTCATTAATCTCGCTCCTTACCAGCAGCCTCCGTGACAGGGCCGGGACCCAGGCAGCATTAACGAAGGGGACGGGGCGGCAGGAAGGGGAGCCCAATTAATGCGAGCAAGAGAGTTTATGCCGCTGCTTGTTGTCGTGATCTAATGCAGACCGACCTCCCTTTTGCTGGGTTCTTTAATCAGGGGTAATTTTATGCATCATTAATATCAGCCCTGATTATAAGAAAGAAAAGTTCAACAGAGGGGAAGATAAAAAGGAAGGATTGACCCCCTCCCTTTCCCCCCCTGCTGGGGAAGCGGAGAGATGTCAGGAGCAGCCGTGCATCCATCGCCACCCACTCATGTCGGCACTGGGCTGGAGTGCAGGAACCCCATGGCTGCCTCCTGCTAGGGGTCTCTGCGGGGAGCTCTACACAAACCACCAGGGGGAATTTCAGTCAAAAATACCTTGCTCCTGCTCCCTTCCAGAGCTGGGGTTTTTAGATTTTTTTTTTTTTTTTTTAACTCATGATGTTCTCCTCTTGAAGTTAGTGCAGAACCGATGCCCTAGCGTGGTGTATGGGGGGGCAGAGGGTGCCAGGCTGCCCGAGAACCACATGGGTGACTCAGGTGGGGCATGCTGCCCTTGCAGTCAATGCTGCAGGGTCATGCTAGGGGGCGCTGTCATGCAGGGGGCGTGAGTGATTCCATGATAAAGGGCATTCTGCCCTCTGCGGCTGTATTGATTCCAATGCCCCAATGTGGTGCTAGGGGGCGCTGTGCTGAAGGAAAGCCCTGTCTGTCGGGTGAGACGTAAAACTGACACCCTGATCACTTGAGGCCTTGAAAGCCGTCCTGGCAATTTGTGTAAGAGTTGAGACATTCATTTGCCCCAGCCAGTTTCCAGCCAAGGTGATTATATTCTGTCTCCGAATCCTCTCTGCAATTTCTACTGCCGATTGATAGCCGTTGCTTCCTGTCCTTAACTCTTGTATGCTTTGCAGTGAGCTGCTGTAGCGTCTCGCCCCAAAGGTGGCTGCGTTTCAGCGAGAGATGAAGGGATGCCCTGTGTAGACCGCTCTTGATTGTGCCTGGGCACTGCATGAGGGGGCGAGGGAGAAGGTGCCTTTCCTCTTTCAACCCCCCCGTGCAGGGAGCATTGACTGCACAGTGCGGTTGCCGTGAGTTGTGTATCCATCCTAAAGAGGATGGAAAGGGTGTCTCCTGTTGGCTTGACGCCATCACAAGCCAATGTCTTAAGGATGCGATAGAGCCCAGAGCGTGCGATTAGCTTGCAAAGCGTGCTGAGAGCCCTTGGGGTCTTTAGCTGTCAGGCGCTAGAGCAGGGGCGGCCACCCTGAGCCGGAGAAGGAGCCAAAGAGTCACAGGAATACATCAGCAGCTCCCGCATCAGCACCCCCCCTGCTCCCAGAGCCTCCTGACCGCCGGCAGCCCTGCCTCCCTCTCCTCCCTGCACCTCCCAATCCGCTGTTTTGTGGTGTGCAGGAGGCTCTGGGGGAAGGGGGGAGGAGCGAGGGCACAGCCGGCTCAGGGGAGGGGGTGGGAAGAGGTGGGGTGGGTTCAGGGTCTGTGGCAGAGCCAGGGGTTGAGTAGTGAGTACCCCCCCTACACATTGGAAAGTTGGCTCCTATAGCTCCAGCCCCGGAGTCGGTGCCTATACAACAGAGGTGGGCAAACTACGGCCCGTCCAGTTCCTGCTGGGCAGTGTGGCTGGCTCCGGCCGGTAAGGGGGCGGGGAGCGGAGTGGGGGGTGTTGGATAAGGAGCAGAGGGCCTGGGGGGCAGTTAGGGGACAGGGAGCAGGGGACGGTTAGATAGGGCAGAGGTTCGGGGTGGGGGGCACGGTGGTTGGGGGGGTTGGGTAGGCATGGGAGTCCCGGGGGGCCTGTCAGGGGGCGGGAGTGTGGATAGGGGTCAGGACAGTCAGGGGACAGGGAGCAGGGGATGGTTAGATGGGGCAGAGTTCGGGGGGGCGGTTGGGGATGGGGAACGGGGGCGTTGGGTAGGTGTGGGAGTCCCGGGGGGCCTATCAGGGGCGGGGGTGTGGATAGGGGTCAGGGCAGTCAGGGGACAGGGAGCGGAGGGGTTGGATGGGTCGGGAGTTCTGAGGGGGGCAGTCAGGGGGCGGGAAGTGGGAGGGGGCGGATAGGGGGCGGGGGCCAGGCTGTTTGGAGAGGCACAGCCTTCCCTACCCGGCCCTCCATACAGTTTGGCAACCCCGATGTGGCCCTTGGGCCAAAAAGTTTGCTCACCCCTGCTATGCCAGGAGCCGCATATTAACTTCTGAAGAGCCGCATGTGGCTCCGGAGCCACAGGTTGGCCACCCCCGCGCTATAGAAATGTCCCTCAGATTTTAAGTGTTGTGGTAGCCGTGTAGGTCCCAGGATAGTAGAGAGACAAGGTGGGTGAGGCCATAGCTTTTACTGGACTGACTTCTGTTGGTGACGCGTACGAGCTCACACGGGCCCCGAAGAAGAGCAACGTGTAAGCTCGAAAGCGTCTCTCCTTCCATAAAAGATCTTACCTCACCCCCACCCCCCGCTGCCTTTCTGAAAACAGGAGCGAGGCCCGGTGGGGGTGTGGTGAGCAGGGCATACTTTACAGGCTGCTCTTGGAGAGGAGAATTTCCAGATGTTGAAGCAGCTGTGGAGCGAGATCCAGGAACAGCAGAGGCAGGAGATGCTCCCAGACTAGTCAAGGGAACATGATGTGAAGCTGCAGATGAATTGGGAGTCTGGTGTTCTCAGCAGGCTGGGGACTGCGAGGCTGGGGAGAGCTAGAGGGAAGCAGTGGGGATGCTTTAAACGTGATGAGAGGGATGGAGCGGCGCCTCCAGAGTGGAGGAGAAGGCGGATTATTTGCTTTGTTAATACGATTTTATGGATGTAATTTGCTTTTGTAGCTTTTCCTGGATCAAGGGTATTTATTTCACACATGATACATCAAACATTCATTGAAATCCTGATCTCCGTGTCCGCTCGGCAAATGGAGAGCCGGAACGGAACTCCAAAAATCCCCGGCACGGATTCCGTGGGCGCGGACGCTACAATGTGCCCCGCCACTCAGCCTGTTCTCTGCTTTGCTGTCCGTGGGGTGCGTGCGTGCGGGATGTGCATTGAGCCAGTCCTCTTCGGGTTCACGGGCCCCACTTCCTTCCTCTCCCTCCACAAGAGGCTGCGTGGTCTAGCAGTTCGATGGGATGTCAAATTGGGCATTGGGGCATAACTAAGCTGCCGCTTCCCTGGTGATCCTGGGCATTAGCATCATGTATTTCTGCCGCACCTTTCATTGCAGTGCTATGCAGAGTGCTCAGAATGCCTTCCCATAGCACTCCGTTAAACCTCCCAAGTCTCCTAGCTAGGGGCTAGGGCGGTATGATTGCTATTTAAAGGTGGCGAAAATGGAGAGACACAGAGAGGAAGTGAATTGCTCCAGATGGCACTGGGAGTGTGTGTCAGGGAGAGAGAGAGAGGAACAACACCCAGCTCACAGTGCTTTACAAAGGCTAGGATCATTGTCTCCATTGTACAGATGGGGAAACTGAGGCACAGAGGGCAAAGGGACTTTTCAGAAGTCACCCAGACGATAGAGTCGGGACTAGAACTCACATCTCCTGAATCCCAGGCTAGTGTGATATCTACTAGATTGCAGCCTGACAGTACAGTTTAGAGGCTTTTTAAAACCGTGGACAGCCAGGGAGAAGCCCCAAGGAAGGAGGCAAGCAAATGGAATACTGGTTTTCCAAGAAGGGGTAGGCAGCGTGATCCTGGTAATTATTGTGCCACGAGTCTACCTTCCGCTAAAATAGCGCAACGGTCACTAAAAGGGGGAAAAAATGGAACCACCACGGGGTAGGAACGAATAAAGCTTGTCACAGCAGGCTGCCTGTTAGGCAGCATGGTCGAGGGGACAGGGCACTAAACTGGGAGCCAGGAGATGGGGATTCAGTTCCTGGATCCTCACTGATCTGCTGTTAGATCTTGGGCAAATCACTTCCCCTTCATCTGTCTTGTTTAGTTAGATTATGAGACTCTTTGGAGCAGAGACGTTCTCTCACTATGTGTCTGTACTGCACCTGGCACAACGGGACCCGAGGCAAAACGAGGCTCTTCCCTCCCAAAGATTGATGTGTGAAAATAGCTTGAACGCTTGTGAATAGTCCTGTTGACTGCAACAAGCTTTCCTGTGTGTCTTAAAATGACTTAAGGGAGTACGTGGGTGCCGGTTTGGGGCCCTAGTGGATGGAGGGCTGATGGTAGATGGAACCTATTTGGATTTTACTCAGGCATTTGCTGCTGTGCCTCGTGAATGCTTAGATGGAAATGGCATTCAAATTGCCTTGACAAAGAGTCATTTGGATTAAAAATTGGCTGCAAGACTGTAAACAAAGGGTACCACTAAACGGCGAGCAGGTTGTGGGGAGGTGGCGAATGGGGCAGCCCAGGGATCGGGAGAGTTTGGTTGTATTTGGCCTTTTGATGAATTATCTGGAAGGGAGGGAGGGAGCAGCGTGTCCATGGTGTTCGCCTCTGACTCTAAATGCAGAGGACTTGCAAAGGACAGGGAAAAAGGGAGAGGGACAGGCGGAAAATACCAACGGGAGACTAACTATGGAAAAATGTCACAGTGCAAAATGAAAATCACGGGGAAATCACGGATCTTTATGGAGTGAGGACTGCGGGGGGGCTGTCGTGCTGCTGAGAGACCTCGCACTGGGAATGGATAGTGAATTAGGAGTTTGTAATGTGGGATGAGAGTGAAAAAGGCCAGTGCAAGTTTTGGGCTTTGACCCTCGAGGCCGCCCATCGCAGGACAGGGGGCGGACAGTCCTTTCCCGGTTAGGTGAGGTCTGAGCACACCTGGGCATCGTCTTCCGTTCTGGGCAGCGCATTATCAGCAAGATATTGACAAGCGGAAGATAGGAAACAAAAGTGATCCGACAGCTGGTGGGGTTGGTTAATGGTGAAAGAGAGAGAACAAAACGGGCCCAATTCTCTTTTCTCTGTTACCCTTCACCGTGCTGTTTTTACACCAGTGCAAGGAGAGGGGAGGGGCTGCATTGCCTTGCTGATCTGGTGGCATTTCACACCCATTTTGCACCAGTGTAAATAACCGTGCAAGGTGTAGAGTGACGGAGGATCGGGCCCAGTACATCTAACTGGGCAAAGGGCAGGATGCGGTCACAGCCTGTGACTGCATGAAAGGTTTAAACACTCCGGGTGAAACCCTGGCCCCACTGAAGTCAGTGGGAGTTTTGCCATTGGCTGTTCTGGGACCTAGATTTCGCCCCAAGGAGGGGAGAGGAAGTGTTGAGGGCAGTAAAGGAGAATGAGGGGAAATGGGATGAAATTCAGAAAAGGATAGAGGCTGGACACACGCTTGGTGTTCAGCGATCACTCAGTGCTGAAGGGGCTTGCTAGAGCTCTGCTTTATTCTGTGTCCGAGTCCAACTGCCTGTGCCTAACGAGCGCTTCCCAGGGCCCCGCCCAGCCTCTCCATCTGGGAAGCTCAGCCCTTAAAGCCATGCTCCTCGATACTACAATGAGGCAAATGCTGACACTGGCATCCCCGCTCACTGAGGGCTCAGGGCCATCCATTGTCCAGGTGCTGCTCAGCAAATGGCTGGTAACAGCCTCCTCCATCACTCCCGCCCTGGGCTGGATTCGCACTGGTGCCCAAGAGGAAAAAGGCTTCTCCATCACACGGGCTCTTCATCTCCTGCGAAAGACGTAGTGGGGAGAGCTCTATAAAATGTTCATGCCGTCATGTGCAGTGGAGTTCGGGCCTTGTCTAAACTCAGTGGTTACTTTTCTCTCTCCCCTGGGTTCCTGGGACCCCCCTGAGTCCCTAGCTGTGACTCCATTATATCGGGGAGGAATCTGCAGCCGTCACGGCCATTGGTCTTGCCTGTGAGTGCTGTGGGCTCAGGAAGGACCATCCGAGTGCACACAAATCAGGGGTTAATACACAGGTATAGTGGGGGGAGGGTTGGGGCCTCCCATCTGAGCCGGGGCCAGTTCCAGGGTTATCTGGAGCATCACAGGCCGTGGAAGGAGCAGTTCAGGTTTCTAGTGCAGAACCAGGCTGGCTTGGGAGAGGGAAGGAATGAAATGTAATTAGTCCTGGCGATAGGGAAGAAAGAAGCAATGACGCCGGCGGACATGCAATTACACCCTTTATTTCCACTTGAAATGGCCAATCTGGGTGTTAACGCAGGGGGCTTTTTTTGCTGACATTTCACAAACACCTCCTGCTTATTTACATGTTCTCAAATGAACTGTAATCGCGCGGGGAGTAATTGCTGCTTCTCCGGCGCCCTATCAGGTGGAGTACAAACAATAACACCTTAATTACTTCCTAGGCGAGAAAACTTGTTAGCGGTCCCTGTAATCAGGGGCTGCAGCTTCTCGTTTGATCTTACAAGGGAACCGATTCAGCGCTGAGCCCTCGACAGGCTTGTTCGACTCTTGTCGGTTCCTTGAAGCGAGAAGGGGCTGTGATGGGGGGTCCGTGCTCCACACGGAGGGTCAGGCTGTGTGGCTCAGACCCCGTGCCCATCCAGGGAACTGAGAACTCACCTGCACAAGGCCCTGTTTACCTTCTCCCAAGAGCACGTGGGGGAGGAGCTCGCCAATTGCTCATCAGGTCACCCATGCTGAGCAAACATGGGCTGTGTCAGCACCTGGGTGGGAGACCTTTAAGGGAAACCCAGGGTGGAGAGTCAATGACTTGGTCTGCGGTAGAACTCCTTGGCATGGTGCTCGGAGGAGCTCTGCTGCAGGGAGTGGTGGGGTTGACTCAGCAGGGGGCGCTCTTCCCTCTGAGTGTGATGTTGTTGTGTGGGTGACACAGCTCTTGTGATTGTTAAAGTCCCACGCGTGGATGGGTGTTAACTCCAGTATCCTTGTCAAATTCTTACTACATGGTGCCATTCTGCCTGGTTACAGTGACGCCAGCGGGCATGCAATTACACCCTTTATTTTGTATCCGTGTTACCCCTAGGAGCCTCAGTCATGCACCCGGATCCCTTTGCGCCAGGGGCTGTACAAACACGGAACAAAAGACAATCCCTGACACACAGAACTTACACTTTATTGTTATTGATTAAGAATCATATTTACGATGATACGGCCTGATGGCTAGCCAAGATCGGGGGCCCATTGCGCTGTACGGAAGAGTGGACGGTTTCTGATCTAGCCATCTAAATAGACGAGACAGACCCAGGCTGGGGCAACAATGGGATGGCCACAAATGTCATGTTAGTGCCACAGTTTTATGTTGCTGCTGGGTTAGTTTCTGGTGGCCTCTGCAATAGGAGAGAGGCAGGCCGGTCCCATTAGCAGTCTCCAAAACGATTTGAAGGGATACTTCCCAGTTCCTATTCGCAGCACCTTCAGTCTCTGATGTGTGGCATGATTTGGCCACACTGGCCAAACGGCACGTCCCCACGTATCCCCGCGTCCTCTCCCCAGAGCCGACTGGCGGAAGCAGGGTGCGGTGGGGGAGACGGCGTGTCTCTGCTGCCTGAGAAGAGGAGGAGGAATAGGGTGGGCGGGAAGAGGCAGCGGCACCATCTGGCTGAGCAAATGGCCCCAACTCTTTTGTGAAAACACCACTTCTCCGTCTTCAGGGTTTTTTGAGAACAGTCATAAATTAGTCTCTGTGAAGAAAACAACATCTGTTTGCCCTCCTTACAAGTGCAGCTTGTAAAAGAACCGCCCCCCACCCCTCCAGCCATGCACCCAGAACAGGCGTTGGTTTATATATTTCCCTGGGGGAAGGGGGGAGCCTTCTCCGGTCTTTTAGCCATTTAGTGACACAGGCCTGGAAGGGACTTTCTGGGACATAGTCCAGCCCCCAGCTATGCGATCATAAACTGATCAGCCCACGTCTTGTCTCCAGGGCATCCCCTCCTCGCCTTCCCACACCCTCGTGGGTGCTGGGGTCCCACCAGTGGTTGTGGGTGACAGGAAGAGGTTGGGGATTCTTCATTCGCCGTGCCTCGTTATCGGTTGTGTTGAAAAATAAAAAAGAAATCCCCAAAGCAATTGTGGTTTTACTACTTGTAAAATGTGGGATATAAAATCTAAATACCATGGGGGGGGGGGAAGGCGACTTTACTGAGGGGATAAAAATTTACGAGGATTCACCCTAACAGAGCCCGGTGCAAGTCGCCACCACAAAGGCTGAGAGATTTGTGTGCCTCCCTCGGATGTTAATTATTACCGAGATCTCCTCTCCGTGCCCCCCGAGCTGTCACTTTAGCCAAATTAACTGCGGAAAAAAGTTTTCAGACAAGCGGAAAAGGTCACAATGGAGCAACCTCCCCTCCAAGAGCCCATCAAAGAATGGAAGAGGAAGGATGATCTGGGACTGGGGGGAGCTGGGTTTGATTTCTGGCTCTGTCACAGAATCTCTGGTAAAACACTTCCTCCCTCAGTTTCCCATCTGTGAAACAGGAATGATATTCCTACTTCCTGCCACCTGTTGGCTTCTCTTGTTCAGACTGCAAAGGTATTTCGGCACCTAACTCCCTTAGGACTGTCGCCTGCTCTCTGTGCAGTGCCTAGCACCGTTAGGGTCCTGATCTCGGCCAGGGCCCTCCAGGTGCTACTGCTACGGTTGCCAACCCTCCAGGATTGTCCTGGAATCTCCAAGAATTAAAGATTAATCTTTAAGTAAAGATTATGTCATGTGATGACACCTCCAGGAATGTGTCCAATCACAACCGGCGACCCTAGCTACTGTCATAATAATAATAAATAATAGTGAAGCAGGTAGGTGCTTTGGAAGCCGAGTAGTGAGGGTCAGCCAGTTAGCAGAGTTGTACAAGGCTCTTGTGTTGAGGCCCAGACGTGGGCTCTGCTTGGGGGGGGTCCTAGCTGGGACAGGTTTGTTGAGGTTCATCCTCGCCCAGGGATTCTGTGACAGCGCCTTGAATACTGCGTGCCGTTCCGGTCGCCCCATCTCAAAAATGATGTATTAGAATTGGAAAAGGTGCAGAGAAGGGCAACAAAAATGATGAGTGGGGTGGAACGGCTTCCGTATGAAGAGAGATTAAAAAAACTGGGACTGTCCAGCTTGGAAAAGAAGCCACTAAGGGGGATTTGATAGGACAATACAGTCATGATGGGTGTGGAGAAAGCGAATAAGGAAGTGTTCTTTACCCCGTCACATAATGCAAGAACCAAGGGTCATCCAATGAAATGAATAGGCAGCAGGTTTAAAACAATAAGAAAAGTCCTCCTGCACACAACACACACAGTCAACCTGTGGAACTCCTTGCCAGGGGATGTTGTGAGGGTCAAAAGTATAACATGGTTAAAAAAAAAATTAGATACGTTTATGGAGGATAGGTCCATCAATGGCTGTTGGCCGTGATGGCCAGGAATACAACCCCAGCTCTGGGTGTCCCATAACCTCTGACTGCCAGATGGTCGGAGTAGATGACAGGGGATGGATCACTTGACGACTGCCTAGTCAGAGGGAATGAACAGAAGCACCTGACATTGGCTACAGTCAGAAAACACGATATTGGGCTAGATGGACAATTGGTTTGACTCAGTAAGGCTGTTCTATGTTCTTATAAATCTTGGTGGCATTTCTGTATAACTTTAGGCCAGTGGTTCTCAACCTTTCTAGACAACCGTATCCCTTTCAGGAGTCTGATTTGTCTTGCGTACCCCCAAGTTTCACCCCACTTAAATACTACTTACTTACAAAATCAGACATAAGAATACAAAAGTGTCCCAGCGCGCTATTACGGAAACGTTGCTGACTCTCCTTTTTACCATATCATTGTAAAATAAAGCAACTGGAATAGAAATATTGTACTTGCATTGTATAGCGTATAGATGTAAACAAGTCATTGTCTGTAGGAAATTTTAGTTTGTACCGACTCCGCTAGTGCTTTTTATGTAGCCTGTTGTAAAACTAGGCAAATATCTAGGTGAGTTGCTGTACCCGCTGGAAGACTTCTGCGGACCCCCAGTGGCTGAGAACCACTGGCTTAGGCTGAGGTTTGGAGCAAGGCTCAGGTCGGGTGTGAGACAGTTTCCAGCTACGATTCAGAGGGAGCTTGGGATTTGAAAGAGCCTCAGACCTGCGTTTCACAGCAAATAACAGGCCACGGTCAGGGATTTTGGCTGATCCTTTTTTCTGAGCTCCTCGGGTGGTTTGAAGCTGAATCTCCTAGTGAGATTAAGGGCAGAGCACACCACAGCGGGATGGACGCTGCGGAGTTCCTCGCCGGAGGAGCTTAGATTTGGCATAAAGAGGTCTAGTGGGTTCGAGCATGGGCCTGGGAATCCGGACTCCTGGCTTCTACTCATAGCTCATGGAAGGGAGTGTGGACTAGTGGTGTCTGCTGGGCTCTATTCAGTGACTTGCTGAGTGACTTTGGGCTGGCCTCTGAGCCTCCATTCCCCTGCCTGTCAGTGAGGTGGTGGGGACTGTGTCCATGTAGGTGCCAGAATCCCCTTCAGCAGCTGGAAGGGTCACGTTGGATCAGACCAATGGCCAGTATCCTGTCTCTGACAGTGGCCGGTGCCATCTGCTTCAGAGGGAATGAACGGAACAGGGCAATTATCGTGTGATCCCTCCCGCCATTCAGCCCCAGCGTCTGCAGTCAGAGGTTGAGGGACATCCAGGGCATGGGGTTGCATCCCTGCCCATCCTGGGTAATAGCCATTGATAGACCTATCCTCCATGAACTTCTCTCATTCTTTTTTGAGCCCAAAACTTTTGGCCTGC
Organism: Chrysemys picta bellii; assembly: GCF_011386835.1. NCBI lineage: Eukaryota > Metazoa > Chordata > Testudines > Emydidae > Chrysemys > Chrysemys picta. Next base: position 14,131,705 of record NC_088813.1, read on the forward strand.
ACAACATCCTCTGGCAAGGAGTTCCCTTGGTTGACTGTGTGTTTAAAGAAATACTTCCTTTTGTTTGTTTTAAACCTGCTGCCTATTCGCGATTCTGAGCGCCTGGAAATGCAGGTGCTGCTGCACTGGGCATGGGGGCGTCACAGCTGGCCCGTGCCGAGAATCCACGTCCCGCCTGCCCCGTTCCCAGACGAATGGGAGGGTTCACCCAGGGCCATCGCTGCATGGAGTTCACGTCACTGCCTGCAAGGACTCTAAAATCCTTGTCTGAAAGGTTGCAGGAGCGTGGAAATATTCCGTGGTTTTCCCCCGAGCAGTCAAGGAGAAGTTGGTTTGAGGGCGTGGGAGCAATGTCTGATGGTTCTAATTGAATTAGTGACGGTGTTTTTTGAAATGTAGGGCTGGCTAATTGCACTGTTTTATTTGCTGTTGATACTTAGATTGGAAGGTTAATTGTTGTATAAGTACCTGGATCCATTAGCTAGGCCCATTTTACAAACTGGAAGAAAAGTGATCTATAACTGCAAGTAAACTACAACTGCAATATCTATGTTGTAGGTAGGTAGATCTACTGCCACATGAGAACTGTAGCTAACAGACACCCATGCTTATATCTTAGCATATAAGAAAATAACAACGTCCCCCAACAGACCACTGCGAACGGCTGATGAGCATAAAATAAATTACTGTTAATTAGATCAAAACATTGCTGTGTCTTTGTGCTGCTTTGCTGCAGTTCACCATAAAGCCTGATGAGCAGAAAATAACAGAGGCTAGATTTTTGTTAACCCTTCAAGTGTTGCGCCCGGATAACAGTGCTGCAGAGCCAGCTGTTGGGGGAACATCTGGCCAATGTCTAGATGTTTATCTTAGGGTTAATTGATCTGTGGCTTCCCCATGCCCTGGCTCCAGCACCTCACCTGAAGACGCCAGCTGTGTGTGAGCTGGGGAGAAGAGGCAGACGATACTTAGAAAGGCATCAAATACAGTTGCTTTGCTTGTACCATTAGGGACTCGCAGAGAAGATGCATGCTGTGCTAACATCACTGAAATTTCATGTTAGTCAGGCTGGCAGCCGTGAACATTAATAAGGTGCATGTTTAACTAAATATCTTTTTTCCCCGCTCCTCTCCTAAGGAATAGAGTGCAATTAACCGCTGCTCTTTAAATGCAAGCCAAGAATTTTGGAATAAAATATGAAAAGCCCAAAGTTCCTTTCTAATATTAACTGTAATGAGATAAACTTAATTGAACATTTTACGATGTCATCCTCATTTCCCTTTTTAATTAGGTCCTTCTTCCAGAACCACATGAAAGCACATGACTGTGAACCTCCATGAGCTGTTCATTACGGCAGGCGCTGAGAACTAAAATTAGCACCAAGTTATTAAGGCGCCAAAGTGGCGTTTCATCAGAGCTTTTAGGAGCCTCGGCATTGAGAGGCAAGGCCAGGAACAGTGCCTGGAGCATGGGGCCCTAAGGAGGTCTTCTCTCCGGAGTCCCAGCTAGCGTTGGCAAGGCAATGCGGGTATCCTGGCATACCCTTACGGGAGGGAGGGAACTCTGCTAGAATCTGGGCTGGCATAGGTTGGGCACTGCTGGGAGGGAATTTGTTCTGCTTAAGTCCTAGCTACAAAGGCATGAAGGGCGCTGTAAGAGCCGGCTATACCCTGCTAGTGCCCAGCGAGGCGTGGGCCAGGCACTGCTGGGGTCTTAGCTAGCACAGACTGAGCAGTGCATGGGGTCTAACAGATCTTCGCCAGTTCTCGCTGCTCAGCTTCTGAGACGGGGTGGGCTCCCCTCGCTGCCTGAACCCTCTGAGCCAGGCTGATTTCCGCACGTCTCTCCCCGATGCTGCTGAATGTGCTCTGCTCCCTGTGTAGGGAGGCGATGGCTTTCCGATGGATTCGTAGGGTCCCCTTTGATAGCTACGCACACGGCAGCTCAGTTGGTCATATCACCACCACCCTCTTGCTTTGAGATCCACCCAGCTAGAGAACAGCCGGGTCGAGGTTGGGCCCAGCCCATGCTGAGATGGGATTTGGGGGGCTAAAGGGGTGCTGTGTGCTTCAGTGAAGCTTGGTTCTGTACCTTGCTCCCCGGCCTCATGGATCTGCTCTAAGGAGCTCCCAGTAGCCCAGGGCTCAAGACCACTGACTCTCACCTGGGTTTGAGTCCCCCGCGGATTTGCTGCACGTGGTGATGGGCGAAGGCCAGGATGGGGCACGTCTATGTGGCTAAGGAGCATATTCCAGGTGCATCCCTTGCTGGCATCCTCCCAGATGGGCCAGCCAGCTTCCCTTCTAACAGTGGTCTCCAAAGTGGGGTGCGCAAGACGATGCATTGGGTGGCACGGCAGGAGGAGCGCTGCTGGAGCAAAAGGGTGGTACGGCAGGAGTACCATTAATAAATAAAATATTTTTTTTTTAAATATTGTTTTTTTTTCATCTTTATCTCATCCTTTTTTAATTTCTATTTTTGTGTATATTTTATAATGTACATAATATATTAGTACAGTAGTACATGTATATAATTTATACATACATATATTGGGGGTGCGTGCTCAAATTGTTTACTGATAGGGGTGCGCGATCAAAAAAGTTTGGAGACCACTGTTCTAACAGATACGGACAGGCGCACCCCGCCGCTCTGCTGGCTTAATGAGTTACGGTGCTGCGTCTTTGAAACTTGATGGATGGTTCCGATTCTGGCGGGCGTTGCTGTACGTTTAATTGGGTTTTTAGCCTCAGACATGGGGATGGGCTGTGTGTTAGGGTGGCCCCCCGAAAGCAGCATGCACCCCGGATCAGCAGGAACTGACATTAACCTTCCTGCCCCGCTCAGGAGAATTAGGAGGCAGGGGTCTCACTGCACACAGGGGCCTGAACCGAACCCCGACTGTGGTGGTAATTGAGTTTAAGGCCCCTCGCTGCCTGATTTCTCTCTCTTCCCGTTCTCTGCAGCCTCAGAACTGGGAATTAATCTCGTTTAGCAATGTAAACAACCTAATAAAAATAAATAAAAAAAGGGAAGAAAGATGAGCTAAGGCTTTGATTTAACGACCTTGTCATTAGGGATTCATTAGATATTCATGGCGCTAGGCCTGATGGTGGCAGAGGTGTTTAATATGCAGGCAGGCTGGCCCTACAGGTCCCATGGGTATGCGGGCGCACCACCGCCCCAGACGGAGCAGGGAGGGGGAGCTGATGTGTGTGTTTACCCCCTCCCCCAGCCAGCTCTAGGGCAAGACCCCCAGGGAACTCAGTGAAGTGACCAACAGGAGCGTACCGAGGGTGACATTGTTCCTATCCTGGCAGACATGGCAACTTCCCTTGGATCTGGACGGGTAAAGAAACAAGTCAGCTGAGTGGTGGATCGGTCAGTCTTAGGGGCTTGCCAGGCCTTCGTTACCATAGTATCTCAGTGCATCACGCTCTTTAACAAACTGATCCTCACCCCACCACTTACTCCAAGACAGGGGGATGCTGCTGTCCCCATCTGTAAGGGGCTCCTAACACCCATTGAAATCAATGGGAGTTAGGAGCCTAAATCCCGTTGAGGCTCTGGGCCAGAGAAGCGAGGGGTACGTCTCCACTGCAACTGGAGGTGTGATTGCAGCATCTGTAGCCAGACCGGCGCTAGCTTCCAGCTCGCTGGCTTGGGTACCGAGAGAGCGAAGCCGTGGCAGAGCATGTCCCAGCCTGCCTGGCGCCCTGGGCGCATGCTCCGGTGGCTGCCCCGTGCTGACGTCTGTGCTGCCGCGACTTGGTTGCTGTTGGGGCTCACACTTGCTAGTTTAAAGTTAGCTGTTGCCATCCCAGTGCAGACAGACCCTTAGGGACTGTCTCTAGGCCGCAGGGGAAGTTGGTGGAAGGGTAGCGACTTAAACGTAGGTCTGCCAAGGCCCAGGCTAGTGACTCGCTGTGTGGCCCTGAGCAATGTCACGGCCCCCTTCTGTGCCTCGGTTTCCTCCACCTATGCTGCAGGGCAGTTGGGAGGATGAGGTATGGACTGATGGCGGGCGAGGCGGCGGTCCTTACGAGGGTGCCGTGCTTTGGATGTGCAAAGTGCTACGCAAAGGCAAAGGGCCCAATTCAGATTTGTGCCAGCGTACCTGAGATCAGGGGGTGGCCAACGGAGTTACTTTAGATGTGCATCCATGTGAGAGTAAAATGCAGGGCTGGGTTGTAATATCCCCATTTCACGCCTACTGCAATGGAGGCAGAGAGGAACGAAGTGTCTTGCTGGAGGTCACACCGGGTGGCCAGAGCCCGGCTGGAATCAGAACCTGGGTGTCCTGAGCACTAGTCCTGTGCTCTAACCATTGGCACGCACTGCTGTCTGTCAGTTCATTTGTAGGGCGCTTTTAAAAACAATTGCTATAACCCTGGGGACAGCGCCCCGACCGTCAGCCCTTTAGAAATGCTCCTCCCAATTCATTCTTAGCCCTTTCTGACAGCCTAGCTACCTGCGGCGGGTTGTCCTGTGTCCGTCTGCATTCCTGAGACGGGCTCTTAACCTTTCCCAAGTAGGTGGCTGGAGGCTTCCATCCAGCCTGCCTCCATCCTCCTGGTCCCCGAGTGCCCAGAGCTGCTTATGTGACAAGCCTGTTGCTTTCCATTCCGCTGCCAGCTAAAGGGCATTGGGGAGCCCGGGGTGGTGTCCCTCTGCTGGGATTGGTCCTCTCCGGAGTTGGCAGGGGAGAGCTGCGGGTGGATGAAGATCGCTTCTCGCTGCAGCGTCCTGGCTGGGTCAGCGTGACCTCGCTCTGCCAGAATCAATCCCAGGCAGAATTTGAAGCTGGAGAGTAAATAGATGCTTTGAGTGCGGCTAGAGACTGCCACAGCTCCTCTCTTCCGGGGGGCTTCGCGAAGAGCATGCAGAGGGGGAACCCGGGACGGCGCGAGCGTGTGCACGTGTGAATGAGTCTCTTCTTTACACTCTGGGAACGCTTGTCACGCCACTCGGGCCTTACTGAACCGAACTGAAATCGGGCACCTGTGAGCCTGCACGACGGAGCCTGTGGACTTGTGCGAGAATTCGTGTGCGTGCAAGACAGCCCCACCCCCTCCCGTACAAGCAGCCTCAGGACAGGTGCCTTCCTCAGTCTAGGGCCTGCTGGGGAGCAGCAGTGGGCTGGCTATCACGGCCCTGTGGCAAGCAGTGCTCTGCCAGGGCACGGTGCCGTGGTGGGTGTGGGACGCCATCTGTACCCGGCTGCTAGGGGTGGCCCCGAGCCAGCCGCCAACTTCACCAAAGCAGGGGATGCTTCCATTTGGGGGCTGGGGTCAGAGCCTATTAACAAGCATGTTCTCCTGTGCCCCAAGAGCGGGGGCTGGCCCCAGCTGCACTGGGGGAGGAATGGAAACAAGGCTCCGTCCATCCCGGCTCATAGAATATCAGGGTTGGAAGAAACCTCAGGAGGTCATCTAGTCCAACCCCCTGCTCAAAGCAGGACCAATCCCCAACTAAATCATCCCAGCCAGGGCTTTGTCAAGCCGGGCCTTAAAAACCTCTAAAGAAGGAGATTCCACCCCCTAGAGAACCCATTCCAGTGCTTCACCACCCTCCTAGTGAAACAGTTTTTCCTAATATCCAACCTAGACCTCCCCCACTGCAACTTGAGACCATTGCTCCTTGTTCTGGCTCCCACTTGCTCAGCTGAAGCAGCACCTCCTCAGGGGCGTGGACAACTGGTTTTGTTATGGGTGGGTGGGTGGCGGAATTACAAAGTACGAGCTGGTGAATATCCCTTTAATGAGCAGTTTTCTACCGTGACTGAATCTTTCCACTTTATTAAAAGTGAGATAAATGAGCTTCTGTTCCAAACTCAGCGTCTCCTGTATTGATGCAGCCAGTCCCTGTATTTTCGGTTGTCTACGCCTAGGCCTCTGACCTCCCTCTCTGCCTCATCTCCCCGCGATTCATTTAGATAATGGCCCCAGGATGGCCACGGCCTCCCTGTGTGTCGGGGGCAAGGTGGGTGTTGGTAATAGCTGAGGAATGCTTTATCGACATCAGTAATTGCCTCGTTAGGTCTCCCTGAAATGCCTCTTTAGGACGGTAAACTCCCCTGCCTTGTCATTCTCCGGTTGTTCCCTTATTATCAGCCAGATTCCAGCAGCCCTTAATTGCCAGGTATCTGCGCTGGATCCGTATAACGGGGCTGCTCTACAGAGGAACCGCCCAGTTCTTGGCTAGGAAGAGGCTGTGCCAGCAAGTTTCTGCCCTCCACGGTGTTCAGCCCCCCCGGGGTGCCCCACCTACAGCTCTGTCCAGCCACCCTGCCCCACAGCCACCGGCACCTCCTATTCCAGTCCTGGCTTCCCGCCCCCAGCTCCGCGCATGCACCTCGACCTCTCGGAGGCTGGGGTCATCCTCTCCGCCCCTTGTGAGATTCACTAAGAACCAGGCGATGCCTCGCACCAGCCCCCTGCTCCTTCCAGCTGGGTCCCACCCTGCGCCCCGATCAGCTCTGACCACAGCTTCATCCCTCTTCCTTTCGTGCGGAACATCCAAGCCCGGCACCGGCAAATCTGTGAACAGTCCTCCCGCCTCTCCTCCAAGAGACTGTGTAGTGACAGGAATTAACTGAAGACTTGAGTTACCCCCTTATAATGGGGAGCAATAGCCTCCCCGAGGGGCTGGCTGACGGCTTGGAGATCCCGTGCGAGATATTGTTATTTATAGCTCCTAGGAGCCCCCGTCTTGGCCCGGGCTCTTAATATTACAGCCAGGGACCTCTAGAGCTAACCGCCGGCGTCACCAAGAGCCAGGGACGCTAGCTCTGCCCACGCTGCCGGTGGGGGCGAACCACCCAGCCCGGCTAGACAGACTGGCACTAGCTTGGACCGAGCTAGTGCGCTAAAAATAGCTGTGATGAGGCGATTGCAGCTTCACCCGAGACTCAAGCCAGTCCCAGGGGGCCAGGTGGGCTTGAGAGCCCGGCCCACCGCCCAAGCTGCAGCCTCCACACTGCTGCTGTTAGCACGCTCGGTCAAGTCTGTCTGCTCCGGCTCGGAGGGTTGTTCTCAGCGGCAGGGGAGACAAACCCTAAAAGACCCACCTCCTCTGTGAATCATAAATCACAGAATCTCAGGGTTGGACGGGACCTTAGGAGGTATCTAGTCCAGTGGTTCCCGAACTTTAACAACCTGTGAACCATTTTCACTAAAATGTCAAGTCTCACGAACCCCCTCCTAAAAATGAATATTCCCAGGGATTTTCTCCTTTACCTGAGTATAAATTATAAAAGCAGTGATCTTGGGAATATAAATTTTGTTTTTATGACATGCTTATTACACACTATTTATTATTAAGTATTATTACATTATGAAAACGGCAACACTCTTCCAAGATCTCACTTTCATAGCTTGTATCACTTTGAATAAGTCTGTTATAAGACAAGGCTCCTAGGTTTTATCCAGGAGTATCAGATGGGAAACAGCATGAAGGTATTTAAGAAGCCAACTCAAAGAGTTCCTCCTACACAGGCATTCAGGTCTTGAGCAGTCCAGGCAAACAACGCACGTTACAACAAAGCTTAAACTTGTTCTTCATCATAATTTAAAAACAATATTAGCTGCTTATTTAATTTTAAAAACAGCAAAAAAAAAAATCCACCTCCTTTTCCATTTCTTATAAGGAGTCTTGAAGTTTAATTCTCCTCAGTGTGATCGAGATGCTTGCTTTGATCTGCTTAGCTCTTGGAAGTCCAGGGGCTCTGGGCTGCTGGCGCCATGCTGCCTGGGGTCCCTAGGGACAGCTCTGTCTGCCATTAGGGAATTTTCCCCCGAGAACCCCCTGTAACATTTCACGAACCCCCAGGGGTTCATGAACCCCAGTTTGGGAACCACTGATCTAGTCCAACCCCCTGCTCAAAGCAGGACCAATCCCCAACTAAATCATCCCAGCCAGGGCTTTGTCTCGCTCTGGAGATCTGTATTATCCATGGAAACAGCCAATCTTTTCTTGAATTTTCCTAAATTCTTGGCCTCAAGGACTTCCTGTGGCAGTGAGTTCCACAGTCTAACCACACATTGTGTGGACTTGGTTTTGAATTTTGCCACCTTTCCATTTCACTGGCTGCCCCTTTGTTCTTGTGTCCCCTCCTCTAACAATATTCCACATGTTAAACAGTAGGCCAGGGGTGCACAGCACTGCCCTCTGCTAGATGGAATCAGAACTGCTCTGCTGTGTGTCATAGGCCCTATCCTGCTAAGAGTTAAGAGATTCTCCTTGAATTCAGCTGCTGGGGGCTGTGGGTTTTGGAGCAGGAGGATGGGTTCTTTCTGCAGCACAGCGACGTGGGTGGCTATGGCTTTTGTTGCATGACAGTAGGACCCCATTCATCACAGTTCATCAATTGATTGCCCCCCGTTTTCTGAATCATAGCCCTTTGGCTTCCCGCACGCTGTGAAGGATATCGGAGCTGCCTGATCCAGCCAGCCTGGTCTGGTCTGAACCTGAGCACCCTTGAGCGGCGCCAGCAGCGAGGGAGTGAGTGGCTGGGATCATTTGTAGAACAGAACAGTTACTCCTGGCTGCCGAGTTCAGCTGGTAACAACTCGACCACAGCGGTGTGTTCATAGGAGATATCAAAGCTGCTCTGAGTGGGAGTCCTGAAAACCCCAGTGACTCATCTTGTCTTCCAGCTGCCCAGTTTATTATCTCAAGCGTTCAGTCTAAAAGGCCAGGGATCTGACAGCTGCTGCTACTGCAGGAAACAGAAACCTGGGGCCTCCAGGGACTTGAGAAGTGAAATGGACAGCGTTTTGTTTCCCCGCATGGAAAAACATCTTCCCCATGTTTGTTAGGGGTCAGTTAAAAGCCATCGCACATGCTCGCATGTGTGTGAACAGCGAACTGCAAAGCGTGGGTGCTTTCCTGAGTCGGTTTTACGTTTAGACTTCAACGCATAGGACTTTGTGTCGCACCATGTTCTAAATAGCAGAGATGCCGGATGGGTCTCATATAGCGGCGCCTTCTTCGCAGGCCGGTCCGGTGTGGTTTGCAAATGTCAATGGTATAAGCAGCACCTAGGGAGGATGTATGCCCCGGGGGATGATCATCATAATAGCAGCGGTTTATATCCCAGTAGGATCTCAAAGCATTTTGCAATGGAGGGGAGGTGTCTGACAGATGGGGAAACAGAGGCCCGGAGCTGCCGTTGCCATTGTTGTGCTCATAAGCTGTGCCCTCAAAAGGGATGCTGCTCTCTGATAATTTGGCCCTAAATCCCAGATCCTCAAAGATATTTAGGCACCTAAGTCCCATTGAAATATTGCGGATTTGGGCCTAAGTGACTTCCCTAAGGTCACCGAGTGAATCTGTAGCAGAGCTGGGGATGGAACCTGGGTGTCCCGACTCCCAGCCTGGTGCTCTAGCTACTGGACAACACAGCCTTTATGATAGAGAAACAAAGCGCAGGTGGCTTTCACCTTTCGCCTCGCACCCTAGGCCTTGTCTACGCTAGAGGTTTGCACTAGTTCAGGGACAGGGGAAGCAATTTATCTGGGGCCACAGAGCAAGTTCATGGTAGAGCCAAGAATAGAATCCTGGGCTGCCGACTTCCATGCTTCTGCCCGATCTGCTAGTTTTGGACCAGAACCCCAGGGTGCTCGGTGCTGTACAAACAAAGACCGGAAAGATGGTCTGTGCCCTAAAGAGTTGAGCGCGTGCTGCCTCCTCAGCTGTAGGGATTTGTGCCTGATGTTAAGGAGGAAAAAATAAAAAGAAACAGGTTAAAACTATCCAGAGGAAATTAGCAATGTGGGGAGAGGGGGTGAGCAGGAAGGTGTCTGGATCCTCCCCAACATTTCAGTAGGAGACTCCACCTGCGTCGCTCGGCCTCTACCTGCCATGCCAGCGAGCTTTATTAGCAGACCATCAAGAGCGCAAGTTCTTAGCTCAGTGCTGGGCTCTGGTGACCTCGCGATCAATACATACGATTTTAAAACAGTTTAATTACCCAGACTTGTGTCCCGGCTTTAATTACTTTGCCCGGACCTCAAAATTGATTTTTAAACTTTCACCTCTGCTTTAAGGTTAAAAAAACCCAAAAAAACAGCAAAGGAAAGATGGCTGTGCCAGTGCTCCTGCTGTGGAGAGCCGAGGGGAGCTTGGTCTGTTTCATTTCAATTAAAATGTCCGGATTGCACGCAAGCGGGAACATTAAACACTGCTCTGGCTTTTACAGAACTCTGCAAATCCCCAGGACAGGAGGCGTTTCCCTGCATAAGGCAGTTGGTCGAGTGCTCTTTGAAAGAGAGTTTTGAAATAAATACACTGACTTGCTGTTATTATTTAGATTATGGCTGTCAAACGATTAAAAAAAAATTAATCGCGATTAATTGCACTGTTAATAATAGAATACCATTTATTTAAATATTTTTGGATGATGTCTACATTTTTAAATATATTGATTTCAATTACAACAAAGTGTACAGTGCTCACTTTCTATTTATTTTTGAATACAAATATTTGCACTGTAAAAAACAAAAGAAATAGTGTATTTCAATTCAGCTAATACAAGTACTGTGGTGCAATCTCTTTATCATGAAAGTTGAACTTACAAATGTCAAATTATGTACAAAAAATAATTGCATTCAAAAATAAAACAATGTAAAACTTTAGAACCTACAAGTCCACTCAGTCCTACTTCAGCCAATCTCTCAGACAAACAAGTTTGGTTACATTTGCAGGAGATAATGGTGCCTGCTTCTTGTTTACAATGTCACCTGAAAGTGAGAGCAGGTGTTCGCATGGCACTGTTGTAAGCGGCGTCACAAGATATTTACATACCAGATGCGCTAAAGATTCATATGTTCCTTCATGCTTCAACCACCATTCCAGAGGACATGCATCCATGCTGATGACTCAGGCCGCCCAGAGGGGGGTGCAAGTGGGCAATTTGCCCCAGGCCCCGGGCCCCGCAGGGGCCCCCACGAGAGTGGGGAAACTGAAAACTCTCGCGGGGCCCGGGCCCCCGGAGCTTCTTCCGCTCTGGGTCTTCGGCGGCAATTCGGCGGCGGGGGCCCCCTGCCGCCGAAGACACCAGGCCCCCTGAATCCTCTGGGCGGCCCTGTGATGACGGGTTCTGCTCGATAACGATCCAAAGCAGAACGGACCGACGCATGTTTATTTTCATCATCTGAGTCAGATGCCACCAGCAGAAGGTTGATTTTTTTTGGTGGTTCAGGTTCTGTAGTTTCTGCATCAGGGTGTTGCTCTTTTAAGACTTCTGAAAGCATGCTCCACACCTCGTCCCTCCCAAATTTTGGAAGGCACTTCAGATTCTTAAACCTTAGGTCGAGTGCTGTAGCTATCTTTAGAAATCTCATGTTGGTACCTTCTTTGCATTTTGTCAAATCTGCAGTGACAGTGTTTGTAAATCAAACAACATGTGCTGGGTCATCATCCGAGACTGAAATAACATGAAATATATGGCAGGATGAGGGTAAAACAGAGCAGGGGACATATAATTCTCCCCCAAGGAGTTCAGTCACAAATTTAATTAACACACTATTTTTTTTAATGAACATCATCACATGGAAGCATGTCCTCCAGAATGGTGACTGAAGCATGAAGGGGCATACAAATGTTTAGCATATCTGGCACTGGAAATACCTTGCAATACTGGCTACAAAAGTGCCTTGCGAACACCTGTTCTCATTTTCAGGTGACGTGAATAAGAAGCAGGCAGCATTATCTCCCGTAAATGTAAACAAACTTGTTTGTCTTAGCGATTGGCTGAACAAGAAGTTGGACTGAGTGGACTTGTAGGCTCTAAAGCAGGCCTGCACAACGTGCGTCCCGGGGGCCACATGCGGCCTGTGTGGGCTCACTGTGCGGCCCGCGTGGGGTGAGTAGGTGGGCTCACTGTGCGGCCCGCGGGGGGTGAGTAGGTGGGCTCACTGTGGGGCCCGCGGGGGGTGAGTAGGTGGGCTCACTGTGCGGCCCGCGGGGGGTGAGTAGGCAAGCGGCGGGTGAGGGAGGGGGGCCAAGGAGGCGAGTGGGCAGTGGTGGGGGGTGAGTAGGCGAGTCGAGGGGGTGGGGACTGAGGAGGCGAGCGGGCAGGCAGTGGCGGGGGTGTAGGTGAGCCGGCGGTGCGGGAGGGGGGTTGAGGAGGCAAGCAGTGACTTGATGGCTGACCTGGTCTACTGATCTGGTCTGGCTCCCATCCCCTCTCCAAGGGTTGCAGCTGTCTGTAGGTGCTGCCTTCCATGCCTACCTCATTCATTCAACAGGGCAATTGATTACAAAGTGGGGGGAAGATCTTATTCTACTTCTAGCAAAAAGACATTTTTCTTTTACCTTAATTATACTACCTTAGGGGCCCACTATAACATATTACAAAGGTTCAATACTGCTGTTTTTTAAACTAATGGAGATATCTTATCTCCTAGAACTGGAAGGAACCTTGAAAGGTCATTGAGTCCAGCCCCCTGTCTTCACTAGCAGGACCAAGGACTGATTTTTGTCCCAGATCCCTAAGTGGCCCCCTCAAGGATTGAGCTCACAACCCTGGGTTTAGCAGGCCAATGCTCAAACCACTGAGCTATCCCTCCAGTGGTGCTGGGGAAGGAGGGTTTGTTTCCGCGGGGCGGGCGGCGCTGAGGGGGGGAGTTTTGGGGGAGCTGGGCAGTGCTGGGGGTTGTTTCCACGGGGCAGGCGGCACTGTGAGGGGGTGTTGTGTTTCGAGGGGGGCTGGGTAGCGCTGGGGGCGGGGGGGGGTTCAGCAAGGCCGGGGGGGGGGTTGGCCTTCAGCTGTTTTGTTTGGAGTAATATGGCCCTCGCCGCTTTAGGAGTTGTGCAGGCCTGCTCTAAACCTTTACATTGTTTTGTTTTTGAGTGCAGTTATGTAACAAAAAAAATCTATATTTGTAAATTACTCTTTCACAATAGAGCTTGCACTACAGTACTTGTATGAGGTGAATTGAAAAACACCATTTCTTTTATCATTGTTACAGTGCAAATATTTGCAATCAAAAATAATATAAAGTGAGCACTGTACACTGTTTTCTGTGTTGCAATAGAAATCAATATATTTGAAAATGTAGAAAAACGTCCAAAAATATTTAATACATTTCAATTGGTATTCTCTTGTTTAACAGTGCGATTAATCGTGATTATTATTTTAATCGCAGTTAATTTTTTTGAGTTAATCGCGTGAGTTAACTGCGATTAATCGCCAGCCCTAATTTATATGACTGTAGCAGCTAAAGGCCCTGGCTGCAATCTGTGGCCCGTTGTGCCAGGTGCTGTACACGCCCATGGTCAGAGGTCGTTCCGGCCCTGCAGAGCTTGCTTTCCAAATAGACAAGGTGGAAAGGAAAGATCATTAACCCCGTGTTTCAGGCGGGGGAAGTGAAGCACAAAGAGACTAATGGTGTGTCTACACTGCAGTCATGTGGGCTGACCTGAGCTAGCTTTGATCTAGGTGGCTTGGGCACTGGAGCAGGGAAGCCGCAGCAGCATGGGCTAGCGACCTCAGGAATTACCCAGGGTTCCAGGTAGCCCTGTACACCCTCTGCCTTCCTTTCCCCTATCAGCGACTCCTTCTACCGTCGCTTCACTGCAGCCTCTTTGCAGACATGTGGGCTTGCACTGACGGCAGGTATCGCTATGCTACGGTGGTGACTTTATTTTCTCCTTTACATTTCTAAGAGTCCAGCCTGCGCAGCAGCAGCTGCCCTTTGGCGAGGTGAAGTTGCTGCAGCATGTTGCAGAAGAGACGTGCACACGGTGCTCTCCCTCCTGGAGACTTGACTTTTGTTCTTTCTTTGATGTTTCCTTGAGTAGAGGGAAGGTCATTGCAGCAGGGCCCAGGCCTTTCTGCTTGTTCTGTGAACCACCTAATGTGCATTTCTCAGTGGGAGATTTGCTGTATCCGCTCTATGAAACTGTCTCTAGTTCTCCCTTCCCTTGTAATGCATTTTGTGATGCTACATACGCAGGACCCTGCCCTGTACGCCCTGAAGATGTCTTGTGCACAGGAGATCCCACTGACTCAGTGGGACTGCTCCTACCCGTTGGGGTGAGGAGTTGGCTCAGGAAATGCATCCACATGCTTGTGGAACCAGGCCAAATTTCATTCCCTCTACCCTACCCTAGGGAAGACTAGCACATCCCAAGCTCTCCTATCCCGCAAATACCCATCCAGCCCTGAACCCTAAATGCTGCTTCCAGTGTCACTCTGAGATCATGCCAGGGGCTCATGCGTCCATAGAGCTGCTAGGTCGGGGGGGGGGGGGGGAAAGGGGGGACTCTTTAAGGGATATTTCTGTGTTCGGGGGGAGGGCTTGTTAGCTCACCCACAGCGTGTACACAGGTAGCCCTGGAACCAGGGTGCCCTACACACAGGGCCGGCTCCAGCATTTCTGCCGCCCCAAGCAAAAAAAAAAAAAAAAAAGCCGCGATCGGCGGCGGCAGGTCCTTCGCTCCTAGCGAGAGTGAGGGACCTTCTGCCCCTGAATTGCCGCAGCTGCCGCCCCTCTCCCTTGCCGCCCCAAGCACCTGCTTGTTAAGCTGGTGCCTGGAGCCGGCCCTGCCTACACACTGCTGACGGGACACTTCACCCTAATTGCAAGTCACCCAGATGCTTCAGGCTTTGCCCATGAAGTCTTCACCTGACTCTTTCCCTGCAGGGCTGAGCCTAAGTGAAAGCAGGGAGACCACTCAGTCCATTAGCTCCAGCCCCGGCCCGGCTGTGATTAATCTTTCATCCAGCTCTGGGAACCCTGGCATTGTTTATAGGGAATAATTACACCGCGCTCTCTCTCTCTCTTTTCCATTTCACTGCAGTTCCTGGCTCCTTCTCCCCCGCCTCCCACCCCACCCACCCCGCAACGCTTTATGCCAAAAAAAATAAAAAGAAATCACTCCCGCGCAAGCGGCAGGCAAACTTCTGACAAGCTGATCAATGAGGCCTGCAGTGGAAGGAAGCGCTGCTTAAGTAATTAGAGCAGAAAAAGGGGCCGAGAGACGAGCCCCGGCTAATGGAATGCCAGGCCTGGCGGGTTGCAGCGGGCAGGTCTTGGCCAGCATCTGATGCTGGGGAAAAGAGAGAGTGAAAAAAATCCCCCGTGGAGAGGAGACTCTGAACTCTCAGGCTCACCCTGGTTCTTTCAAGCTGTGAGTTCAGAGCTGCCTCCACACATAATTCAAAGGCCTGCTAGAGTGGGCCCTCTCCTCTGCATTCGTTGCTTTGGGTGGCGCCCGCCCTTTTGGTTCCGCTTTGGCACCCACGCTCCTTGTTTCTACCTGCCTGCCAACCCAATGGGGGGCTGGGTTCTCCCCTCTGCTTGGGTCACCAGCCACCCTTCTGTTCCGCCATCCCAAAGAGGCCCTAAAACTTGCACAGCCAGCCAGGAGAAGATTGCCTCTTCGCAGCAGAAGCTGTCAGGGCACAGAGCTGACGTAGCAACTCCTACGCCACTTCCCCTGTGGCTGGAGTGTAGGGGCCGCGGACGCAGCTTCCCTGTGCCCCCGTGATCCCTGCTTGATCAGTCAGCCACTTGGGGCCATTGCCAGCTGGTGTAATTTACAGCAGCCTTCGGGTTGTTCTAGTTAACGCTGGGGGAGCCTAGCTCTTGGGCAGGGGGGTGAACACCGAGAGCCGTCCACGAGGCAGAGCGAGCGTGAGGCCCTGCTTTGAGCATCGGCAATGCAGACTTTCTAAGCCCCATGTCGGCTCAGCAGCTCACGGGCTAAGCAGATGGCCCACTTGAGCGTAAAGACCAGAGGGGAAGGGAATTGAAGACCTGATCTTCTCCTCTTCTAGCAGCAGGTCTTTACACCCCTCCCTCTTCCCAGCTCCACACTGGGGCTGGAGAGGAACACTCAGGCCCCATCCTACCTCGAGCCTTCACAATTGCAAACTGTGAGGCCAGCCCTGGTAGGCAATGCCACCTGGCAACAGCGCAGTATGGCAAGCAGTACCTGCTAAATCAAGTTGGTGCCATCTCACTGTTGACCTTCCATAGGCGGTCCGGGGTTGGAGTGCCACAGCCTGCCTTTGCAGAGGGCAGGACCCTCCGCCAGCCTCCGGGGTGTTACGTGGAACGTTGGCTTTTCATCCACATACTGTCTGCACCAGGCTGAGAAAGGGACTGGACTTCAGAGGCCCCCCCCGTTTAACTGGGCACCTTTTTGCCTAGAGACCTGTATGGGCATGTGATTTATTGCAGAGACACTGCTGTCAGGAATGCTGGCCCGAGACAAGCTGTCTGCTTCAGCTGATTCAAGCTGTTACCTGCTGATCTCCGGGAACTGGGCTGGGAGCAGAGATGAGGAAGGAGGGAGTTCTGCATGGATAATTCCAACCAAAGAGCCGTCTTGCTACCAGTCTGCTTTAAAATGCTAATCCGATCCCAGGCCCTAGGACTTTCTTGGGTGAGAGTTGTGCTGGAGGATCAAACGCCTGGGAGGGTGTCAGAAATGGCTCTGTGGCCATGCTGAGGGATGCACCAGGATCATGGTCTATTATTCCGTGCAACTGCTGCTGGAGCTTAATATATCCTGAGTAGACCATTCCAGCTATCTGGCCCCGTAATGCTGGTTATGAGTTTAGGGCCTGATTCTTTATTTCCTTACGCCCTGTGGAGCCATTGACAGCTGTGCTAAGTGCAGCTGGAATTTACTTCTGAGTGCACAAGGGCAAGGCACCATGGATGCCTTGGTTTGAGTCCAGTGTCGATCCTCAGGGAAAGCACTACTCGGTGTGAGTGAGAGCGGCAGAATTGTTATTACACCTAGACACTCAAATCAAGATTGTGCCCCATTAGAATAATAGAATATCAGGGTTGGAAGAGACCTCAGGAGATATCTAGTCCAACCCCCTGCTCAAAGCAAGACCACCCCCAACTAAATCATCCCAGCCAGGGCTTTGTCAAGCCTGATCTTAAAAACCTCTAAGGAAGGAGATTCCACCACCTCCCTAGGGAACCCATTCCAGTGCTTCACCACCCTCCTAGTGAAATAGTGTTTCCTAATATCCAACCTAGACATTGTGCTAGGTGCTGTACAAACAGTTCCTGCCCCAAAGCGCTTACAGTGAAACAGGCAAGTAAGCTACAGACTGGGGGGCATGACTCGCTCACTGTCACACAGCAGCTCAGGAAGTTGTATGGCCCAGGAGACCAGACTGGATGATCACAGTGGTTCCTTCTGGCTTTGGCATCTATGAATCTGTGACTAGCACTCAGGTGTCCTCTGCCTCCCAGTTCACTGCGCTAGCCACTGGGTCACGCTGCCCCCTCATTAGGTTGCCCTTGGGCTATGTGGTGCTTGGGACAGAGATTGTGTCTTCCTCTGTATTTGTGCAGCGTTTGGCTGGGGTCCCTGGGAGCTACCACAATGCAAACAAATAATAATAGTCATGTGAAGAATAAACAGACCCTAAAAATGATCCCAGGTGGCAGAGCATCAATCCAGCCCCTTTGCGGAGGAGGGAGATTTAGATAACACGTCTCAGCCGCTGACTGAAACATCATTAACAAAAATTCATAGTCCTTAAAAATGCAAATAAAATGTGCGGCTGAATGTCTGTAATTGCAAAATTCCTAGACTCAATCAGCCAGAGATAAACTGTGTTATTTAGGAACAATTTGAAAGCAGACAAATTGAAAACACTGGCCAGATTCTGCTCTCAGTCACATGAGTCTGAAGCCACAATTACTCCACTGGCTCCAGTGTGGCTGCTCTGGATATACCCTGGCCAAGCGACATCCGGATCAGGCCTGGTAGATTTTTAAAATGTAAAGCTTGCAGGAAGCCTGGTCTCCACACACAGATGCCTGCCAGCCCTTCTGTTTGCTCAGGGACACACTGAGCCCGGCTCCGATTTACATCAACAATTCCCCCTCTCCCCCCAGTTGACTCCAGAGGAGTTACTCCTGATTCCCACTGGTGTAACTGGGAGCAGAATCAGCCCCCCGGAGCCCTTTTTCTGAGTGCTTCAGAAGCCAGAATTTCAGAGCGTTTTCCCCAAGTTTCAAAGAGTCCTGTGGCACCGTATAGACTAACAGATGTATTGGAGCGTAAGCTTTCGTGGGTGAATATCCACTTTGTCGGACGCATGTAATGGAAATTTCCCCAAGTTTAGCCTTCGTGGGCCGGTTAAAACTGTTAAACATCTGAAGCGCTTTAAAAAAAACGTTCTTTGTTCAGTGCAGGGAGGGATGCACGTAATAGTCAATTGTTCTGGTGTTCTCCGCTGAGTCGGAGCGACCCATTCTGCGCTGAATCACTGCAGGGGTCGGGGAGCAAATGCATCTTCATGCCTCCCTTGCGTCCCAGGCTGCTCGGGGCTGAAACAGCCATCAGCATACATCAGAGCACCCTCTCCAGCGGCTCTGATTTACAGGAGGCAGCTTATGGGCCGTGGGACAGCCTAGAATCCCGTAGGCTTGTGTCTGGCACGTCTCTTCTCCTGGGACTTGAGCTTACAGGGGCCCTGTGCAAGAGGAATTCTGCCTCGGGCCAACTGTCCTGTTTAGCAACCCCTGCACGGTGCCGGAGTGGAGAACCAGACCTAGCCTCACCTCTTTTACTTCCTCAATGCAAGTGCTGGGACTCGCACCCCTCTGGGTGATCCTTAGAGGTTCCTGCCCCCTTAGGGTGACCAGATGTCCCGATATTTAACCCTTTGTCCTGCATCCCGATCAATGTACGCTCGGGACGCCATTTGTCCCGATATTCGGGTAAGGAGGTGAGCGGGAGGGAGGTGCTGACTCCAGGGCTGGAGCACCCACAGGGAAAAATTGCAGCCAAGCTCCTTCTCCCCCTCTCCCCTCAGTGCACCATGTCCCCGCTCTTCCCCCCCCTCCAGTGCTTCCCGCCGCCTAACAGCTGTTTGGCGGCGCTTAGTGCTTTCCAGGGGGGAGGAGTGGGGACGCGGCGTGCTCAGGGGAGGAGGTGGAGAAGAGGCAGGGAAGGGAGTGGAATGGGGGCGGGGCAAGGGCAGTGCAGGGGCGGGAAGAGGCCGGGGGTGGGTGAGCACCCACACGGCAGAGGGGAAGTTAGTGCCATAGGGGGTGAGTGGAGGGCAGGGGGGTGAAGAGGCGAGCGGCGGGCGGGCAGGCGAGGAGGCGAGCGGTGGGTGGGGGACTGAGGACGGACGCATCAAGCCAGCGGCAGGCCGGGGGATGAGGAAGGGCACAGTGGTGGTGGGGGGTGAGGGGCGGGGCCTGGGGCAGAGTGGGGGCAGAGCCTGGGAGGAGCAGGGGTGGACTGTGGGCGGGGCTGATGGCACCCCAGTGTGTCCTGATATTTTAGTGTGGTGATCTGGTCACCCTATGCCCCTTCCAGCACCCGGGCACCCCTGGGTAAGCCAAGATGAACTCTTCCTTAAGCAGAAGAAATCTAAAAGCACAGGGGAGGCCAAACGCCTTTTAATGGTGCATACAGAGCCCAATCCTGCAGCCATTCACCCATGCATGGAACACCCACTGTGTGTGTGTGTGGGGGGGGGGGGGGGGGGGAGGGGTGCACTTGCAGGATCGGGTCCATAATGTTGACTTCTGCTTACTAAGCAAATCGCCGTCGAAAGAGCTTGTTCCCATGGGCCAGCGGCTTTTGCACATGGGACGGTGGAAACGATGCACGATCAAAACAGGAGCTTTGAAATCCATGTTTTGGAAAATGACAACATGGCAAGTCAGTGGCCAAGGGAAATTTCGCACTGCACCCGTCTTTGTGACAGGCACAGAAACGGCCCCAGCTTCTTAGTCGAAAGCTTTGCCCAGCGCCGGTGAGCGAGGGAGCCCGATTCTCCGCGGATGTTATGGCGACAAACTGGACTAGCATCAGGCCCGTTTGCCTTGTCCGGCTGGGCGGTGGGATGATGATGTCATTGTGGGAGGGATGTGAATGGGAGGGGGTCAGAAAGGAGAGGCAAGGGCTGGGTTTAGAGTGTGTCTACACTGCATTGTAAACCCAGGTCTGTGGGATCCGGGCTTGTGGCCTTGGTGGTTTGAACCCTGCGCTCGAGCCTTCATGCTGTGCTGTAAACCTAGGTAACTATTGCTGGACCTGGGTTTCACAGCTGTGCTACTGGGTCCATATTGCACCACGCAGCCCTTCTGACTCAGGGCGGCGGCTTGAGCTGCATCCACCCGGCAAAATGCCAGGGGTTGGGCCTGAGTCACAGACTGGGTCTCTGACCCACCCAGCAGGGTCCTGGGTGCTTACTGACTTGAGTCTGAGGGGATGTGTCTACACAGCGCCTGCGCCTACAGACTCGGGCTAAAAACTGCAGCGTAGGCGTCCTTCGGGCTGGAGCTGGACCTCAGCCTGAACTCGAATGTCTACACAGCTGTTTTCAGTGCCGTAGCACGAACCCGGCCCACCTGCGCCTATTACAGAGTCGGGCTCTGAGCCTGGTTGCTGCGGGGTTGGAGACGCAGTGTGGACGTACCCTCTGTGTCCTGGGTTCCAGAACCAGCAAAGTACAGACTCTCCCGCCAAATCCGTCCTGTGGGTGACACAAGACCCGTTCTTGAGAGCAAGTGGACAGTCCTCTGCAGCCCGCCGTGCATTCAACAAAACTGCTGGCCCCTTCCTTTAACACTACGTCTTAGTGGATAAATTAAGCGGATCCAGTGGCTTGGGGTATAGCATTGGGGCAAGTGTTGGTGAAAGACTGAGTCCTGTGTCAAGTATCCATTCTTATTGTAACCCAGGGAGGTAGCTGGATAGCACCACGTCGTTACTTTACATTCTGATGCTGTATTACAAAGGAAAAGCTTTTGTCCTTGACTTGCCCATCGTTTTCAGGTCTTCTGATGAGCACCCTTTTGGCTCTTTCTAGGAAGCAGGGCTGAGACAGAGCCTGGTTAATTAAAATCCAGAAGGCACCCATGCTTGATGTGACAGGCACGGTCGCCGCTGGAACTCGGCCGGAGCATCAACGCATTACTAGGCAGAGTCTAATTTGCAATCGGAGTGTGTCGGTGCTCACTGCTACCCGGTGAAACCTCCGCGCCTCAGCTCTCCTCAGCATGCCGTCCGAGTCCTGTGGAGATGTGATGGCAGGCTTCTCCAGTGACCGAGAGACTGTGCGAGCATCCTATTAGTGGCCGAAGGGCGTAGGAGGTTGGGAGTGAGAGGATGGATTGAGGAACATGCAGGAGAAGAGAAGATACTGAATAAAAGCTCCAGAGAGAGAGATGTGCATGACTGGCTGAAGCATTGGAAGAGTGTGCATCCCCACCCCCTCTAATGGTGGGTCCACTGGAGGATAATAGACTACTACTGCTACCAGCTAACGGAGTTGTTGCTTTAGCTCACGTGGTAGAGATCTGTGCTGTACTCTTGAGGGTCTCAGGTTCAAATCGCTGAATCATTATAAATCCCCAGCGATCTTAGTCTTCAATGAATCAACACCTGTGAGGGGGAAAGTCCTCTTCTCTCCCCCCTCCCGTGTTTGCAGATGGCATCAGGGAAGCTCAGAAAGGTTCAGGGACATGCCCAAGGTTGCAGAAGGAGTTCGAACCCAGCAGTTTCTGGCTCCCAGGCCTGTGCTCGCACTGCACTGAACGAGAGAGGCCTTGTTGCAATTGATAGCTCTAATCAAGGCCCTGCCTCCTGCGGACACTTCTCCCTCATTCATTTGGGATCTCTGGTAGGCTCCATGAGGAACTGATTCCATCATCATCATTATTAGGTGTATTACGGTAGTGCCCGGGGGCCCCTCCTCATGATTGTCCCAAGCACACCTGTCAGCTGCCCCTCCCTGTAGGCCTCCATTTCCAAAGTACCCCCTCCCCCCCAGTCCCCTGAGGTTTCACTTTTAGCACAAGCCAGGAAGTTATTTTGCATTGGCCAGTGCTGGATCTGAGCACGGAGGCACATGAATCCTGCACTGCAGGGGGAAAGGTGCATTCCCGAGGGTGAATGAGAGCCGTGCTCTGCTTATCCCAAGTCTCTAGAGAGCACCTTAAATGAAAGCAGTGAGGGACATAACTGCGCGTTATCACTGCTCCGCCCCGCAAGGCTCCCTGAACTCCCCAAGTCCAGGCACTGGGCTCCATGTTAAACCTAGGATGGGTTTTCTGAAGCAGGTCACTTCTTTGGCTGGTCCAAAGTCCTGGCCCAGAGTACAGAGTGGATGCGCCCTACCCACTACTCAGCCTGATGTCCCATGAGAATGGTTCCAGACCAAGAATATTTAGCAAAGAGTAATGCAAGGCATAAAAGAACATGGAGAGGGGAGGGTGAAAACTACCACCGCCGAGTGGGTTGTTCCTGGCTGACTAGAAGCAGGGAGCTAATAACTTCTCAGGGGAATTTCCTTGGCTGCAAATAAATCACTCAGGAAGCATCAATTACCCTCTTCCACTCAGAGGAGGCTCTGCACCCGCCATCACATAAGAGTCCCTAGAAGGGAAGTTCTGCCACTGTCTCGCCTTCCTCCCAGCGCCTTGTGCTACTTGGTTTTTCAGAGCATGGTGTTTTGATGCTATCAGCCGTGTGACAGCTCAGATTTCATACCGCCTATAAATGTGTGTTTTCTCCTCTGCTACCTGGAAACTGGAAGTCTTGACTGGTTCGTGTCTGCTTGAATTACAATAAATCAGACGAGAACAAAACCCACCCTGAATATTGAAACCTAGGCGGCCTTGCTGGAGCCCTGCATCCTTCGTCCACCCTGCCTCCAACCCCATGACACAGCTGCCGGAGGAGTCTAGGGATGGCACAGAGCTCCGGGCAGCGTGGGAGCAGAGCCAGCCCTTGCCGATCCACAAAGCCGGCGGCGCCCACTAATGTGAGAGACCTAGAGAAATAAAGAAGAGTTTCAGCTTGCAAAAAGCCTTGAAAGATGTAACTCTTGCAAACCAAACTCGAGGGCTCGGCGCACTAAAAACCACAGGTTATTCAGAGCCTCTCGCAGTTGCCCAGGGCTGGCCAAGCGAAACCCACACCGTAGGATCCTGGAATGTTGGAAACGCCCCCAGATCAAAGCCCAGCGGTAGGAAGCCGTGCAGCTCGGGGTACCACTGATGGCACTACGCTCTTAGCAAGCTCCTTACCAGCCAGTTGCCCATGACTGAGCTGGCGTCTGTGGCCACAAGGGGGGAGCGGCTGAGTAGCCTGAGAGCAGCCTGGTCTAATGAACTAAGCAAGGGTCTAATCCCAGCTCTCCCATTGCTGGTGATGGTCAAATCACACAAGCCAAAATGTTCACATTTGAATGCCGGAAATTAAGCACCTGCGTGCAAAGGTGCTGATCCCCCGCAGCGTTGAATACTGGGTCTTGCATGAGACCATTTCCGGCTCTGGTCCGTGGAAGGGTGTGTGTCTCCCCCTGAGTTCTGCATTTGGTCCAAGCCCCAGATTCACCATGAATTTTGGCCAAGTCCCCGACTTTCCCTTGGTGCTGTGGGGAGACCTCACGAAACCAACAGTTCCGATGTCAAATTGTAGTTGACCCAGCCCTGCTCCAAAACAGACGCAGGTCCCCAGCTGCCTTGTCTGAGCCGGTCAGTGCTCATCTCCTCCACATTTCCTCTAACACCTGTGCCTGGCTCGCTGCCTCTAAGCACCCTGGTTTACCCATCTCCTCTGGGCCTTTTGCGTTCTCCTCCACCTCTTTCAAGAACCACAGCGTACCCACCTTTCAGGGGTCCTGCCCAACTCCCATCCAGCCTCCCCTATACACCGGCCACCTCCCTTATCTATCTATGCTGCTTATATGGCCCCCACTTACCATGACCTCTGGGCATCTGTGAGGTAGGGCAGTGCCCTCCCATTTCACGGGAGGGGACCTGAGGCTCAGAGCAATTAAGTGAGTTGCCCAAGGTCATATGGGGGATCTGTGGTGGAGCAAGGAATTGACCCCAGCCTAACCACTGGGTCATCCTTCCTCCTCTAAAGCCCAGTGTCCTCCCCACGTCCTCCAGGCCCCGTGCTTGACCTGCCTCCCCCAGTTGCTCTGCGTAGGTTCTGGGCGCAGAGTGGAGAAAGCTGCAGCAGCAGCGGGAGCAGCCGGCAGCGTGTGTGTTGCTGGGTTAAAGCCACTGGAGCAGCTGGGGGTAGTTAAGGGCTGTGTGTAAAGTGCTTTAGGACATTTCGATTCATGAAACAGGCTGCAAATGCAAGTGGCTGATTGCATGTGGAGAGGTGTCACTGGCTCCGCTGCGCCCTGCTGCCAGGCTCGGGGATCTCGGCCCCTCAGGATCTTTCCCTGCGGCAGCTTGCAGGCTCCGCAGTCCACCAGCTGCATGCCTGGTGCGGTCCTGCAGCGGGGCAGGGGGCAAGAAACTGCCCAGCGACCTCTTTGCAGCACCCACCATGGGACCTGCTCGTGCTATGTCAGTGGGGCCCGTGGGTCAAGGGTGAGCATTGGGGCAGGGGCAGCACGGGCCAGCTCTTCTTCAGAGTAACTGAAAACGGGGGCGTGGAGAGAGGGAGAGGATGTGTGTGAGAGAGGGGCTCCAGGCCTGCCAGCCAGCCCCGTGCCTGCCTTCTACAGAGGTGCCAAGGTCAGGTGTGTGGGTGATAAAGTGGGATGCAGGGGCCTTATCCCATAATGCTCCCACAGCTTCTGCCTCCAACATCCTGCCTGAGTGGAGCCTGGGAGACTAGCCAAGCTGGGCCGGGTTGTGGCATTTGGACTGAGGCCAGCAGTTCAGTGCTGGGGACCAGGGCCCCGCTGGGCCCAATTCCTCCCAAGGTTGAGATTTCAGCTCAAAACAAGCACACCCTGGAGAGCCTGGCTTCACCAGGAGCTTTCTGCCACCTTTGGGAGGGTGCCGGAACTGGGTTACTATTTATTTGTTTGACGGTAGCACGTAGGGGCCTCAGTCACGCAGACCAAGACCCCGTTGTGTTAGGTGCTGTACACAGACAGGGTCCCTGCCCCAAGGAGATTACAGGATGTGGGAAACCAGTCCCCTTCTGGCTCTGGTTCTAACCCAGAGCCACGGGGGCAGATTCAGATCTATGCCCCTTTCCCTCAGAAACGTGCGTGTTTGAGTCCGAGGATTGGGCGTCCCTGGCTCAAGGGGTGAAACCGCAGCTCGAGGTGCAGCTGCTCCGGGCTGGGCAAATGATGCCGCTATTTACTTCACCACCGGCCCGTCTGGGCGAGAGGCTGCATGCCCCACGCCTGCTGCTGGGCGCCCTCGGCCCCCACCAGAGTCGATGGGGGCAAGGAGTGCTCGTCAGCGCCAGGAGCCCAACTGAGCACGTGCTGTAGTCAGAAACCCGCCTGACGAGACCCAAGGTGCCAGCAGCGGCCATCTCAGTGGAGAGACAGGCAGGTGCCCAGAGTGAGATGGTTCATCTTGGCTGACACACCCACGACTGAGCTAAAAAGCACGAGCTGCTACAGCTGGAGCTGAAGAACCAGGGCTCACGTCCTCCATACCACACCCTCGGTGGTGGTTACGCAGGGGACGGACATAGCTTGGGGCCAGGGGTGCCCAGTGCCTCCCGTTCCCACCTCACTCAGCAGCAGCCTCCTCCTGCAGGGAGGTTTTCTTCATTACAGGCACGTGCGAGAGGCACCCGTCTGCCACTCTCCACAGCAGAAATGAAAATAGGCAGAAAATTATTTCTCCTGCATGTAAACGGCTTGAGGAACACGGTCCGCAGCCCTGGTGGGGGCTACGCCGCCCTGCAGCTGCCGCTTGTTGGTGGCCTCGCCTCTCCGCAGTTCATGCGACAAGCCCCGGGCTGGGAGAGGCAGGTTTCATTCTGGCTTGTGCCCTGGTGGCTGCAGAGGTGACACCATTACGGAGGGGCCGCTCGCCTGCGCCCTGCGCTCTGAGTGTGCTGCTGGGTGGCTCCTTCTCATACTGCTTGGCAGATCTGGGAGCAAGGCAGATACAATGAATGATCCTTCCCCGAGGAAGGCTTCCAAAGCGAATGGAGCGGGTGGGAGATGGGGACATGGGGTAGAGAGGGTGCGGAAGGAGGACATGGGCATAGAGCAGATGTGGGAGGGGGACATGGAGTGGGAGATAGAGGGACACAGCGTAGAAGGTCTGGGAGATGGGAGGGGACATGGGAGTAGAGGGGGTAGGATGTGGGGATGGGAGAGCATGGGGTAGAGAGGGTGGGAGATGGATGGGAGACATAAGAGGGGGTGGGAGATGGCGGGACATGGAGGATGGGAGTGGAAGATGGGGGACATGGAGGAAGGGGGGTGGGAGATGGGGGTAGTGGGAGCTGGGGGGACATGGAGGATAGAGGGGGTGGGAGATGGTGCGAGATGGATATAGTTGAGAGGAGATGTAGATAAAGGGCTATAGACGGTGAGGGACGGGGACATGGGGTATAGAGGGTGGGGGATATAGGGATAGAGGTTATGGGAGATGGGGACATGGTGGGCAGAGGGGATGGGTGGAGCCACAGGAAATGGAAGTTGTGAGGATATGAGGGAGAAAAGCTGGGAAATGGGAACACAGGTACTGAGCGGATGACATGGGAACAGGGAGGATGGGAGGCGGAGGGACATGGGATAGAGGGGGTGGGGGGTGGGTGCCAGACAGCCTGGGAAGTAGGTAATGGCCAGTATGGGGCACAGAG
Source organism: Chrysemys picta bellii (assembly GCF_011386835.1). Classification (NCBI taxonomy): domain Eukaryota; kingdom Metazoa; phylum Chordata; order Testudines; family Emydidae; genus Chrysemys; species Chrysemys picta. Next base: position 14,158,240 of record NC_088813.1, read on the forward strand.
GTGATGGGAGTTTGGGGAACACAAGTGACAGGAATCTTATTGGCGTCCCTGTCTTGGACCCTGCATCCAGCTTTTTCTACACACTGGGGGTAGTGGCCTGAAAGAATAATAATGATACATCACAGGGAATGAGTGGAAGCCAGCAGCCAAATTCAATCTAATCTAATCTAATCTAATCTATCCCTCAGCCCATATCTGAGCTTTACCCAGGGTGCCCGTGTGCCTTTCTGTCCCAGACCTCGCTGATTAGGATGACTGTAAGCGGCAAACTTGAAACCTCGCTGTAGAGAATGATGGGTAATGTTATGCAAATTGCCATATGGCCAAAGGAGCACAAGTCTTAGCTGGCACCTTCTGGTATTGCTAACTCAGCCTTAATGCTTATGACAGCACTCAGGTTGCTTGGTTTTACCCATGGTGCTTTTCCCTGTGATTTTGCATATGAAAGGAACCACAGATATTCCTTGTGCCGGCGTAGAGGTCACCCTTAGCTAATTAGGGCACAGCATCTATTGGCTTATAAATCTGCTGTAATGTGAACCAGAGGTCTGTCTTCGCCACAAAGACATTAGGAAATAGGCTTAATAGGTTATTCCTCTTGGTATTTTCCAAAGTGGTTCAGGGACAGCACTGAGCCGAGGAGGTGGAGGAGAGTGTGAGAACAAAAAGGTAATTGAGAACACAGAAGTAATTATTTTTAAACAATTGCATTACCCTTTCTGTACAGACCTACAAGAATGTAAACAAGATACCCTTTAAACACATGCTTCCCTGCCATCTATCATTGGATCCAGACTATATTATACTTCACTCTATATGTTATAAATTACATTTTAATGGTACATCATGCTCTGCTAATGCAAACCACAGTCTCCCAATGTCGTTAAAAACAATAATAGATTTGTAGAAAGCGAAGGGGGAAATGCATATTTATGAGCCCGGCTGGTTTCGAAAAAGGCAATTGTTATCCGGAATCTTTGGATTTATGAATTACTTCCTGTTAAAAAGCTTTAGCATCTTGTCACGCTCGAAATGTCAAGTCATTAAAACGGAGGAAGGCGGACAAAGAGAAAATATCTATAATGGACCCCCTTCGGTGGGAACGTTAGCTCCAGCCTCTGCATAATGCACCAGAAATGAACATCCTGGAAAGTCATGTCAGGCTCTTACGCTCCAAGAACTTAGCTCCCGAGTTGCATTTCCTTGTACGAATACCATCATGGTGAAAACTCAACAGGTTGGTATATTCTTTCCTCCGGAGCGAACAGATGCATTCTCAGCTCTCATCCATTGCGCTGCGCCAGGAGGGAGCACTGGCTACTAGGAAATTCTGGTTGAATCGGATCAGTTTGGGGTTTTTTATAAACATGCACATTTAGTTTCCCACGTGGAGGCATCTAAGGGCGAAATTTGCCCCTGGTATAACTCTAAGAAGTGAGTGAGTTTGGCCTCAGGAGTCCATTCCACCTGGAGACATCTGTGCAGTGGTGGTGATGAGGACCCTTCCTGGTCTGTTAGAATGTAAGTTCTTTGGGGCACTGTCTCTTGTGTGGCATGTGGTCCCATGGGGCCTCAAGCGGCCACAGTAACACAAATCAGTAACAGTCGTACCGGCTTTTGGGGGTGGGAGCCCCTGCTGGAGAATGTCCTGCTAGCAGCCCCCCTCTCTAATACCGAGGGGCTCCTGCTCGAGAGTGTCTTCTCATCTCAAGTACAGCTTGCAGGGAGCCAAAGGGAAAGTCCCCTCGGGGGGGGGGGGGGTCTTTTCTGGCCCCCTTCACCTCCTCATGTAGCTTAGAACTTTTTGCCCTCTTCGCAATTCATCACCAGCCCTTGCTGGAGTCCCCCAGCCATGCTGCTCTCTCTCTTTAACGGGAAATGACGATGTTTTGCCTTTGATGTGTGCTTCCTGCATTTCCCCGTGATTACAGCCTGCATTATTGCAGTCATTAGCCAACAGATTCCGCCACCCCCTGGTGGCAACCACCACATGCTGCTGCAACAGCTGAGTCCAAGCTGTCCACGCTCCCTTCTAAACCTGAAGACTTGACCGCTGATGTGGGCTTTGGCACATTGACTTCCCCAGCATCTTCGCTTTTCCTTCCCGGCTTCCACCCTGAGCTACCCCCCCCCCCCTTTCTCTTTTCCTTGTTCTCCTAATGGGGAAAAACGATCACTCTATTTGTTGTGCCTAAAATTACTGTCTCTGTACAGTAACTGCGCTTTGATCAGAAGCCTCCCCCCCCCGCCCCCTTCCGTCTCTTTGTTGGTTCCCAGATACTCTCCCATCAAACAGGTTGAAGGAGTGACATTTCCAACGCAGGCTTCGTGTGTGAGCTGGTGGGGGAAAGCTGCCTCTGTGATGGCTACGAGCCGTGCTGCTGACACCGGCTAAACTCGGGCCGATAGCAAAACCCAAATGAACTCTCGGAGCTGCATTACCCAGAGATCGGATCCGGACGGGGAAAAGAAACTGACATGGCGATAAAGGACGCAGGCAGCTCTGTGGGTGCAGAAAAGGCCAGGCTGAGTGTGGAAAGGCAGTTGTCAGTGCAAGGAAAACAAGGAGCAAAGTGTAGTTTGGGGTGGGTATTTTTCAGGGATGTGCGTGTGTGTGTGAGAGAGAAAGAGATGGGCGTACCCCACAGTGGTCTTGAATGAGTTCTGGTTTGGAATGAGTTCAGTGGAGCTGGAGAGCCCAATCAGGACACCTGGTTGCACCCGGAGGCCAGGCCAGGGCCAACTAAAGACGAGTCCCAGCTGCGGAAGGAGCTGGCTGGGACTATAAAGGGAGCAGGCCCAGTGTGGCTGAGGAGAAGAGCTTTTCAGTCCCTCTTTGGGCAGTAGCGAGACCTGTGGGGTTGAAGAGGAGGTCTGGGGGCAGTAGGATGTGGGGTCCTCTCCTGAGGCGAGAGCTCTGGGGTGAACGGTCGGAAGTGATATGAAGCAACCGGGGTAGATTAAGCAGCATTGGTGAAGGACCTGGACTTCCAGGGAGAGGGATCTGTGAGGTGTTCGGCTGAAGAACAGAGGAGGAGAGAGCTAAGAGGGCTGAAAGGCCGAGCCGGAGGAAGACAAGACATCAGTGTAAGTTTGTATTTTCAGTTGGAGTTTGTTGGAGGACTCCGGGGGGATCTAGAGAGCTGTGGAGCTGGAGAGGGACGCAGGTGCACAGAGGGCCCAGGAAGGGGCTGTGGGTAGAAGCCTGGGGGGTGGGTCTGAAGAGCCAGACCTCACTTGCTCACTCCAGGGTCCCTGGGCTGGAACCCAAAGGAGAGGGAGGGCCGGGTTCCCCTACCAGCCACTGCGAAGCCCCCAATATAAGGACATTGGGAAGCCCTGAAACGAGGGTGTCAGGACCGCGGGGGTGAAGACCTGATGTATGGACTTTGGACTATTTTGGGTTGGACTCTGTGTTACCCCAGAAGGGGGGCGACTACAAATGACCTGGCTGGAGGGCTGAGTCATGAGAAGACGCAGACCACGGCTGAAGCAGTGACTGTGGGCAGGGGTTGTTAGGTGAGGAGAGCGTGTGACACGGTGCCCACGGTGAGGGGCAGGCCAGCTGGTGACTTGACTCTTCTACAGGGTGGTGCCAATACACCCTTGGAGTGGGACCCTCCATTTGCCACAGGGTCTCTGTGGGAGGACTGGGAATATGGGGGGAGAGAAGGGGAGCTGGGGAGGAGTTATTCCTGCAATAATGCTGTGCGCTTATCTAGCAGCTTTCAGGGGAGGATCCCAAAGCACTTTGCAGCCGTCAATGTGTCCAGCCTCCCCCCCTCCCCTACATGAGCCAGGTAAGCATTGCTGTCCCTGATGGACAGCAGGGGCGACGCAGGCCCAGAGATGGGAAATGATTCGCCCAAAGTCCCAGGCTGGGAAAAGAGCCCAGGTCTCTTGACTCCTACTCCCCTGCCTGCGTCGTCATCCTTCCTCTGGGCTCTCGTTGGAGCTTGGCATGGGAACGTCCACCAGGGCAGTGCCACCCGCATTCCCCTGAGCTGGCTCTGCCCATCCGTAGCTCCTGGGGTCAGAGCGCAGCGTGAGGCCTTCTACGAGGCAGCCCTACTGTCGCCACGTGCATCTCCAGCTGCTTGAAGATAGAGTGGGCCCCGCACTACAGCAAGGGTGCTTTTGTTGGAGAAGGGGCGTGAGAGTCAGGACACCTGGGTTCTGGCTCCAGGGCTGCCACTGCCTCTCTGTGTGACTTTGGGGAAGTCACTGAACCCCTCCGGGCCTCAGTTTACCTGCAGGGAGAGCGGGCAGGATTAAGGCAGTTGGGCAGTTTGATCTGTGGCTGACCCTGTAACCTAGAGAGTTTAGGGACTAGCCATAAAGTTCAAAGAGCCCATCTTGAAAGCGCGATCCCTCTCAAAGCCCCCTGCAAGGTACTGCCAGGCTCTTGGAGGAAAGGTGCCATGTAAGTGCAAGGTGCTGCACGTGGCTGTGGTCTGGTCCACATGGCTAGGAGGAAATCGGGTGAGTTTCCCGAGGAAGAGAGAGGCAATCGCTCAGAGGCGGGAAGGTTGCAGATGAAAAGTCCTTGCCAGGATGCTGCAAGTTAAAATCTTTGATGTGCAAATTGCCGATGAAATATACATGGCAGCGAACGCAGCGCTGAGTGCTAAATGCAGGGCCACTCTGCCGGTGTCATGTAATAACCAGTTACCTAACGGATGGGAAAACATCCCTTCTGCATAATTCAGAGAACAGAGGCGGGGAGGGAAAAAATCCCAAAGAGGTTAATTTAACCCTGCCATGGTGCAACACGGCTGTAATTAGGCTTGGCGCTGCGACTGTGTCAGGCTGCGTTAGCAACGGCAGTTAATTGCCAGGCGGCGCGAGCATCCGCACGCTAGGCGCTGCCAGGCTGGGCGCCCTGTGCAGGTGCGAGAGAACCCAAGGCTGTAATTTGAGGCGCTCATGGGGGAAGGGAAGGTCGGAAAGCCATTCCCTAAAATAGGTACCAGCATGGAGGGGGTGGGCTGCCTGTTCGTACACAGCCATGGACAGGAGTTCTGGGGAGGGAGGAAGTCATGGAAGAGACAGTTTAATATCTGATTTCAAAACAAGCGTGTTGTTCTGTTTCTGCTCTCTCTGTCCTCCCCCACCCCCTTTGTCTTTCTCTGTTTCTGTCTCTTTCTTTCTCTCCTGTCCCTCTGTTGCCTGGATCTACCAAAGACTGAGTTGCTTGCCCAGCCAAAGATTATTATTATCGTCATCTACTATCTGCATTCCAGTAGCACCAGTCAGGATCGGGGCCTTATTGCACCAGGTGCTGTACCAAATATACCACCTAGCCTGGGCCGATGACTGCTGTTATCACTGGCTAGAGTCATGCTCTTGTCCACCACCTGCACCCTGCTCTTGCTCAGAGCCAATGTTTGAGCTGGGCAGTGAATGTCCAACCTGAATTTAAGGAGCTCGTGTGCCGAGGGGGTTACCCAGGAGGAAATAGATATGTAGGGGTGCTCTTGGGTCTGACGCGTGAGGAGTTCCTCGCAGCTCCACTAGTGATGGGGGAACCGCAAAAGGTTTTATTTAGCACTCAAAAGCTCAGAGGTTTATCAGATCCTCCCCTAGACACCTGGAACCTGCAAAATCCAGCTGCTTTCTCAGAGCCTCTCCATGCTGCATGGTAGTGAGGGAAAATCCTGGAGGTAGACCAGACTGCTTTAATTGGCCTTCCCAGACCCAGCCATGAGGCCCATAAATCTGGGGAGATGCCGGGACAGGGGAGGAAAATGCCACTTCCAATGGGATCTGGCTCCTGAATGGAACAACATCTGGGATTCATCATAGCCTCTTTTCTGGCTAGTGCATCATTTGCAAACGGACCCCAATCCCATTCAAATGCTCTCGTTGTTCATACCTATTCCCTGAATGGTTTGGGTGGACAATTTTCAGACCAGGGGGTTGTCTGCAGGCGGCTCACTACCACCATTCCTGGGGGGTGAAGTTCATTGAATTCAGCACTGTGTGAAGGAGCCAGCCTTGAGCTCTCAGCGCCCGTTGGCTCCCACAAAGGCCCGTGCTGACGGCCTAAGTGGTATCCAGGCTTTGTACGGGCGTTTGGCGCCGGGGTGCCTTGTGCCAGGGGTGTGGCTGACACCTCAGTCACACGATACCGTTTCTTCTTCTGATTGGGTGGCTGGATCTCTTCCAGCAGAATGGTGGGCAGGGCCACGGTGACTGGTGCACTTAGCGGGATGACTCTTTGCACCAATGGACACTTGTGTGAAAATCTCGATGCCCTGGTGACTTACGAACGTCTTCACTTATTGCCTCCGCTGAATCCTGGTGGCCAAGGGACGACACGGCCCCAGGCCTCCTCACCAACCGCACTCGGCGCGTTTGTCCACGACTCCGCGCCGGGGCCAGCTCCGAGCTCCATAGCCATTGTGTCTCCGCTCTTCAGGAGGTGGTTTCTTTCAAGGGGAGCTGCCGCCTTGTGCCGTGGCTGAAGCTTTCAGGAGCTTTGTGAAGAACATTGTTTGTATCACAGCTGGCGCTTAGAGGCCTCCGCTTTTGTGTTACGCCTTGTGCAGACACGTAGTGAAGGACAACTCTTGCCCAAAGAGATTACAATCTAAGCTTACAAGGGTGGGAGGGGAGAGACAGCCGCACACAGGAGGGAAGTGACATACCCAGGATAACACAGCAGTTGAACGGCAGGGGCCGGAACAAAACCCAGCTCTACTGACTACCGCTCAAGTACCCTATCCTCTAGGCCTTGCTGCCTCCAGGGTAACATCCCCAGAGTGCCAGGCAGGGATCAGCCAGGCAGGGATCTTGCACAAAGATTTGACGGATGGGGTTTATACCCCCGTCCTCTGGCATAGGAGGAGGAGATGGGCCATCAGTCTGTTCCGGCTCTTAAAGTTCCTCAGAACTTGGGAAACACAAACATCCTGAAACTCCTTGGAAGGATTTTGATTGTGGGTCGGGGGATAAAGAGGAGGAGATGATGATGATGATGATAGTTTGATTCCATCCTCTGGCTTTCCCATGTTAACAGCTTTGTTGCTGTGGGCTTTAAAGATTTGGGATGACGAAAAGGGAAGAAGAATAAATAGATCAAGAGAAACAGAGTGCGGGGGGGGGGGAAAATCCCACCGTCAGCAGACGGGGAAGTTTTCCCTCCACGTTTTCAAGGTGCGGTGGGGGATGAGCAGAGGAGCATGGGAAGCAGAGTAATTTGGCTCAGGTCTAAAGAGTTCCTCTGACTGAGACTTGAAATCCTTGCAGCAGGGCAACGCTGGACTCCCATTCGAGCAGCCCCCCCGCTCCATGTTCTCTGCAGCTGGGCGACGAAGAGATGGGCGGAGCGTGGTTTCTGGGGCAGTGAGGTGCTAGGGTGTCCTCCTGCAGCTGGAGAAGGCTCTAGGACCTGAGGGATTCAGGCTGATGCCTCCAGTAAACCCCGGGAAGAAAGGGACAAGAGAGGCCCGGGGCACAGAAGTTTAATTAAAGGCACCACGGCAGAGAGATGAATCCAAGGGTCCCCCTCTCCGTGTTGCGACTCTGGCAAGTGAGAAAGGTGGCCACTGGCTGTGTTAAAAAAGGGATCATTAAAGGAACTTTATCTGAGAGGAATTCAGGCCTGGCAGATCTGAAAGAGCTTCTTTCATTCCGTCAGGAGCGAAGCCCCAAACATCAATGCAAGAGAGAGTCTGCATGGGGCTGCCGGGAGGTAGATCCACTGTGGGCACAAGAGGTTGATTGCTCTGAGGAACTGGCACTGGTGACAGGCGGGTGAGGATGGAAGGGTGGAGCCTTTAACTATTTAACCTGCAGGACTAACTCCTTCGGTGCAATGAGGAGAATGAGGCTTTGTCTGTGTAAACTGTCAGCTCTTTGTTCTGTACCATGGGGTCCTAGACCCCAGTCTGTGACTGAGACTCCTAGATAATAAAGGGTGTGTCTAGCACCTGTCGCAATGGGGTCCTGACCTCCGCTGGGGCCTCCAGGTGCTGCTGTGATCCCCATAATAGTAATGATAGATCTGCCCTGAGCTGACAGGCGATACGAAGAAAAACCTGCGAGGTGAAGTGCCTTGCCCAAGGTCACAGGGCGAGTCAGTGGCACCGCTGGGAATTAGAACCCAGGAGTTCTGATTGCTCCTTGGTACAACCACCCCCCTCAGCCAGGAACGTGGCACAGCCTCCAAGAAACACAGTGGCAACATTTTCGTGATTAGAAACACTTCCCCACTCCTTGCGGGAGTGCTGGAGAAGAGGTAAAAGCCAAGCACTCGAGAGGGGCCGGGAAAGCCATTTTCTTTTTATGCGTCCCTAGGTTCTGGAAACAAACTGATCGTGAAGATTACAGTAGTTTAAAAAAGCCAAGACGCTAGTTACTTCCAGGCTGTGTCTTTCTGGTGCAAGGGAAGAGGGAGTTCTAATCCCCCCCCCCACACACACACCCGTACACCCATGAAAGGAGAGGTTAATATTTCAAACGCTGACAGACCCTTAGCTACAGCAGCGCTGGCAGGCACCGGAGTAGTGGAGAGTCCCCGGCCAAACCGAGCTCACTGAAGGAATAAATTAACTCGGGTTGCGCGTGTCAGGCCTGCTCCCGTCGAGCGAGCCTGGCTGCTTGTAAACGGGAGGAGGATCAAACCGGTGCCAAATGCTAAGTGACTAATGACAGGTACTTCATGTGGGCCAAGGGCTTCCGGGAAGGCTGGGGATTGTATTTCTTCAGCTGGGCTCATTCAGGCTCTTGTCTCTTCTCTGTATTTTTTTTTTAATTTCTGTTCCAACATCTCAAAGTGCCGATGACAAGCGGCACCTGGGGAAGTGCAAAGAAAACGAACGGAGCCTTCCCTCCACCCGCATTTCTCCAGCTGGGCAGCGCTTCAGTGTTTTCCTTGGCAGTTTGCAAAGCAGAAGGTGAAATTGCTCCACTTGCATTCACCTCGCTCTGCCTTTTATTTTTCCCTCCCTTCCCTGCTGGCTGTGACTGCACCTGTCAGCGGCACGGCAGACTCTCTTTCATCCTTCGCTGCTGTTATCACTGGATTTATTTTTTCCCCCTTCTCTCCCTGCTCCCTCTTGCTCAGGTGCGCGGCAGCTCTGGGGAGAAGCCATGTGAACCCCGGGGCAGGCGCGTGGTTATAATACAGCCCCGCTTATCGGCCTCTTTTGATCCGGAGTTCTCTCTGGCTGGTGAAACCAGCACCTGGGATGCTATATTTAGGAGGAATGTAGGGCATGCTTCAGCGTCAAAGGCAATTGAATTTTCATAGCTTTCTTCTCTCCGTGCCGCGCAGGGATGGAGCGCGTTGGACTCCCTTTAGAGACGCTTTCCCCCTGTTGGATTGCGCACGTGCTCTCGCTACCAGAATGTGGGGGCAAAGGTCAACCACATTCCATCAACCTTCTCGCTCGCAGTGCCAAACGGTCGGCCGGGTGGTTTTGCACGCATGCGTCCATCCGCGCGTGCGTGTGTGTGTATCCAGGCACACGCGTGCGTGTTTGTGCGTCCATGCACACGTGTGTTGGCTTATTTCCCAATTGCTGCTGAAATGCCCGTGGGACCCAATCCAAAGCCTGTCAAAGTTGATCCGAGCTCTGCCATCAGTTTCAACAGGTTTTGCATCAGGCCTGCGGTGGTGAGCCTATTGCTGCTTCACTGAGCAAATCTTCCCTGGACGTGCAAAACCTAAGTCATTCTCATGCTAATGCAGGACTTTCTGGGCACCTGGAGCTGGAACTCTCTCTACCCGGATGCTCCGCTCTTCTGATCCAGCGGTTGAAAGCTCTTTATCCGGCTCCTCCGTACTTGGCAGCGTGACCGACAGCAGTGGTCACAGTCAGCTCCTCTCAATAGAGGCCTTTGTTCTCCTGCACAGGGGAAGGTACATTCTTATTATCTCCATTAGCATAAAAGTACAAAGACAGGTGAGGGAGAAAAATTGCTCCTGTTCCTTAATCCCCCTGGCCTCTGAAGCAAGGAATGAGGCCAGCTGGTGGAGCGGGGAGGCTGGAGGAGCTGCCAGCTTGGCGTTCTTTGTCCAGCAGGCGCTTGAATCCTGCAACTCCCGTGGCATTTAGGATGAGGATTGGGGCCCGTAGCTCTGGGCGACTGCCATGTAAGATCAGGGATTTTTGAGTTGGGAGGGGGAGAGGGAACCACGGCACGTGTCCTCTGCAGCTGTGGGGAGAGGGTCCCGTCAGGGCTTGTCCTGCCTGCCATGGGACTGACCAGCCCCAGCTGGCAGAGGACTATAGGGGCAGGGAGGTGACTGTGCATTGACTAGCAGTGCTGGGGAAGGGGCAAGCAAATGGCTTTGTAAGGGCTCCAGCGCTGCTGGCACGGGCCCAGCCTCTGCCCCTGCAGAACTCCGTGCTTGGCGGGAGGGTTGGATAACTGTAGGGGTTCTGCAGGAAGCGGCCTGTCCACACGACTCCCCTCTCCCTGCCCACACAGACACCAGCACTGGGCTCCTGTTGGAACCCCCTCCCTGAGCACACTCCGCTCCAATGCGGGAGGGGAATCTGGACCCAAACCCGGATTTCATGGTGAGAGCATCTCTCCGTGATGAGCTGAAGTGAAACCCCCTAAATGCAAACATACCCCAGCTGTGGGGCGGGGCTTTGACACTAGCCCTGAGCTGAGTTGTGTGGCTCCGTCCCATCCCCTGCACCAGTGGAGAAGGAGCCGTTAGCCTTTGGAGCTGGGGGCGGGGAGGGCAGGATTCAGACAAGACAGTCCCCATCTTGGACTGATACTTTGACTCTTTGCAGGCCCCAGATGGACCATTCTCCCCCTCCTGCTGAGCAGGGCCGGCTTTAGGCCAATTCCACCAATTCCCCCGAATCGGGCCCCGCGCTTAAGAGGGCCCCGCGCCCAGTGGCAGGGTCGCCCAGAGTGGGGGGCAAGTGGCAGAGAATCCCTTCCCTGGCTAGAGGCACCTTTTTAATTTTTACTCACCCGGCGGCGCTCCAGGTCTTTGGCAGCGGGTCCTTCACTCGCTCCGGGTTTTTGGCGGCACTTTGGCGGCGGGTCCTTCAGTGCCGCCGAAGACCCGGAGCGAGTGAAGGACCCGCCGCCAAAGACTAGGAGCGCGGCCCGGTGAGTACAAGCCCCACGTGTTTTTTTTAACGTGGTTTTTTTTTTTTTTTAGTCATCCCTGTCAGGGCCCCGTCGAAACTGTTCGAATCGGGCCCCGCACTTCCTAAAGCCGGCCCTGCTGCTGAGTCCTTGTGCTTCCTCCCAGGCAGCTCACCCCTCTCCAGCAATCAGCTGGGCCTGGCACTGTTCCCCACCACACCATCCCACCCGGGCCCCTTCTGCTGCCCCGGGACCCTTATCCCAGTGATCCTGCCTTAACCCAGCCTGCTTGGCCCTGTGGACACTGCATGGGGGCTTGCGCCGAGGGGTGCATTGCGCTGCTGGTGGGGTGCTTAGCTGCCCCCCCTCGCCCAGGCTGCTGTCTGGAGCTGAGCTGCATGCAACCAGTTTGCAAACTGGGGGCAACCGCTGGGTCCTGTCCGCACCGTGAGGCACTTGGCAGCCAGCTCTGCTGCCGTCTGTCTGTCTCGTCTCTCCCCGATATGATGCCACTTCCCTCGAGTGGCATGCCGTCGCGTCGGCTTACTTTCCGGCGCCTTCGAATGGGACGTGATGGGAGCGGGATGCGGCGGAGACGGCACTGCTGGCATGTTGTGCAGGGATCCCAGGGGAATAGAGGCCAGGCTGGAGTGTAGCAGCCTCAGCAGGTCCTAGGTCCTGGAGCCACTTTGGGCGCCTTGGTCTGAGCTAATTGATTAATTGACCTGTCTCGGCTGCTTAGCTGATGAGTGGTTTCGGGGGCACGTGCAGGCTGTCAAAGTGCCTAGGCTGTTAGTAGCAGGATCGCCAAGCAGGGATGCACAGCAGTGGGAGATGGCAGGGCCATATCATGGCTGGGCCAGTTGCAGGCCCCCAGAGGGAGCCATGACAGTGGGTTAATTGGCTCTCATGGCTGGGGGGTTACCAGGCTGCTGCATTAAAGTCGCGTGAACCGCTGAGTTCCTTCGCTAGGCTCCAGTGCCACTGGCAGCTGTGGGAGCTCAGCACCTCGCAGGATTGGCCCCTGATGAGAGGCAACTGGGTTTAGTTAGCAGCGGCTTTCGCCCCAGGAGCTCCTGGGTTATAATCCAAGCTGTGCCATACACTCGCTCTGCGGCCGGGGGCAACTTTCTGTGCCTCGGTTTCCCCATCCGCGTGATGCAGAGGGATCTTCCCCACCTGACGGGGGCCGTGAGATGCATTAGCTCGTGCTCGAAGGGTAAAATGCTCGATCAGTGCGCAGTATGATTAAAAAGTGGCTTCAAAACACACCTGCTTCCCTATACCTTTGCCTGCCTACTCCCCCTACCCTCTCTCAAATCTTCTTTCTGCAATGACCTACTGGCTGGCCATGTGCTGGGAAATAGCCTTGTGTGCCAAATAATGCAACCCCCCCCCCAAAACCCCAACAACAACCCACTGCCTGACCCAAGGATCCACCAGTGCTGCATGTGTGGGTTTCATCCTCCATTGCAGGGGACTTTTGAACTGCAGACTCACGGCAGGGCCGATTTTCACATCATTGGTCTGAAAATAGAACGGTGAGGAACGGCCTGTTTAAACTGACACAGACGCTGCCCAACGGAAGAGGAGACAGGCAGGCTTGTCGTCAAAGCACAAGGAGTCAGGATGCCCGAGTCCTGTTTCGAACTCGCTTGGTGGCCCTGGGAAGTTGCGTCTCCTCTCTGTGCCTCAGTTGCTGCAGCGGTAAAATGAGGCTAATGAGACCGACATCCCTCATGCTGAGGGGTGTTGGGACTGCTAACGAATTCATGTTGTTGCACATCTCTGCTTGGATGGAAAACACTAGAGAAGGGCAGACTGTTGTATTTTTCTGGGTGAAATTCACCCCTGCATCCAGTCCCAGAGCAAAACCTTAGCACCCCTTGTGCCCTATGGAATTTAAGTGGCACATAAGCCTTGAACTGGCCCCTCTGCAGATGGGTGAATATCCCCTGCAATGAGGGGAACTCCCCAGCAGTGCTTTTTTTTAAACTCCGGGTTTGCAGTTAAGGGCTTGTCCCTCCAGTATATTTTATGGCGTGAATTTACACCTGCTATTCTGGAGTAAGAGTATCCACACGGGGGGTTGTCCTGGTATAATTCTATTGGTACATCGGATAAAACTTTCCTGTGGAGACAAGCCCATTGCCTCCGGAAGCTCCAACCTGTGAGCTAGGAGCGGCGCGTCTGTGTCGTTAACCTGCGTTTGGCAGAGGCACGCTGCACATCTTTGCCCTGGCAGGGAGTTGCTGTTGGAGACCTGATGCCTGGGCCTGAAACCAGGCACTACATGCAGTAACTCCACGGACTGTGATTGCTCGCAGCAGTTCCCCTTGTTTCTCAGGAGTGAGCTACGAGGCCGGTCCAATCTGGTGTCCAGCGGCAGATGCCAGTGGCTCTGTCTGTAAAACACTCAGCAGGCTCTGGAAGGCGCATGTTGCCAACAAACGACGGGGCTGATCCTGCCGTTAGTTTCCGAGGACGCCGGCAGAAATAGAGGATTCTCAGGCCCTCACTCGCTCAGGCTCTGAGCTGCACTGCACCAGCCCACAGCAAGGACAGATCCGGATCTCTGGCAAGAGCAAGCCAAGCTGGACAGATATTTAACATGAGCAAGTGGAGACCGGGCTGGGCCCACTGTGCGGAGGAGTTAGTGAGGCTGCTGCTTAGGGTGGCCAGGGGCCTGGTTTTCAACCGGAAAGTCCGGTCTAAAAGGGGACCTGACTGACTGTGTCCAGTCAGCTCGACTGACTGGACACCCGAAGTCTGGTTACTGTGGGTGGGGGAGGCGCTGGATCACCTGCATCACCCCCTACTCAGCTGGGGCCGCCTCCTACCTGCGTCGGGCGGCTGCAGCTCCCAGTCCCCACAAAGCAGGCGAGTCCCTCCTGACCCGGTGGAGGGGTGGGACGGGAAAAGCAGCGAGCGGCCGGTGGTGGGGGGGAGAGTAGGGAAGAGTAATGAATGGGGGCAGAGGCGGGGCCTCGGGGGAAGAGGTGGGGTAGGAGAGATTCCGGCACTCCTGCTGGAGTGCCTGGTTTTTAAATACACCTCTACCCCGATATAACGCGACCTGATATAACACGAATTCGGATATAACGCGGTAAAGCAGCGCTCTGGGAGGGCGGGGCTGCGCGCTCCAGCGGATCAAAGCAAGTTCAATATAACGCGGTTTCACCTATAACGCGGTAAGATTTTTTGGCTCCCGAGGACAGCGTTCTATCGGGGTAGAGGTGTATTACCAAGGTGGCAAGCCTACTGCCGCTGTTTTGGTGGAGTGCTTTCGTGCTGTGTGACTCATACAGCAGCCAGCTACATTGAGGAAAGCATGGCATGCCATGGGCCAATGGGCCGGTGTCCCCCATGCTGCTCGCAGGCTTATGGGAAATGTTTGCAGTGCATTGTGGGATGCCTGCTGGGGAATTCGGGGAGGGAGAGGTCAAAGGCACAGCATCATCTCTTTTCACCCCATCATTCCCCACCCTCGCACCCCATTCCTGAACTGCTCACTCTCCGTGTGGATGCGGACGAGAGAAACGCCGCATGAGTATTGAGGGCCCAAACCATTGCAGTCAAAGGGAAGACGCCCAGTGACCGCAGTGGTCTTTGGATCAGGCCCTGTGCCAGGATTTCTAGAGGTGAGAGGCTGCTTCGCCGCCATTAAACTGACCTCTAAAATGGTGCTGAGGCTGTTCGTTTCCCAGCTCTGCTCCCACCGCGATGGGACATGCAGCCGTCCAGCGAGTGCGCGTCGAACAGCTACGGCGGCTGCTGCGGGTTGGGGTATTAAATCTAAAGAGCTGATTAAGTGCAATGAAAACTGTGTCAGTTTCTTGTCACCGAAGAGAATGCATCAGGTCTGAGGATTAGAGCTTGACTGACAGCTGGGGATTGCACGGAGACAGCCGATCAATCATTAGAGGAGATGGGAGAGAGGAAAGCTGCTCTTATCAGAGCCTGCCCTTTCTACCGGGAGCAACTCCACAAAATAAATATAGATCAAAGAGACCGAGCCGCTGGGAGCCAAGTTGTATAAGTGAGGAGAGGCCAGAAGATTATCCAGGGGAGGCCAAAGCGTAGCCAGAATGCTGACCATTTAATGGGATGTTTTACAGATGCGGAAACTGAGGCACACAGCAAGGAAGTGTCTTTGCAAGGTCACATGGCAAGTCAGCAACAGCTTAAGGCGACAGAGCCCAGATCTGTTTTAAAAAGTGACTAGTGATTTTTGGTGCTTTTTTTTTTTTTAATTGCACAAAGTTAAGAGGCCTCAGGGGGGTCTGATGTTGAGAGGCCAGGTGCTCAGCGTGGCCTGAAAAGGAGACCTCTTTAAGGAATCCAGTACTGAGGTGCCCAAAAGCACCAGTGACTTTTTAAAATTTTGGCCCAGATCTCCTGGCCCCAGCCTGCCGAGCTAACCACTAGACCACGCTTCCTCCCTGTAACCATCTGCATTCTCTTTGCAATTTATGCTAGTTACTGAAGCAGTTTGGGGAAAAGCTTTTTGCCATCCACAATCTGCAGAGAATTCCTAATTCTGTGTTTATAACTCAGAAGAAGGAGAACACAATATTGAATATTATAAGAACATGGGTCAGACCAAAGATCCATCTAGCCCAGTATCTTGTCTTCTGACAGTGGCCAATGCAAGGTGCCCTAGAGGGAATGAACAGAACAGATAATCATCAAGTGATCCATCCCCTGTCGCCCATTCCCAGCTTCTGGCAAACAGAGGCTAAGGACACCATCCCTGCCCATCTGGGCTAATACCCATTGATGGACTATCCTGCATGAATTTATCTTATTTTTTGAACCCCGTTATAGTCTTGGCCTTCACAACATCATCTGGCAAGGAGTTCCACAGGTTGACGGTGCATTAAGTGAAGAAATACTACTTTTTGCTTGTTTTAAACCTGTCGCCTATTAGTTTTCATTTGGTGACCCCTAGTTCTTGTGTTATGAGAAGGAGTAAATAACACTTCCTAATTTACTTCCTCCACGCCACTCATGATTTTATAGACCTTTATCATGTCCCCCGTTAGTCGTCTCTTTTCCAACTGAAAAGTCAGTCTTATTAACCTCTCCTCATATGGAAGCTGTTCCATCCTCCTAATAATTTTTGTTGCCCTATTCTGAACCTTTTCTAATTCCAATATATCTTTTTGTAGATGGGGACGACCACATCTGCACGCAGAATTCAAGATGTGGGCGTACCATGGATTTATATAGAGGCAATATGATATTTTCTGTCATATTATCAGTCTCTTCCTAATGATTCCTAACATTCTGTTCGCTTTTTTGACTGCCGCTGCTGCACACTGAGTGGATGTTTTCAGAGAAATTATATCGTATTGTCAGAGAATAACTATAAACTATATTAAAATTCAAAATGATCTGGACAAACTGGAGAAATGGTCTGGAATAAATAGGATGAAATTCACTAAGGACAAATGCAAAGTACTGCACTCAGGAAGGAACAATCAGTTGCACACATACAAAATGGGAAATGACTGCCTAGGAAGGAGTACTGTGGAAAGGGAGCTGGGGGTAAAGATGAGTCAACAGTGTAACACTTGCACACACACAAAAAAAAGCAAACATTCTGGGATTGATTAGCAGGAGTGTTGTGAGACACAGAAAGTAATTCTTTTACTGTATTCTGTACTGATTAGCCCACAACTGGAGTATTGTGTCCAGTTCTGGGTGTCACATTTCAGGAAAGATACGGACGAATTGGAAAGAGTCCAGAGAAGAGAGGAAAAAAAAAAAAACAATTAGAGGTCTAGAAAACACAACCTCCGAGGGAAGATTGCAAAAATTGGGTTTGTTTAGTCTGGAGCAGAGAAGACTGAGCGGGGACATCATAACAGTTTTCAAGTACATAAAAGGTTGTTACAAGGAGGAGGGAGAAAAATTGTTCTCATTAACCTCTGAGGATAGGACAAGATGCAATGGGCTTAAATTGCAGCAAGGGAGGTTTAGGTTGGACATTAGGAAAAACTTCCTCACTGTCAGAGTGGTGAAGCAGTGGAATGAATTGCCTAGGGAGGTTGTGGAATTTCCATCATTGGAGATTTTTAAGAGCAGGTTGGACAAACACCTGTCAGGGGAGGTCTAGATAATACTTAGTCCTGCCATGAGTGCAGGAGTCTGGGCTAGGCGACCTCTCGAGGTCCCTTCCTGTCCTTTGAGTCTATAATTCTATGGCTTAAACAGACGCTGTCAAATAGCTAAACCCCCAAAGGAATAGAAATGACCTTTTACATGGTAATGGAAAAACCTTTAGTTTTAAAAAATAGTTTTCTCTATGTGGCTGGAAAGTGCATTGAAACGAAGTTCTTCAGAGCAAGGGCTGGCTTTGCCAATGTACAGTATTGCCAGCCCTCGTGGGGGGGGGGGGGGCAATCACGAGCCAATCACTGAAAAATCATGAAATCTGTCTTAACAATCATGAGATCCAAAATAATTGGGTTCTTTAAAAAAATATGTTTGGGTTTATAAGCCTTTAGGGTGCACTCAGGTCACTTACTACTTAGACTGGAAGCTCTTTGGGGCAGAGAGCATCCTTTTGTTCTGTGTTTTGTACCGGGCCTAGCGCAATGGGTCCTGGTCCACGATTGGGGCTGCTACTCGCCATGGCAATAATAATAATAGGGTTAGAAACGTACTTTTATTTTTTGAGACGCTCACCTAATCACATGACTCCAGGAGCAGGTGCTTTAAGAAAAAACAGTAACTATTGGAAGACTGGTGTAAGAGTGCAACACCTGTATGTGTTTGAATAGCACCTGGCACAATGGGACTCCTGATCCTGGTTGGTATGTCTGGTGCTACTGTTCTATACATAATTGATGATAATCATTAATAATGCATAATCAGGCTGATGTATTGGAACCAGAGAGGGGAAACCAAATTAGGAAGTGAAACTGATCAGCGTGTCCCAGCAGAGTGAAGTGGGGGAAAAAAGGGAAGCAAACGGCACAACCAGTGAAAAGCACATTCAAATATTAATGTTAGGAGATGAGGCTGGATAAAATCCATCCTCTGGGTCTGGGTGAAACTCTGGATCTGGAGCCAAACTGGAGCTGGAGCGGAGCTCTCAAATAGTGTTCTGGTGTTTAAAATTTAGCTCCTTACAGGGGTCGTTTCAAGGCTGGAGCTCTGATCGGAACCTAGAGCTAGATCTGGACTTTGGAAGGCCGATCCTGTGGCCACGATGCTAAGCTGGGTTTGATCCCCTGCTCCTCCACAGACTTTGTGTGATCTTGGGCAAGTCCCTTAGTCTCTCTGTACCTCAGTTCCCCGTCTGTACAATGGGCATTCACACTGTCCTGCCTTGCAGAGATGTGGTGAGGATAAACACATTAAGGAACATGAGACACTCGGCTCTTAGGGTAATGGGGCTCATGTTTTGGTAACTATACTCTAAGGATCTCATGCAAAGCCTGTTAAAATCAATTAAAAAACTCCCCCTGGATCGGATCCTTTGAGAGGCCAGTGTTACCATATTAACAGCCCCAGTCCATGAACTCCGACTCGGAGATTCCCAGGAGAGCTGCGCTGGGCAGATAGCTGGGTTAATGACCCAAGTACAGACACAGCAGCCTTCGGAATAGAAATTAATTGGAAGAATTGCTGGGGCTGGCATATTTTTACCTCTGGTATAAATAAATGTAAAATGATTGTGCATTCTTCAGGGACCATCCGGCTTCCCCTTTCTCCCTTGGCTAATTAATTTAATGGTTTTATGATTACAAAGAGATTGGCGAGGAGATAGAGAGCTCTCTATATCGAGGTATAGATGGGACTATAGATAGAAATGTGAGACTGAAAACAAAAAAAGGGGGGGGAAACCCCTCCCTGAAATATGTACTTTTTGAATCTTTGAAACAAAGGAGACATAAACTACCCTTTGCCGAAAGGCTAATGGAGGTTTGGATTCCAAATGATTCATTGCAATTCATGAGATAGATGCTCCATAATTTACACTGGGCAGGAGAGAGTGTGTGAGAAATGGAAGAGGCTGAAAATACGAAGGAGTCAATTACATTTTTAAACGCATGTCACTTGCGAAAGATGAAAGGAGGGAGCCCATCAAAGGATGGGAACCTGTTCTGGGATAAAAACAGTAATACGCTGTAAGAATTGGCCTGCTGTTATCTCACAGGGGCATCCCCATCAGGTGAGGTGGCCCCGCCATATTGAAATCAGAGAGCCCCATCTACAGATTAAGGTGATACTCTGCCCTGATAATCTATTACCTAGTAGACAGGGAAGAGGCTGGGAGCCCAGTGTGAAGAGGTGATTGGGATTTATTGTTAATTTTGCTGTTGGACATCAGGGCTGAGTGCTGGAGGGACACGTTTTTCAGCCAAGTCATAACGAATTGGCGGAAGTTTGCAGGCAAGGGCGAAAACATGCAGAGGGCTAAAATCAATGGAAATCCAGCTCTTGTTGGGGGATTGGCTCCTTCTGCCGCACACGTGTGGGTGCAGGAATGCTCACGATCAGAGCCTTTGGGATTAGATTGAGTGGTAATGGGGGTCGCCAAACGGAAGTCCTAACTATACATCACATTTGGGGGGGAGGGATAGCTCAGTGGTTTGAGCATTGGCCTGCTAAACCCAGGGTTGTGAGCTCAGTCCTTGAGGGGGCCACTTGGGGATCTGGGGCAAAATCAGTACTTGGTCTTGTTAGTGAAGGCAGGGGGCTGGACTCGATGACCTTTCAAGGTCCCTTCCAGTTCTAGGAGATGGGATATCTCCATTAATCAATCAATCAATCAATCTCTGGAGACCCTGGGTTCACATCCACTGCCCCGGTGAGTTGGGTGGTCTCAGCCTGGCCTCGAGCGGTTATTTAGGAATGTTGTAAAACTGTTGGTCGTTAGAGCGATTGGGAGAGTTTGCTAAGGAGCGGCCCTGGGCTGGACTAGCAGGTCATGGCTGAGTGCATTGACCTTGCTGGATAGGGGAGCCCAGGAAGGAAATAGCAGGGGGCTGCAGTCAGGACTGAGGTGCTTGGGCAGAGCCATGAGTGTGGGGAGCCCTGAGCTGGGGGAGTAGAGGGGCTGCAGGTCACATTTGAGGTGCCTAGCGAGAGATGCGGGAACTCACACAACCGCTGTGATCTCTGCCTAACCTTGGCTTTACGCACGGCCCCTGAGCCCCCTCTCTCTTGTTGGCGAGTAGCAGATTCCTCACAAATTTCTCCGAGGAGATTCATGATTGATTTCTTGGGTGGTTAGGAAACTGCACTATAAAATGCCAACAAATAGGCTGTGTGGTCCAGTGCCTTTGTTCAATAGAAATGAATTACTCCTGAAAGTGAAACTCCCGCTGAGCAAACAACTCTGCAATGCACAGCTCCCTGGGAACCATTAGTTCCAGTTCTAATTCACCCCCAGAACTGCAGCCGACGGAGCGGCGCTCCCCACCGGTGCAGTCAGGAGCTGGGGGGGGGGGAGGCGCAGCCCCATTTCAAAGGCACCCCTACTTCACAACAGGCTGAATTGATTCCCGGCTCCCTGAGGACGTCACCTGGGCAATAGGCCGGTCCTGCCAAGCCCTCTCAAGGTGAGTTACAAAAGATGGATCACGGTAAAACGCTCCAGCACACAGCGGCCAGGCGGGGAGAGCAGAACAGAGGGACGCGCCAGAGCGCCAGCCCCCCTGGAGTCGCTGGTGGAAAGAGTGACCTCTGAACCCAAGCTGTGGAGGCTGAAAACCCAAAGCTGGCAGCCGCTGGGCTCTGAGGCCCATTTGATATGAGCCACGGGCTATCCAGCGGTGGGGAGGGATGAAAGGGGGGTGGCTAAAAGGCAGGAGTTTTGGCCCTCCTGTCTTTTGCTCTCTATCAACACACACACAAGCTCTTTAAAGGGATACTTCCATGTTTCTCTACACGCTCCCTCCCCCGCATCTCCAGTTATACAGGGCAGGACCGCCCTCTTCTGTACACCACTGATTTTACGGGAGCCATGCCAGATTTACCCCAGCATAAGCAGCTACAGAATCAGGCCCAATGGTTGGGTATTCAACCCATCCATCACTTCCCGCTGAAGATGTTGGCTTGATGGGAGATGAGGCCTCATGCTTCCTCTGTCACCATGCTGGGAAAGGAGACGAGGTGCGGCTTCCTAGGAGAGATCTTGGCGAAGCAGCACGGTGCGAAATATTTAATCCCCCTGGCAACGTACCACGCACATCGGGACATCTGTGCCGGCCACGGGCCACTGAGTGCACGCGCTGTGATTGGAGGCAGGCGGAACGGCAGGACGGCTCTGCTTCTCGGAAACCTTAGGAGCTATCGTTTGGTTTTGCCAAAGCAAAGCCAAGGTGGGTTTGGATGCAGGCCCTGATCTATCCGAACTAGAACTGGGACTGAATGGCACAGGACCCCGGAAAGCTCAGGGCTGGCGGGAGCCAAGGTTTCGGTTTGGCTCGTTATGACAATAGAGGCTATTTGCAAAATGTGGGTCTAGCACTGGGATCAGCAGCTTTTGAATCTCCTCCCTCCCCCCATAGTGACTAGGGCTGTTCAGTGGGCTTGGGGGCTCAAAAGGGACCAGCTGTGGAGCCTGGATCTGGATCAGACCCTTCCCATGTCCCAGCCCCCACTGCTCGGGGCTTTTAGATGGATGGTTTTGCTTTTGGCCCGGCCATCCTATCAGCGCAGCTGGCTCCGTGATGAGCGGCATCCTTTTGCATTGCAAAGAGCTCCCCTTTCTCTTCCCTATCTCCTTTTCTTCTGCTGCTTCCCTTTGTCCCTCCAACAATGCGGCTTCCTGAGTTAAGAGAATCCTATCGCAGGCAGGAATCTACAGCTGTCACTGGAGAAAATGTCCTCTCAGGGAGCTGGCTTTCATAGCTGCTCGCCCCCTTTTCCAGAGCTCCCTCAGTCAGGATGATGGACTGAGGCAGCCCCCCAGGAGAGAGAAGTGAATTGCTCTAGGTCCGTCTCAGAGGCATAGGGCGGGGCTGGAGGACAGTGGAACCTAGGAGCAGACTCGTGTTGGAAAGTTTAAAGGACTGGAAAATGAAAGGTTTGGGTTCTGGGCCATGAACTCCAAAGGAAGCACCAGGCTGCAAAGCTTTTCATACCGGGGCTAACCTGCCAGCTTGGCCTTCAGGGCCCTGTTAGTGTCCAGAGTCCCGCAAACTCCATATTAATCATGTTTATGACAGTAGTGCCTAAGAGTCAACCAAGAATGGGCCCGCATTGTGCTAGGTGCTGTATGGGCCCGGAGCACCAGACAGTCTCCACCCTGAAGAGCTTGCAACCTAAATCGTTCCAAACTCAGCCTCTTCTTCAAGGCAGGTGCCTGGGTGTTTGTCATTGGTCCGGGGGGAGACTGGCCAACTCTCGCCAGGTCCCGTAGCAGTGGTCGTAGCTGGGACGGGATCCCCTCAACACTGGTCTTGTTCAAAGACAAAACGCCTCTTGGGCTGATGCGACGAGCTGGATCCTCGTGGTTGTGCTCTATCGGTGAAACTCCTGGGGGATCCGCCGCACCTCAGCATTTACCCTGTGCTGGGGCAGATCTTCCGCGGCCCTAAAGTCGTTTTATTTACACCAGCTGGGGAGGAGACCCGTTAACTTCCCTGGGGGTTGTGCATGATCAGCGCCTTTCGGGATCAGGTCCTTGCCTATGCAAGCTACGCCCCCATTGACTTACCCACCTGGCCAGCCCTGAGTGACAAGAATCTGTCTATATGCCCTAGCACCTTGGTATCTGAGTCCCGCATCCTCAGAGGGATCTAGGCACCTGGTGCCCATTGATTTCAGGTGGGAGGGGGATTAGAAGCACTGGGCCAGGTTTGGTTCTCACACCGGTATAAATCCAGAGCAATTCTCTTGCACTCAGTGGAGCTAGTGAAGATTTATGCTGGAGTGACTGAGAACAGAAGCCGGGACTTTTTCTTTAACCAATCCGTTAGCACAGACCCAATTAAACCCCCGTTGTGGTCTTGTCCTGCAGGGCATACATCATAATACATTCTAATTACAGTGCTTAACACTTGACTTCTTCCCTGTTTTCAGCGAGAGTCAACCGGATATTTGGCTAGAGCCGTGGAGCGCTTTGCTCTCCTGGAATTTGAGGGACCAATTCTCATCTTGTTTACACTGGTGTAAGTTGGGAGTAACTCCACTGCGGTCCGTGGATCTAGGTGGGGGGGAGAAGCCAGGGTGAGTGAGCAGAGAATCAGCTCTTCCATTTCTACTCGGGGCAAAATGTTTTGTACCTTTATGCCCATTAACCTGATTTTTTTTTTTTTTTAAAAAGGAACCAAGGAAGCCGGTTCTCGGTTTATTCTCTATTCTATTCTCGGTGGGCTCGTGTACCGCCCTCCTCCCTGTGGTATCCGAGCGCCTTCCAGCAGTGCACAGAGCTAACATCTGTCACAATCCTTTTATCTCAATCAGGTTAACAACGCAGGGAAATGGATAGAATCAATGGAACTTTCTCCTCCCTTCCTCAACCCTGCTGTGCGAATCAAAGAGCCCTCTGGATGTTCTTGCGGTTCAAGCACGGGGCGGGGACTCAGGAGATCTGGGTCTAATTTCTGGTTCTGCTGCTGACTCCCTGTGTGGCCTGGAGCAAGTCCCTTAACCTTGGTGTAGCTCATTTACCCAGGGGCAAAATTACTATTGCACCAGCCCGCCCTTTGTGTGTTTAGATTGGAAGCAAGGGGGCAGGGCCTGTCTCTGACTATGTGTTTGTACAGCATCTAGCGCAAGGAGATCTCCTGGCACCACCGTATGTATTATTACTACGAAGGCTAAGTCCCGGGACAAAGTCTGGGATGCGGATTGGAGCCACCTGCTGAGATTTAATGACATTCTCAGATGTGCTGGCCCAGATTCTGGGCCATGTTGAATTTGCCGAGGGTAAGAGGGCAGGGCTGAGCCATGAAGATCTGTCTTTCATTTTCTCCCCTGCGGCTCTTCAAACCAAGCACAGTTGAAACCTGATAAAATTGCACACGAGAGGGCTGGCTTCTGAAACGTCCTTCGGTTTAGTGCACAGAAAACAGATGATTGCAACTGCTCCGTCCTCATTTATCAAGTCCCTTTTCAAGAAGCACTTCACCTCTGGTGCTTGCAAGAAGGCCTGGCTGTTCGGAGATACGCCTGGTGCAGGGTATGTTGTCTGCTTCCCTCAATGGGATCCCCTCACGTTGGCTCTAGGGGAAGGGGGGCGATCACCAAACTACTAAAAATAAGGAAAAGATGCTAAGGGAGGAGCTTTCTTGATTGCTTTCCTGAGGTTCCTGTTGCCTAGGAAACCGCTTCCCTCTGGTACCCGAGTGTCCCATACACTTGGTTCCCATGGACTTGCTGGATTTTGGAGAATTGCAATTCATTTGTCATCCTCGTTACGGTGGCTGTCCTTTTGCAAAGTGATTTGGGCACTGGCCGTGCAGGTCACAGCGTTCGCGTCGCTCCCAGCGCTCAAGCCAGTGCCGGGGAGAGAGGACCCCGCACAAAGCGAAACGGGAAAGAACGGAGCAGAATCAGCTCAATCAAAACTTCAAAATGTGGCAGGTGATTTGCTCACTGGAGAAATGCTGTGAGCCTGATTCCCGGAGTCACGTACACCTGAGCAAAGGGAGCCCTCAGTGCGAGTCAGTGGAGACATCTTGTCCGGTAGCAGTTTGCATAGAGAGGAAAGATGGTCTTGTCATTCAGGCACTGACCTGAGTCGTAGGTTCAATTCCTGGCTCCCATGTCTATACTGCAATAAAACACCCGCGGCTCGGCCATGTCATCAGGCTCAGATGTCAGGGCTCTAAAATTTCAGTGGGGATGTTTGGGTTGGAGCCTGGACCCTGTGAGGTGGGAGGGTCCCTGAGCCTGGGAATCTACACTCAATTTTGTAGCCTCACAACACAGGCCAGCCCCGGGTGTTTTATTGCAGTGTGGACCTGCCCCGAGAGACTTGCTGTGAGGCCCTGGGGGTGAATTGCTCTGTCTCGGGTCTTCCTCTGTGCAACCGGTATAATAATCTCTAGATAACATCAGTGTTGCATCTGCATTGCCCAGGTGTAGATGAGCCCACAAAGTCTTGTCTTTGGGGCAAGGACTGTCTCTCTCTATGGGTCTGGGCAGTCTAGTATGGGGAGGCCCTGATCTCAGCGGGGGCCTCTAGGTAATACTACGTCTAACAATACAGCCCCTTTTCCTCCATGCACATGACTCCACAAGGTTGCCGGGCAGGGGAGACTCACTCAGCCCCAGAGTGTGTCTGTTCCTTTTTCTCTATTTTGATACTCCCTTCCCTCTTCCTTTCTCCATTGCTTCTTCTCTCACCGTTCTTCTCTGTCTCTCCATAGCCCTATCTTTCCCCTCCCTTGCAAGCCCATCGGTGTCTGCTCTCTCCCATCAACTTAACCCCTCAACCCCCACCTGGTCATTTTCAAGTTTTATTAAATGCTCCCCCCATTGCTTTTCTCGCCCTCTGGGATTAGCTCTGGAATTGGAGTTTGCAGTGGAAGCAGCACCCCCTGCTGGTAGCATCTGAAACCGGCTCGGAAACCAAGACAGCAAGGGACTTGCAGACAGGCCCATCAGGTCGAAGGATGCAAATGTCCAGGCTCATTTTCATTCTTGAACATGATCAGGTCCTAATCATCATTAGCCCTGGTGGATCGATGGGGAGGGATTCTTGCTGCTTGCTTGTTACTGGCCTGGAGACATTGAGAGCAGAAGGCTACTCATAGCACTAACTAAAGTAGAGGTGTCAGTCCCCCAGCCTCCATGATGTATTCTTATGGCCTTGTGTGGCAGTCACCCCCATGAAGGGGAATGTCCTGATGTGTGGAATCATGGAATCACAGGTCTCCTTAAGCAGGGGGTGTTAAACAAAACAACTTGACACTGGAGAACAAACAGACTTCCACACAGCTCTCAACCCAGCATTGTCTCCCTTGTTTACCGGGGTCCAAACCCTGTCTGGGATGCTGCCCAACACACAGTGATATCTACTGACTGAGTAGCATACTACAAGAACATAAGAACGGCCAGACTGGGTCAGACCAAAGGTCAATCTAGCCCAGTATCCTGTCTTCTGGCAGTGGCCAATGCCAGGTGCCCCAGAGGGAATGAATAGAACAGATAATCATCAAGTGATCCATCCCCTGTCACCCATTCCCAGCTTCTGGCAAACACAGGTTAGGGACACCATCCCTGTGCATCCTGGCTAATAGCCATTGATGGCTCTATCGTCCTTATCTGGTTCTTTTTTGAACCATGTTATAGTCTTGGCCTTCACAACATCCTCCGGCAAGGAGTTCCACAGGTTGACTGTGCATTGTGTGAAGAAATACTTCCTTGTGTTTCTTTTAAACCTGCTGCATATTAATTTCATGTAGTGCCCCCTAGTTCTTGTGTTATGAAAAGAAGATGAGGTTGGAAGGGAAATGCAGAGGGAAGACAGGAGCCACAGAGATGGGAAAGAGAAACAGAGAAAGGCGGACGAGGAAGGAAGTGAAACACGGGAGAAATAGCAGGGATCTTAAAGGGGAGACTATAGTCCCGCAACCTGGTGCTGACTGCATTGTAACAATTAAGCAGGATAATAGCTGAAAGCTTATTTACTACAGGCCGGCCCCGTTGTAGCTGTGATCTGTGCGTCTGTGAGTAACATGGACATCATTGGGACAGTGAGGGGTCTAGGGACTCCTGACTGCATGCCCTGGCCCATGGACCAGGCTGAATAATGGAATTGGGAGGAGGCTGACAACTCGAACAAGGAATAAATAGTCAAGGCAGGTGCTGCTCCAAACTGCCCCACTCCACACCCCTCACCCAGCTCTGCCAGTGCCCCTCAGTCCTTGTTCTATCCCAGAGCCTTGCAGCCCCAGGCTCCTTGGGACCACTCCAGCCCACCGGGCTAAGTTGCAGAGGGGCTTTGGGCTGCAGAGGGATATGTCTTCGGGTTTGAGACGCCATCTCCAAACTCCAGGGCCTGATCTGACAAGGTGCTCAGCGCCTGCCCCGTTCGCTGCCTCCAGGAGGTGTCACAGCTCCTCAGCACTTCTCAGACTCGGGCCCGGATTTTTTGGCTGCCATCTGCACGAGGATTTGATTTAACCCAGGTAGCCTGGGCAGAGGAAGCTAGTCCATGAACCATACATCTCAAGAGCCAGTGGCCGCTTGGTGGTCCTGATGCTGAATGTCCTTGTAGAGTCTCCTATGCATCATCTCCTAAAGGTTAGCCAGGTGTGGGATCCAGAACAGATCCCCTGATCAAAAAACAGCCCCCAGTGGAGTGGACCAATTCATTACACCCAGGCCCTAATTCATACAGCAGCCACGCCTGCTGGCTGACTTCCCCTGCAGGCACAGGGTTTGTCGGGGCCATCCGCCTGGGGAACAGGTAGCCAGAGGTACAGAGAAGTAAAGAGAGACCGGCGGCAGGCTGGGTGTGCCCAACGCGCTCTGAAGGCTGGACTCGCTGTGCATGCCATTAAGGCTTATATCACTATCATGTTAGAGTCCCCAGAGGCAGCGTGCCACAGATTGACTTTGACAAACACTGCACAGAAATTGCATCTCAGCGAATGTAAATTATTCAACAGCTTCCGGGGAAAACGCTCCCTGACAAAGCACTGGAAGCGATGTGTTCTAACACACTGTCACATCCCGCCGAGCGCTGCAAACCCCCACCGCCCGGCTCCAAGCACTGCCCCCCTGCCAACGTAAGAGTGCACCCGCGTGTGGCAGTGTGTGTGCCTGTCACTGCACGGGTGGGTCAGTGTGTGTGTGGGGGGTGCATGCAGTGCATACGTGTGCATGTTCGTCTGTACATAGGCATGTCAGTGCGTGTGCGCACGCAGGCCATTGCATGGCAATGGTTGTGTGTCTGGCCGTGTACATGGGCACCTGTGCATGCCAAACAAGGATATGGGGAGGGAGCGCTGAACTTCATCGCTGACTCTTGTTGGGCCGCTAAGAGGAGGAAGACAGAAAGCCCGGTGTCGAGTCTGCTTTCCGTTTCAGCTGGCGTGCATCGAATCGGCGTGTGCAGGGAATAGGTTACATGCTGCTTCCTTAGCGCCAGGTTCGCTCTCCATTTGCTGTGTCAGTTTTGTCCGTTTCGCTGCAGTTGGGGTGGGGCTGGGTAGAGGCGGGACGGGGGCAGTTGCAATAGAAAGGAGGAGAGAAAATCACCCAGAATAACCTTTGCCGCGAATAACAGATGAGGGCAGCAGATTGAGACTGGTGGTGGAGTGGTGCTCAAGGCACCACCAGATTATTACTTTTTAATACTGATCTGTATGTGTGTGTCTGCGGGGAGAGCACCGCATCCCTGCATATGTCGCTAAACACGGGACAGGTCTCTAGACAGGGCGTGCAGGGTTCGTGTACGCACCACCCATGGTCAGCACCCTGAGATGTGCCCCTATGTGCCTGCATGGCACATTGTACTTTGCCCTTGTGTGACTCCGCTCCTGTAGAACTGGGCTACCCCGGAGAGCTGGACCTTTCATTCACTCTTTTCAGAAAGTCCTGGCTGGGAATATCCCCCATTTTTGCAGAAAACATTTTACATTAAATCATCTCCCTTAGTTTAGTCTTAAATATCTCCCATTTAGTGCTAGACCCGGAGTTAGGAGCAGGGTTGGCCTGTGGGTTAGAATTAGCCTGGCTGTTAGGATTAGAGTTATAACAATTAGGATTAGCCTAGAAATTAAAACTAATATTACCCAGGGGTTAGGATTAAAATTGACCTGGGAGTTAAGAGTAAATTGGGTTAGAATTTGGAACAATATTGGGAGATATTTGTGCTATTTTTACCAATAGTCTTACAAATTCTGTTTTTAACAGACTATATAGGCAGTTATATCTTGGAGAAATGCCTATTGTCTGCTGTGGTGCAAATCTTTTCAGAAGATGAACGTCATCATCAGTACAGTTGTTCTCGTTGACCGAATTATTTCTTAGGTGTTAGGCTGGTGTCTACTGGTTATACCCATGTAGGCAAGAATGCCAAGATATTGTAGGATTAGGGTTATCCAGGAAGCTCATTTTGAAGCAAACAGTGGGCCAGACCTGTTACTCATTTAAACCCACAGAGCTCTGCTAAAATCATGAAGTCACCCAACGGGCAGAGTTCAGGGACATTAATGGAAGTTAATGCTGCAGTCTTCCAAAGCCATAAAGTGCAAGGCCAGAAGGGCCGACCAGATCATCTCACCTGACCTCCAGCACCGCACAAGCCACCAGTAGCACCAGCTACCCTCACACTAAACCCAGCAACTGAAATGAGACCCATGCATTACAGCCCTCCGGCAACTACGCGGTTATGTGCCACAGGCAGAGAATAGGCAGGATCGAGGGGCACTAACGCCCAAGGGCCCTGACAAAGTGAGAGACACCCAGTGTGTTGGCTAGGAAGGGTACTGCTGCTGAGTGATGCTAAATGGAGCCAATAAGCAATGTCCTGTCAGAGGGCACCTTCACAGCTCTCTCCTAGCCCGTGCCTGGGAGATCAGAGGGTTCAGACATGAGGTCTGAGTGTTTCACAAGCGACCAGGATCAAACAGGAGTAGCTCTAAGGCGGGGAAGGGAAAATAATGAGAAGGGGAAGGTGTTTTGAGCCAATCCCTTACGGAGATGGCATTTAAACAGATGGAAGGAGCGGAAGTCGGCAAAGCAGCCAGTGTTGTCTGAGCAGGATGTGATAGAAATGAGAATATGGAAATGATGCCTTGACTGCTTCTCCTCCCGCCTAACACCCCTGCCCACGGAGATCTTAATAAAACAACAGTCCATGGCCACTGACCCAGATCCAGCTATTAGCATAAATGTTATCAAGGTGGCAGGCACTGCTTTCAAGGCTCATTAGAGGCCTGGCGGCATCACCGAGGGGATGGGGTTCTGGCGGGGTTGTGTTTTCTTTCCGTGTCTCTCGGGCAGAGGAAGCAGGTGCACAGAGCGTGTATATATATCCCCTTTCCCAAGGCACAATGGAGGCATTAATGGAAGTAACTTCACTAGCAGGGAAAGGAGTCAAACGGGGGGGGGGGGAATTGCTCAACGTGCTAAATCATTCTTGAGCTGAGTCATTATGGTCTTGATTTTTCTCCTGTCTAGACCTCGCTTGGAGTTCTCCGGTCCCAGCACCACATAATGGATCAGCTTCCGAACTGGAAACCCATTTGTCACTCCTACAAAGTCAGCTGTTAATTAGCAGCGAAGTAAAAAAAAAATTCCTGCGACGTGTTTGACTGACTTATGAATCTGAATGATTTTTTCGATTGTAATTGTTAATGAATCAGCCTGCGTTGGCGGCGTCCCACAGTGGCTCCTGGCTGGCGATATTCATTAACGGCGGGCTGCCACTGGAGTCGAGATGGGGCTTTGCACGGCCCTGAGGTACACCTCTCGACGTCGGGAAGGAAGGAGATCAGCTTGGCTGCTGGCACAGGGCAAAGACTCTTGCGCCTGAAGCCAAAGTGGGTTAGTGGATGGCAAGGAAATTATTATAAAGTCCTCATTTAGGTCCACTTTGTGCTCTTTGACTCCCAGTGGAGAGCACCTTAGACTGGGGGAGGCTGCGGGTAAGGTGCTGTCCACCATGAGGTAGTGGAATCTGGGTGAAGAAGGGTGGAGCAGTGGTTAGAGCATTCGCTTAGGACTTGGCAGATCCGCATTCAATTCCCTATTCCGACACAGCTTTCCATTGTGACCTTGAGCAAGTCCCTTAGCCTCTCTGTGCCTCAGTTCCCCACCTGTACAATGGGGTTCATAGCTCCCGCCTGCCTCGCGGGGGTGAGGTGCTTCTATACCGCAGCCATGGGAGCCATATAAGCGCCCTAGACAGAATGTGGCGCTGACTGATGACGTGCGGCTAGATGGCTGTTTTGCCAATGTAAGCTGGAGATGGGCAAGCCAAGTTCAGATGTAGATTTGGGTGCGGATCCAAAGCACCCCAAAGTCCCAGGCTGCGAAGGGGTAGGGGCTTTGGTCTTCTAATTAAAGACTGAACATGTAGTTATCATAAGACAAGTCGCCTGGTAGTGTTGCCAACTTTCTAATGGCACAAAACCAAACATACTTGCCCTGCCCCTTCTTCGAGCCCCCCCCCACTCACTCCATCTCCCCCCCACCCCCAGTCACCAGTGACACTTCAGAGCATGGTTTTGCATCCCTGCCCATCCTGGCTAATAGCCATTGATGGACCTATCCTCCAGGAACTGATCTAGTTCTTTTTTGAACCCTGTTATAGTCTTGGCCTTCACAACATCCTCTGGCAAGGAGTTCCACAGGTTGACTGTGTTGTGTGAAAAAATACTTCCTTTTGTTTGTTTTAAACCTGCTGCCCATTAGTTTTCATTTTGGTGACCCCTAGTTCTTGTGTTACAAGAAGGAGTAAATAACACTTCCTTATTTACTTTCTCCACACCAGTCATGATTTTATAGACCACTATCATATCCGCCCTTAGTTGTCTCCAAGCTGAAAAGTCCCAGTCTTATTAATCTCTCCTCATGGAAGCTGTTCCATACCCCTAATCATTTCTGTTGCCCTTTTCTGTATCTTTTCCAATTCCAATATACCTTTCTGGAGCTGGGGTAACCAGATCTGCACACAGTATTTAAGATGTGAGCGTACCATGGATTTATATAGAGGCAATATGATAGTTTCTGTCTTATTATCTATCCCTTTCCTAATGATTCCTAACATTCTGTTCACTTTTTTGACTCCCACTACACATTGAGTAGATGTTTTCAGAGAACTATCCACAATCACTCCAAGGTCTCTTTCTTTTCTTACCATAGGTAATTGGATTAGCGTGGTCACTGGCTTGATCCAATGTGGGAGTTTCTATGTGTAAGGACCATAGTTCTTGCTACTACTAAGTGTGTATGTCTATATTTTATTCTAATTAAGAAAACAAGACAATACCATTGGGCCTAATTCATTTTCCTCAAGGCCCTTTGGGCCCCTCTAACACTGAAAAGGGACTGTAAAGTAGGTTTGAATGCGGTTTGATTTGCACTCCCATGACTAAAGATGGGCCAAGAACTGATTTTTTGGTTTCTGGCAGAATGGAAAAATAGATCTTTTTTTTTTTTTGCCTTTTAGGTTGACAAGAAAAGGAAAATTTTCAAGTGTTTCAGCGAAACCAAAAAGTCCAAAAAAATGTTGTTTTTGGTTGAACGAAACATTTCATTTTGGTTTGGGTTTTTTTTTTAAACCTTGTTTTTTAAAAAAACAAAAACAAAATTGAAGGAAAGTTTGAAAAGAAATGTCATTTTGACTTGAAAAATGGAAATGGTTCCTAAAACCAATAGTTTTGCTTCCCCCACCCATCCCCCACCACCCTGGCCCGAACAGTTTGGAGAATTTGACACGAATTCACGAAATGTTTTGGTCGATCCAAATCTACATTTTTCGGCCAAAAGAGTTTCATCCAAAAAATGTTGTTCGGCTCTGGTAAGGTACTTCACATTGCCAGAGGGGTGTAAAGGGGTCTTACTACAAATGAGAGTCCGACCCATTGGTTTATATTTGCTGAAATCAGATGCTATTTCACACTGTAAGTATGTGTTTGATTGGAACACTGCCCCAAGGAAGGATGATGGGGAGGGACCTCTCTTCCCTTGCTCCCTGCACTGGGACCAGCCAACAAGGGAGCTAATTAGTGCTAGCTAGGACCATGTGTTTGAGTGAGGCAGATGGTTGCTACTGGGAACTGGACTGAGACCCAGCCGGACCCATAGATGACTAGGCAGTGATGACTAGTGATTACTACCCACCTGAACTAGAATGGACCAGAACCTTCCATGTTACTGGCTTTGTGTTCCCGCTCATTCCCTTCCCCCCGTGAAATCTCTTTTAATGTTAGAGATCATTTGAAATTGCTATATTTTAGATAGATAGATAGAGAGGGTGTATATAGATAGATAGGTAGAAAGAAATGTTCATCTATCTATCTAGCTATTCTCATATACCTCCTCTCTCTCTATCTATCTAGTTTCTACAGACCTGTCTGTTTCGATAAGGCTGTGGTATCTGAGCACCTACAGACAATCCTCCTTCAGTTTCCAACAGACACCAGACCACCCCAGTCCCATGTGTTTGGGCTTCTGCCAAATGGGAAGGTATCTTAGGCTGGATAAATACCTGTAGAAGGATATTTGCTTCAGCCACGCGAGTTGCTCCAGGCAGAGAGGTGGAGCCGGATGCAGCAGCTAAGAAGGATTAATTTGGATTCCTTTTGGTCCTGTGGATACCTATCCGTGCTGCTTTCCGTCTGCTGTATTATTCCAGCATTTAATTATTTACCGCGGTCTGTGTGGGCGGCTGTATAGAGGCAGTTATTGCTTAATTGAGCTACTTGACACCAAAGCTGCCAAAATAATAAAAAATAAAACCTCAGCCGATTCCCGGTTTGTGCTTGGCGAGACCCAGCCGGCCTGCTCCCGGAGGTGAGGAAGGGAAGAAGGTGGGGATTGATTCATTGGGTGCATGCCTGGTGCTGCAGGTCTGGGGTGGGGAGAAGGGATGGCAGAGGGGACCAGCTGGGATGGGGGAGGGCAGAACAGGCTGTCGCGGAGATGCAACTGACATAGCAGAGAGCCTCCTGTGAACAACAGAGCAGACAAATGAGGGCTGCCTACCTGCGTGGATGCGCGGGGGCAATTGGGACAGGCAGCGTGATCAGGAAAGGGACAGACTAACCACACATAGGCAGCGGGCAAGCCGGTGCTCTGCCAGCTTCTGCTACACAACTCTGCCACTGCACCTCAGTACAGCTCTGCAGCACCCCCTGCTGTTCCAGTCCTGGATCTGCCCCTCAGTCTTGTCGCAGAGTGCCTTTTGCAACTCCAGACCTGGGTCTCCTCATTCCCCCCATCCCTGCTAATCTAGTGTTCGGCCTCTCCTAAGGAGAGACTGCCAGTCACCTGACACAGAGACACCGCCCTTTGGGATTAGGCTGAGACTCTCAAACTCATTCCACTAGTGAGCCAGGTCTCCAGATCTCAGTGACCCACTGCATTGACTAGTTCCTTCCTTGTTACCTAGACCCTGGGCTTCGTTCACTCACTGCAACTGATCTGAGTGAGCGTGGGAGCGTGGGGGCCGTTAGTGGGTTCTTCTGTCACCAAATCTTCTTGATGAGACAGTCAACGACTATTGTTCCCTGCTGAGTCCCCATGCCTTAGGGAGCCTGGCACTGGATGGCTGCAGCTAATAGTCATACTGTACCAAATGGATTGCCTCACTATTAAGATTGTTAAATACAAATGACCATTTAATGCCCCATACCTGTTTCCTAGGCCTGGAGGAGTAAATCAGGCATCAGCAAATGATCACAGGATGATGAGATGGTGGAAGCCCCCACGCTTCGAGGACACTAGCTTTAACTGGGTCCAGGACAGTGACAGTCGTTATCATTGACGGGCGTTTGGTGGCCTGTGTGAAATGAGTTTGGTGAGTCTTGTAGCAGGTCAGGAATCAGAACATAAAAGCTGGCATGCTGGGTCAGACCATGGTCTATCTTGCCCACTGTCCTGTTTCTGACAGTGGTCCATTCCAGAGCGTCAGGAGGCTTGTACAGAACAGGGCAGGTATGGAGTAGCTCCCCTCTCCTCCACTCCTGGCTTCTGGCAGTCAGAGGGGTCAGAGCATGGGGTTGTGTTGATGACCATCTTGGCTAATAACCGTGAATGCACCTATCCTCCAGGAATTTTTTTGAACCCTTTGACCGTACAACATCCCCCTGGCAATGAGAGTCACAGGTTAGTCGTGCGTTGCATGAAAAAGAATTTCCTCTTGTTCATATTAAACCTGCGGCCTGTTCACAGATCAGTGCTGGCCAGTGTTTGAGAAATAATAAACATCAATATATTAATTACGGGATCTCTCCATCAGCCATCTAATCTACATATATACCCCTCTAGCTACCTATCATATCCTTTGACGATCCGTGGCATTCATGTGACACCAGGCACTGTGTAGCTAGCTGATTAATAATTGGTCTGCATCATAAGGAGGGATCAAAACATCAACATGACTGGTCCTAATTGGCCCCTTTCTTGACCGCCTCTGCATAGTGCCCAAAGCCTGATCAGCCGATGGAGACAGAGCTGTCCCTTGGCTGTCAGAAGCCAGGCACGCAGGCTGCAGGCAATGTGGTGTGTGTATTAATTACTGTTTGTGCCGCTCTTGAAGACCTGGGGTGAAAGGTGTGGCAGAAGGCGTATCAGCAGCCCCGTTCCATGGGGCATTAGCAATTTCCCTTCATTCTGCTCCAGGCTTTGTGCACCAGCGGAGTTCAATAAGCTCTGAGAGGAGGCGCTGCTTGAATAAGTGGAGAAGCAAAATCCTGCCAAAAGGAGAAGGAAGAAGGAAAAAGAAAAGGCCTTTGGAACCAAATGCTTAAATAATCAATAGGCAATTGACGGTGTGCTGCAGATAACCGCTGTGTAATTATTCAGGAGATGGGGCCAGCAGCACCCACGCCTCCCCCACAGCTGTTGGCTGGCAAAAGGGGCCATAGTGAAGAGCTCTGGTTGTTTATTTATAGAACGGGCCCCACTTGGGAGTGGGTGTTTTCTAAAAGTCCTACACCTTTGTCTGGGAGCCAGGTCTCCTGGGTTCTTTTTCCTGGCACTGGGAAGGAGCATGGTCTACTGGCTAGAGCAGGGACTTGGAGTCAGAGCACCCGAGTTCTTTTCCTGGCACTGGGAAGGAGTGGAAGCTAACAGGGGACTGGGAGTCAGGACTCCTGGGTCCTATATCTTTGTGGGTGATTTCTAGGCCATTTGCTTTTTTGACTGGGGCCCAGGACTCCTGGGTCCTTTTCCTAACCCTGCTGAGGAGAGGGTTCTACTGGTTGAAGCAGGGGGCTGAGAGCCAGGACTCCTGGGTTCTATCTCCCATTTCTGCCACCAGTTGGTTTAATTTCCCTTCTTTGTGCATCAGTTTCCCTGCCATAGAATGAGGCCTGTGGGGGGCGGGGGGTAATTGATATTATTATCGAATCCAGCAGAAGATGCAGATTGTCATGGAGAAAACAGCTGCTTGCTTCTGTGTTTCAAAGACAGGGAGGAAGGGAAGCAGGAGAAGGAGCTCTGGGGCATGCTGGGATCTTTCCCCATAACTGAGTGTCTGCAGCGGCTGCATTGGTCTTCCTCACCTCGCTGTGTCACTGAGTGCAGCGGCTGGGATGGGGGAGCAGGCCGTAAAGCCACAGTAGATCTTTAGAAGGGGTGTGTGCGTGCGTGCGTGTGTGTGTGTGATGCATTACACAGCGTGTGCTGTGTGCATTAGCAGTCGGCGGGGATAGGAAGATGATAGGTCCAGCTGTCTATAATGTGTCACTTTTGGAAGTTGCTGATTTATCAGGCTGTTAAACCTGCCTGTACTGATTGTGCCCTTAGGTAACAGCTTCTGGTGTACAAAGACTGGCACCATAAATAAACTCCACGATACTCATCTCCACTGGGAAGAGATGACACGGGGACCTTTGTCTTTATTCCTTCCATCAATCACTTGACCCAGCAATCCAGCCTTGGCTCTCCTTCCCTGTCTTTGGCTCCCGGGGAGAGCCAGGCCCAGCCAACGCTTGGTCAAGGTTTGATGCTTGTTAAGCTTTCTGGCTGTGCTGTATACCACCTGGTGCCAGTCGGGCTCCCCCCTCGCCACATGCCCCAATCTGGTTTCTGAAGAGGGACGGGGATGGTGCCTTGGTTTGGCAGAGCTGAAGTGCAGAGGTCGCAGCCCCTCCCTAGACAGATAAACAGAACTCCAGGCAGTTTGTTGTGTTCGGGTCTTTTAGCCAATGTCTTGCCTTCTCCGGGGAGTGGGGTGACCAGATGTCCCGATTTTATAGGGACAGTCCTGATATTTGGGGCTTTTTCTTATATAGATGTCTGTTACCCCCCACCCCCTGTCCTGATTTTTCACATTTGCTGTCTGGTTCCCCTACGTGGGGATACATTAAAGATCCAACTGACATTGCCATAAGCATAGCTCTTGGTCAAATGTTTGCATTGCGGCATGGCGTGCCGGGCTTGATTTGGCCAGCCGGCTGCTGCTCTCCACCCCAGAGGTGGCGGCATTTCCGCAGCGAAGCAATTCTTAGAGGCAGGGAAGGTAGCTTGCAAAGCTCTCTGGGCTGCATCTGGAGGAAAGGTGCCGTAGGAATGCGATGCCTCCAAAGCGGACGGGAGTTCACAGAGCAGCTTCTCGCAGTCCTGTGTCTGCAGAATCATGCGTGCGACAGGGGTAACGGAGAGTGCACATCTCCAGTAAGGGGCAATCCGCTTGTGCATCTCCCATGACAGCTCACACCAGTGCGGTCCCTGTGAGGGCGCGTGAGGAATGCAAGTGTGCACATGTTTTTTGGGTGCGCAGTGTTCTGAAAATTCGCCCAGTAAAAGAGACGCGGCGCTGCCTTGAAATCGGCGGAAGCATTCACCAGAACTATAAACCGGTGCAAACCTGAGGCAGGCAAAACGCCTCCTTCTAGCTCAATAACAACTCCAGCATGGGTTACCATGGAGCTAAGTTGTAGCGATGCACTGATCACACCCAAGCCCCTTACCTCTTGCTTGCTTCTAATCTGGATTTAAGAACCAGAATGTAAATGCTTATCAGGCCAGGGTTCATGCTTCCAATTACCCTTCTCCAGCAAGATCCCCCTTGGAAAGAAGTTCCCTTTTTCTGCTGAAGTAATTGCTGCATTTCTAGCTCAGCTGTGCCATATGCTGCCAAGGTCCGCAGCAGAACATAGCCTCCTGTTTCATTCCTTCCCCTCTAATCCCCATGCCAGGGGCACTCAGGCA
The DNA here is from genome assembly GCF_011386835.1 of Chrysemys picta bellii. Taxonomy (NCBI): domain Eukaryota; kingdom Metazoa; phylum Chordata; order Testudines; family Emydidae; genus Chrysemys; species Chrysemys picta. The sequence continues at coordinate 14,196,112 of NC_088813.1, forward strand.
GGAAGAAGAAGGCCCGGCTGACTCAATGCAGGTGGAAACAGGTAACAGGTAATTAACGTGCAGAACAGCGGTGAGCTTGGAGTCAGGCTGTAGAATTCTCAACCTGATGGTTGGCTTTATGGTTGCAGGGCTTTCTCCTGAAAAAAATGCCCTGCGGTGGGGAGGGTCTGAAGGATCCGGGGGAGGGGGGGGCTCCAGGCTGATTACTTTGTGACAACTCCACTCTTCATCCCAGCCAGGCTCCAGTTTTTGCATGAATCATTTGTCCCCTGCGTGTGGCGGTGCCTGTGATTTTAAGACCGCCGTGGTGTGGAGTGATTAGGATCAACGTATTCAATGGTCCCCACTAATTCCAGGGGCCTACATTTTGGGCGCTCAGGACCTGGTTTTCAGAAGGGCCGAGTACCCGCTTTTCCGCTGCATGGCAAGAGGAGCGGAGGGTGTTCGGGAAACCAGGCCCAACGTGCCTCAGGTGGAGGGCACAGGAAGGGTGACACCCAGATCACAGACACCAATACTTGTGCCCATGAGTCACCAGGGTGTCAAAATGCAGCATCGTTACCTGCAGGGTCCAAATGATGGCTGCCAAATTGGACGTCTGGCTGAGACCAGTTAGAGATTCAAGGCTCGGGGGAGGAGCTAGAAGAGAGGTTAAGGAGAACATTGTCCCCCATCAAATCCCTTTTTAAAATTCTCCTTTCCCAGGATGCCTGCAAAAAACCTGACAACTGTTAGAGTGCTGGTGTGCTGAGACCACAGACCCCTCATGCTGACCAGTATCATCTTACTGCGTCCTTGTGCTCCCCTGCCTATCTGACTCCATCTGTTGTCTCTTGTCTGATACTTAGATTGTCGACTCTTTTGGGTGGGGACCATCGATTTGTTCTAGGTCCGTACAGCGCCTAGCACAATGGGGTCCTGGTCCTGGATTAGGCGCTACTGCCATATAATAATTAATAATTAATAAATGATGTAAGGAGAAAGGAGGGATCTGGGGCTGAGCGTGGGAGCAGAGATATGCAGAGCCCTGAGGGGCAGTGAAAGGAGCACTTGGGAAGGCAGCTGGCTGGCCGGAGAGATGGTGTGTCTGATACTCAGGAAGAGAAACTCCAGGAGGATGAAGGATGGGGGTGGGGAGGCCGGGGCTGGAAGGGAAACCGTCTCAGCGCAGTGTTAACCGCCCCGCCTCCCCACCCAGTCAGCTAGAGGCACTCTCCATCACCAGCAAAACTGCACAATGCACTTGGAAATGAAGTTTGTCATTCAGTTTGGCATTTCAGAAGCTCCTGCTGTCAGCGGCAGCCGTCTTGCTCATGTTACTGGGACGGCTGGAGAAATAATATAATTTATTGATGGCTTTTATTTCCCTGCTGGTGTAGCATAAATATAAATCTACATGCCTCTCTCTGAAGTTCGCCCCCCCTTGCCCCTCCCCCCACTTTCTCGCTTTGATTACGGAGGCCAGATCCCCGTATGGTTTATAGACTCGAGCTTTCCAGTTCGGAGGTATCTGGCACAATCAGTAATGCAGCCTGATCTTTATGATGACATCTATTTGGGGAGGGAAGGGAGGAGGATGGGGAAAAATGACAGCGCTTCCCAGAAGAGCGAAGCGGCCTTGATGGGAATGTGTAATAACATCCTGAGCATCTGGAGAGACATCGATACTATCCTATACGATTCTGGCTTTTATATCAGGCCCGCCACCATGGTATCTGAACCCCTGGGGCACACATGTAAGGAAGGGCTGGGGGAGGCGCTGGGAGTGAGGAGCCCGAGTGGTCACTGGCCAGTGGCTTATTTATGGGCAGAAAGCCAGGGAAAGCTCTGCTCCTTGGCTCTCGATGCTCAGGGAATGCGTTTTCCTGACGGCAGCCTCCAACCACGGTGTGGGATCTCCCCAGCGTCCTGGGTCAGAACGTGACGGAAGATCCCTAGCGGTGACGGCAGGGGTGGGGAGCAGGAGGGGTTGGAGGAAAAGGGGAGAAGGAATGTGGGGCGGCGCTGCCCACCCCATGCAAAGCGACGCAGAGAAGAGGGAAATAGAAGGCAGCAGCCTGAGAGAGGCTGACGCAGAACTGGGGAAAAGCCTGGTTTAAGTCCCAGTCCGGCACAGAAATATGCCGAGTGGATTGTCATATATGGCGGATGGAAGGGATGGGGCAGTGTCTGTTGGCTGTCTAGGGGGGCTGAGAATCAGGACTAGGGAGATCTATTCACTGTTCCTGGAGGTTGTGCAGTCTAGTAGCTAGAGCACAGGGCTGTGAGCCATGACTCCTGAGTCCTAGAACCTTTGGCTGAGTTGGGAGGTGTTTTCTAGAGGTCCTAGACTTTTGCGGGGAGTCAGGTCTTCTGAGTTACTTTCCTGGCACTAGGAAGGAGTGTGGTCCATATCCAGTTCTGAACATCCATCTATCTATCCTCACACACCCCTTATCTATCTATCTATCTATCTAATCACTTATCACTGTGGGCTCTCGGGGTCGCTAGGACTTCACCCTCTGCCAAGATTTTCCTTCACATTTGATGCAACAGCCGCACATTGAGCGTGAGTCCGGCTCTGCTTTGCCTTTGTCAAGGGCACGCAGATCAAAGAGAGCCGGTTCGCTTTCCCAAGTGCTAGTGTCTTAAACACGTGGCTCTGGATCCAAACCCTGCTGACTCTCCCTTGAGAAGGGGGCCTCTCTTTCCTTGCTTAATGCATATTTATAGTCTCTAACCCAACATGGGAACCTGCAAAGAGGAGAATCCCGCTGCTAATTCACTCAGGCATCTCCCTGGCCTCTTTGATGGGCGGGGATAAGTGAGAAGCCAAAGCAGGATCCTTCAAACCAGCAGTGAATTAAAGCAACCTGCATCCCCAATAACCCTCCAGATTGACAGCTGCCTGATTCAGTAAGATTTGGTTCCCAACGCAGGTAACTGCAAATCAGAGCTGGGTGGACGTGCTGGTGAAAGGGTGATGGATGCTTTAAAGTTGGATGGATGGACAGCTGTGAATGCAGATAGCACTACAGTGAGCTAATGTCTGGCTTTTCAGCTCCGTAAACCCTGGCTCCAGCCCTGGGGTGCTTTGCCAGAAGCATGGGGGAAGCTTGCATATTTGACTCTGCTGGGGCTGACCAGGGGGTTTGAACCTGAGACCGTCATGTCTAAATGCCCCAGCTGCTGCTGCTTGAGTTAAAGGAGCAGGGCTGAGCTGTTTAAAATTTCTCAGGGGATGTGGGCACCCAGCTCCTGTTAAAATAATGGAAATCAGGCGGCCAAATCTACTAGCCCTAAATCTAATCTGGCAGCTGGAGCCAGTTTGTGAACCTCTTATCTGGCCCCTCGATGAGGCCAATGGCCCTCACAGTCGCCTAGTGTGAGTTCCCTCTTCTCTCTGCACCAGGCCCAGCTGGGTCCATCACTCCCACACAGTATGCTTCTGGGGTCCCATGATGGGGTGTAGCCCTCACACTGGCCGTGGAAGGGTTAACTGGAGCCAGAACGCCATTTGTGTGCCCGGATGCACCCGGAGAGTGGGCCAGGCTCAACTTGTGATCAAACACAGCCGGGTCGTCTTCATAAAAGGAAGCGCTCCAGGGCTCCGGCAGAGTGGTTGGAAGCTCCTGAGATGGGGGTGCTGGCAAAGGGCCGGGGAGATGCTGGGAAGTCACAGGGGTGAAGCGAGTTCCTGTGGGGAGCCAAGGGCAAGGCAGGTCTAGAGGAAAGAGACACAGACGCACCGTATGTGTCTACATTGCAGCGTAAGCCTGGGCCTGCATCCTCCTCCCATCCACCCACAAATCTGTCTGACCAGGGCAGGGTCTGAGCTGTGTCCCAGGGCCGAGCCCTGTCATTTCGCGGGGTGGGCACAGCTCGGGCTGCAGTGTGGACACATTAGAGGGACCGAGGGGGGGACATGAGAAAACTCTTCAAGTACCTAAAGGGTTATTCGAAAGAGGAGCGCGATAATTGCTCTCCTCACCCGCCATGGGCAGGACAAGCAGTTAGGGGCTTAAATTGCAGCAAGGGAGGTCTAGGTTGGACATTAGGAAAAACTTCCTCACTGTCAGGGTAGGTACCACTGGAACAAATTCCCTAGGGAGGTTGTGGAATCTCCGTCATTGCAGGTTTTGAAGAACAGGTTGGACAGACACCTGTCAGGGGAGGTCTAGATAATACTTAGTCCTGCCATGAGTGCAGGGGACTGGACTAGATGACCTCTCGGAGTCCCTTCCTGTCCTATATTTCTATGATTAGCATGGTTGTGAGACCTGGGTCCAGCAAGTGTAAACTCAGGTTTCACAATGCAGCGGGGATGCTCGGACGCGGCGGGTCGGCAAGCATGGGTCCCACAGACCCATACGGTGTAGTGTAGACATACCCATAGAGCCTTGGGAGAGGCAGGCGGGAGCTGGGCCTCCAGGGACAAAGGGCTAGAAGGAGTTCTGCAGAGCCGGGGATGGGTGAAGAGCGAGAGGAGGAGTGAACCCAGTAAGGAGCCGAAAAGGACCTAGAGACAGGCTCAGGTCGGTGGGTTGGGGTCTAAGGGAGCAGACCGTAGCCACTTGCTACAGGGTCCCTTGGCTGGAACCCAGAGTGAGGGAGGGTGTGGGCTCCTGTACTGGCCCCTAAAGGAAGGTGGCATGAAAGGTCCCTGAGATAAGGGGTGTGAGGACCACTGAGCCCAGTATCGGGCCGAAGACCTGGCATAAGGTCACTTGGCGGCTGTTTGTGGGGCTCAGTTACCCCAGAAGGGGTTGGACTGAACATGGCCTGGCCAGAGGGCCAAGTCCTGAGAAGAAGCAGACGACCGCAGGGCTGGAATGGTTCTCAAGAGGGGTGCCAGAGGAGGAGAGCCTGCTACACCATGCTGGCCGGTAAGTCGCTCTTCTATAGGTCCCCCCTTGCGAGAGAGTGTGAGCTCCTCATAATCATCAATGGATTCACCCTCACCCACGCCCCTGTGGCACGGGGCAGTGCTATTATTCCACTGTGCAGCTGGGGAAAATGAAGCCACAGGCTAGATTCAGTGACTTGCCCCAGGTCACACAGAGAGTCTGTGGCAGAGGTTGGGGGATTGAACCCACATCCCTGGAGTCTAGGCCTAGAGTCCTATCCACTAGCCCACTGTTTATCAGCTGGTGGGTTATGACCCCGGGCTGGTGGGGTTCAGGGACTATCAAGGGGGCATTGAAAATTTTATTACTGTTCGATAGCAAAGAAAAGAAAATGTCCAGAACAGCCCCGGGGTGGCCAAAACCTTCCAAGTCTGTGAGGTCACTGGCAGTAGTAGCTGAAGCAGCAGTTGGGTTATGTCGGCTCATTGCTTTCAGGGATAGGTTTGTTTCTCGTACTTCTGTAGTACACAGAAGGGGGCTGCTAAAGTCTCTGGCTTCGAGGAAGGGGTGGCCAATCCGAGAAGTCTAAGAAACATGGCACTCGAGCACCCTTCAGCTCCTGGGGTGCCAAGTCAGTCTCCAGTGGGGTGTCAGATCGCTCAGCTGATTCGGTTTGTTCTTTTTGCTGGGGGTGGGGGTGGGGGGTGGGAGAGAGGCATTTTCTGACCCAGGCTCCGAAACACCTGGTCTGGCCCTTGATACCCAGCCTCCTGGCCCTTACACGTCTCCCCCCACTCCTCATAGGGATGTCAGCACTGCCCCACTCATGCCAGCCCAGCATCGCACTGCCCACTCTGGAGAGGGGCCAACTCAAGGTCTAGGCCTTTTGCTGCTCCTCTGCTCCTCTCCACTGGGCCTGGAGATGCTTCTCTCTCCTCCATAATGTCCCTTTTAACCTCCAGTCTGCTGCCAGCGCTCTAACCCGAGCCCCCTGGAATAAGTGACCTTCTAAACTTGCCGCCTGCCCTCCTCCCCTTCCATATGTCTGTTGCCCATATTTACTCCGGCTATAAACTGTTGCCAGAGAGCTCCGTTGCTTTAGCTTTATCCCGGACAATAAGCCTAGACACTATCAATCCTCTCATATGAACCTCGCAGCAGGTCCCTTTATTTCCCTCAAGATAAAAGGAGATTGCCTGGCCCCAACTGCTGGATATTAAACCTCGCTGCAGCCTGCAGAGAATTCATTTTTATTTCATTCCACCTTGCATGTTTCTAAACAAAGCTGCCTCTTGCTGTGAGCGGAGGTGAAATTTATATGAACGTGGAGGAAAAGTCGGGGGGGGGACCCTAAAACCTGATTTTTCAGAGCTCCTGCAATTCTGGCTGAAATCCGTGGGACCTGTGGCTGCTCAGGGCTTCTGAAGTCTGGCTCCCTGCTAATATTTAGCACAGACCTCATGTGCTAACTCTTGCACACGTGGGTAGCTTTACTCCTGTGAGTTGTTGAGTTGACGCTGATGGGTCTGTAACGTTGATCACAGGCGTGAGTGTTTTCAGGATTGAGCCCTGAATCCAACTCTTTGCAAACTAGGTTTTCGGAGTTCAGTGTCCCAGGTGGCCTCTGCAGATGAGCCTAGGGGATTTGTGAGCGCACCCACGGGGGTAGAAATTGGCACTGGTGAGCAGTGTGCCCACAAATGTGAGCTCTGGACGCTCAGCGATTTGGCCCGCAGATTTTTGAAATGGAGGCTGGCTGGCAACTGGTCCTAGGTTGCACTTTTCACCCGGAGATCTCGAAGTATTTTGCAAAGGCAAGTGTGTAGCATTACTCTCATTTTACAGATGGGGAAACCGAGGCACGGAGCGACAAAGTGACTCGCTCAGGGTCACACAGGGAGTCTGCCACAGCTGGGAATAGAACCCAGGCATGCTACGGCCCTAGCCCAGTTACCTATCCATTGGACTGACTGATTTTTTTTTTAAAGTCATCTGGTTGTAAAAATGTTATTTTCACTCACATTGCAGCTGACAGGCACTTTCGGGCCCCTTTGTGGCAATTCCGTTTCAGTGTCTAGATTTTAAGGCCAGAGGGGAACGTTGTGATAATCTCATTTGCCCGCCTGCCTGAAACAGGCCATCTCCTCCCAGGGCAGGGCTTCTGCTTCCCAGGGAAGGCACCACACAGTTTCACCATGGGCCTTTCAATGCCTGGAGCCCCCAGCTTCAGCGGGGTTGTGACAATCTCCCAGGCAAACCATATTGAATTAAGGATCTTAGGAGGTCACTATTAAAAATGCAGATTGGTGGGGTGGTCCAGGACTTCTTTTAAGGGGGAGGTGATTTATGAAAACACTGGGACGTGTTACATGCTTCAAAGGACTCTCACAATAACGGACCACACGAGACGGAGCTTGCAGTTGAGAGGGGCTCCTAGGAAATACTTGGGAAGAGGGGAATGCAAACGCCTCACCTCCGGAGCCATCCCTGGAGGCTGCCCCTGAAAGAGAAACCCGCTACCTGGCTGATTACCTAGTCACAGTTTCGTCAAAGGCCCACGCTGGATAATTTGGCGCGGGAGGGGAGCTAATGCTGAGTGAAAGCTGTTGTCACCTGGAAGCCACAGGAAAACCCCGTGTGGGTTTGAAGGAGTAATCACCGGCCAGAGGCCTTATTGGAGTTAGGGAGTGATCTCTTAGCGGGAGTGGAGGTTTTTATGGGTTTTCATATGTTTTCTCTGTAATGCTTTTACCTGAAGAATGACCGAGCAAAGAGCTGGGGGGTGACTTATATCTGCTGGCAGTTACACTGGGAGGAGAAAAGTAAAGCAGGCTGGGGGAGGCAGCTTGACTTTGCTGGAACGGTGACGGGATAGGCAGGGAGCTGTGCAGTCTGGAAATATCCAGTCCAGGGGGAGAGAGACACGGGTCTCCGCCCATGAGGGGTGACGGCCGGGAGCCTAGGGTGGGGGACCCTTGCTGGACCATGGAGGGGGAATACAGCGCAGTTGTCTCGAACCGTGACAGGGGCCCTACTGCAAATGCACTCCCGGCAATGCAGGCGCTGTTGCCAGGCTGTGGAGAAAAGCAGGCGGCTGAGGGCTTTCTCCACACCTGCGGGGGCGGGAGGGGGGGAGGCAGGAAGGGGGAGAGAAATGTCCCCCCCGTCCCAATAGTGGAAATGTCTCTCCTGGTCCAGCAGAGGGTCAGCATGGAAGCGTTAGAGCTTGTGATGGACCATGGAGAACCCCCTGGAGAAGCTGGGCCCGAAGTGACCTCGTGCTTTATCTGTCCCTGAGCCCATCCTTGCACCTCGGGAGACGCTCGAGGCTCTCCATCCTCTCTGTAGCCCATCTGGGCCTTCAATGACTGGGAAAATTGCCTTAAAACAGGGTCTAACACCACCATGGGCCCTACCGACCCACTTCGCCAGCAGCCTCAGCGACAGGTCAAGCCTGCGTGGGTCATGGAGACTGGGCGGTCTTGTTGGGATCCCCCCTGGAACTGGATGATGGGGCAGTGCGGGAGGAAGCTGGCCCCCACCTGTGGGTGTCGGTCACCAGGAACTCAGCTGCGGGTAGCGGGAGACAATGGGATAGGGGGAGAAGTCAGGAAAGGGGCAGCCGCAGGCCAGCGTTCGGCGGCAGGGCAGGAGGAAGAGGGTGAGGCGTGTGTTGGGAACTGGCTGCCTGCAGAGAAATAAATTAATTAGAGCCATCAGATAAAGCAGCACCACAACCCCCGCGGGATCCCCGCTAATGTACTCTCTGGTTGTGTTTAGGTATTAATACCCTGACAGGAGGGCTTTAATTATGAGCCTTTAACTCTCCCTGCCTCCTCCCTACCCACATCTCTGCCGGCAAAGACAGCCCGCCTCTCCGGGGAGGCTCTTGTCAGTTCCAGTCGCTCTTGGATACCATCTCTCCCCTGTAATCTCCTTTCCTCCTCTGATCACCGGGGGCCCCTTGCGAGGCTGTCTGACACACTCATTCTCTCTTTGCCGGTCCACCGGGGCCGCCGAAAGTGGGGGATCAAACCAAATTAGCGTAAAGAGTGGGCAAGGCAACCTGATTCCTGCCTGATCCGACTGAGCGGCCTCCACCCACGTGCCGTCGGAGAGCCGGGGGCGGCGCGCGGGGAATATGTGGGGTAATGGAATGCAAGGCTCCTAATGGGCCGGGAAAGGGACCCGGGCTATTGTTTTGATAAATTGTTGATAATATTGGATCCCGGAGGAGCGCGCGGAATAAAAATTGTGAACTTAACAAGCCTGAATCATTTCAGCGAGAAGCCTGGAGAGGATTCTGCCAAACTTGTAAAGCTAATGACTGTGACACGCTCCCAGCGGCTTGCCGCTCCGAGGAAGTCACTGGTGACAGCTGGGTTAATGCCGGCATCCCGATACAATGCGGATTTGCCATAATTTTGTCTTTTCTGGCTTCTCTGCACTCACAAAACCAAGAATGTGTTGGTTGCTCTCCGTTGTTCCCTAAGCTCTGGGCATTCCCAGTCCAGGCCCGACACGTAACTGAATGCAAGGAGGTGGAATGCAATGCAATATAACCGAATGCAGTATCATGCAACACCATGCAGCATAATACTATGCAACGCAGTGCAACCGAATGTCATGCAAGCTAAGGGAATGCAGATACATGCGCTGCTTCGCAAGGCTGTGCAGTGCCATTTTATTGAGGGCAGCTTCATCCAGAGGAATGAACACCCGGAATGTTGTAGCAAGTTATGTTCATACCATTGCAAATGCTGAGCTCACTGGGGGAATGCTCTCGGGCCCACATCCTGGGCTGGGCACAGCTCTGCTCTGTTGTAGGACATGAGAAGAAATCCTCATCGCTAGGCTCTAGAGCCATTCTCTGACAGCACAGCTACTGCAAGTGCTGCCCCCGCCCTACACCCCTGCCTCTGCCTGTCCGAGAAGGCCCTCGGGGGAGCCACGTTTCCCCGAGAATCTTCCCCCCACCTGCTGCATCATAAAACTCACTGGGTCCTCAGTGGCTGCAGCATTTGACCCTCAGTGACTGCCCCTAGATTTGAATCCTTGAGACCCTGGGGGCAAGGTCAGTCTTGATTGCTCAGCTGTGGAAGTCATTCCTGATCTCCCCGCAGAGCCCAGGGGCTCCTGGCTGCCAGGACAAAGGCACAAGTGGCAAACACCGGCTTGGCTGCGGCTCCTCCTGTGGGGAAAGGAGCCGGTTATCAGGGGGTCAGGGCTGAGGCTGTTTGCTCTCTCTCTTGCAGTTGCTTTCAAACACGGATCGCGTCCAGATGCTCTGCTGACAGGGGTAGAAATAAATAAATAAGAGCAGGAAGCGTCAATTGCAGGCAGCCGCGGTGTAAAGCCATCACATGGTGAATAAATCAGAACGCTCCGGCGTCAGGCCAATGACCGGAGGGAGAGGGGAATTAGGAGGCACAAGCCAGGGAGGGGAAAGAGATGGTTGGAGAGGAGATTTTTTTTTTTAAAAGAAGAGACTGGGTGTGGAGGAGGGGCAGCTTCGTCAACCTTAATGAGGCAAATAGGTGCACACATACGTACGTGTAGAACTATGCTCCAGCTGGGGCCATCTGGAAACCTGAACGTGGGACCTCTGAATCCAAAAGCCTGAGCGAAAGGCTTTGATCTGCGGGTCAGGCGTGCACGCCCCCTCTCTATTCCTCATGAAGTGCGTATCACCAACACGCCCCTCGCATGGGAATTCCATGTACCACCTGTGACCAACATACATGTCGCATGGGCGTTACAAATCACACACGTGGCTGGCCGGCTTCCCACCTGGGAGTTTTATATGACCTATGGACAGTGGATTCCACCCCCTGTTTTTGTTTCAGTCACAGGAATATCGGTGGGGCTTTGTATGACATTCGTGTGCTCTGCCCCATTTTCTCTGAGTCGCCCCAACTTTTACCAGCACTGGTCTCTGCGCTGAGGCTGCCAAATTCATTGCCTGCCTGAGGCCGCATGAAAGCCACGGCATCGGCAGACACGGGTCCCACCAGGCTGCCCCTTTGAACTTTCTGGGCAAGCCCTCCGCTGGTGTAAATCGGCGGAGCTCCAGTGAGTCTGAGAATCTGGCCCCTGTCTGAAGCTGTATGTTCAGCAGGGATGGGGACTGAGCGCCAGGTGAACACAGCATGCAGGGGGTCAGACCAGATGATCATAATGGTCCCTTCTGACCTTAAAGTCTATGAGTCTATGAGCACCTGCGCTTTGATCTAAACAGGGCCAGACCCGCAGCTGGAGTAAAGCACTGTCGATCCGTTGAAGTTGATGGCGGCGCATCCATTGACACTGGTTGAGGATCGATCCCACATGGGATCCAACCATGGAACAGGTTGCTCGGAAGGGGCCTTGGGGAGCAGAAGAGGTAGTATGGAAAGGAGTGCGTTTTCCATCGTAGCTGCTTTTATTTCTCTGGTTCGGCCAGCTCCCTGCCGTGCTCCGTATCGAGCCGGACAGACAGTTTGGGAAGGAAGACGCTCCCCTCCCCACTGTCCTGGACACGATGGGATGAGAACTGAGGTTTCAACCATCCTCCTGTGTCCGCTCTCTCAGCTACGGTTCCATTTCCCTGCGTTTCAGCAGCTCACACGGTGTGTTACAAAGAAACAGATAAATAAAATAAAATCAAAGATCCAGAGAAAGCAGAGCGGCTGGACAGCTGGGCTCTAGCTGGGCCTTGTCCCATATATACCCCGTGGGGCTTGGAGCAGGAAAGCTTTTCTCATGCACACACTTTAAATAGACCAGAAAGCCGGCATCCACAGGCCACCCCACCACGCTTCCATCACAGATGGGCTGGGAGGGATTAAAGATACAGGGTCCGATCCTGGAGAACATCAGCACCGCTCTGTTACAGTGGAGGGGGCTCTGTCGATTTACATCGGCTGGGACAAACCGACCCACTGGGCCAGATCCTGCACTCCTCGGACAGAGAAAGCTCGCCCTGGCTTGAGTGGGAGTTCTGGGTCTCTGGTCAGTGCGGCGGCAGGCAAACCGCAGCCGGCCAGGCTGAGTTGGGTGCGTGCTTCGGGCAGATCTCAGCCTGACGTGCACACAGCAAGGGGGCTGGGGATGAAAACAGCAAGGCGGCTCCTCCGCTTGTGACCGTCGGCACCGCTCCATTGACATCAACGTCGGCCGGTGCCAGCTGAGACCCTGGCCTAAGAGATCACCAGTTGCCAGGAGTCTTCCTCCTTTACAGAGCGGGGTGGGGGAAGGGGGACTCAAAGGACAGCCAGGCCCACTTCAGAGCACATCAGCATAAAGGGACATTGGTGGACATGGGATTGGCGCCTCGATATGTAGAGGGGGGGCTAAAAAGAGCCCCCCCAACCCCACAGCAGAATGTCTCACTCAGTAACAACACGTATCAAAAGCGATGTGTGACACAGAGGAAGAGCCAGTGGATTTATAAGCATGAGACGGGCTCCATGGGGATCGGCTTTCATTCAGATAACCAGGGAGCCAGGGACTCAAATCCCTCCCCGAGGCCAACTGGCCGTTGCCAGGGCTTCCCTATTCCCTCTGCCCGGAGGGATCGTCTTAGAGGCGGTACCTGTCTGCAGAATGGAGGGCCTGGTTCGGGGTCCACTGGAGTCCATGGAAATGGCCCCATTGATGGGCATCAGTTCCGGCCCCTGGCTCAGCCTGCTGAAAGGTTTGAACTCCTTGTGAGGGGCGGGTGGGTAGACACCCTGCACCAGCCAGAAGGGGTTAAAGAGCAGCTGGGGGCTCAGACAGCCCCGCCCCGCCACACCTGTTGGCGGAAGAGCCTGTAAAAAGGAGGAGCCCAGCCGAGAGACAGGCAGCATGGGAGGAGACAGACAGACAGACCAACCCAGGGAGCTACGAGCCGCAGGCTGGTCCAGGGCAGAGCCCAGCGGATGGTCTGGGTCCCTGGTGAGGATGGCAGCTGGATCCCACCCCCTCAACGATTGTCTCAAGCGATTTCCTTGGCATGAGTAACAGTGGCAGAATCTATTCTGAGCTCCCATTGTGTAAGGACTGTGTGAGGACCCCCCAGATTTGGGCCATGGCAGCCGAGACTGGGGCATTCACCACTGACACTGGTAAGACAGCTGGGAGGGGAGCGGCTTTATACTGACCCTCCTCAGTCACTCTCCCAAGTCTGCGGGGACCAGCCTTTTCCATACCAAGCGCCCGCCGCTGCCCGTCTACCTGGGGGCTAGCCAGGAGCCCTCTCCCAGTTAGCAATATGGGACGGGCATATTGCTGCCCCTGACATCTGTTCTGTGCTGCCCCAGGCTGCCCATCACGTTACGTCTTGTCACTACAAACCTGTCCCACCGTCCCAGTGTCAAAGCCCCGACAGATGGGCGAAGACCCAGCAGGGGATTGCCTGGCCTCACAGCCAGCATTCACTCCCTCCTCTGACTATGAGTCGTCCTTCGCCTCCCTGTGTGTGATATGCTGCCAGCAAATGGGCGCTGGGCCGGAGTGGGTTCCAGAGAAAAAGGCGAGGGGGGAGGGAGGGCGGCATGCTGCTGGGAGTCACATCAAAAGGCCGGCTTGGCTTATAACTCTCCTGGAAGCACACGCTGACAGAACAAGGAGTAATGGTCTCAAGTTGCAATGGAGGAGGTCTAGGTTGGATATTAGGAAAAACTTTTTCACTAGGAGGATGGTGAAGCACTGGAACGGGTTACTTAGGGAGGTGGGGGAATCTCCTTCCTTAGAGGTTTTTAAGGTTAGGCTTGACAAAGCCCTGGCTGGGATGATTTAGTTGGGATTAGGTCCTGCTTTGAGCAGGGGGTTGGACTAGATACCTCCTGAGGTCCCTGCCAACCCTGAGTTTCTATGATTCTATGAACATGGTGCAGCTAACTGGAAGATCTGGCTCGGGAAAGACACCTTGATCTCTGCCGTGCCGGTGCTAACCGCATTTGGGGGTGTTACACACTGACGTAAAGGAGATCAGGATTTGGTCCCTGCGGATCCAGCCTTAAATTGCCTCTCTGGGTTTGCTTTCTGCATGGGGAGATCTGTGTGTTCATCAGCTGAGGTTACTGGACCCTGTAGTTACAGAGCTGAGACTTCCCATGGGGGTTGTTGACAAAGACCTGGGTTTGTCTCTTGTGGGGGTTCACCACCCCAGCTCCCCTCCACCCCCTTATTGCCTTCCTCCTGCCCAAGCTTTTGCCTCATCCCTTCATTTGGGATGGGATCCAGTAGAGGGACATGCGCAATGTAACTGGGTTTTATCAGTTTAATAACACCGTCGTTAGGAGTTTAGAAATTCCAAGGGAAAAATAAACGAGCTCCGTACTTAACGTGAGTGTTGGGCAGAAAGGAAAGGGGGAAAATGAGTAAGAGGAGAGTAGGGTTAGTTAAATTGTGTGCAAGAAAAATGTATATCCCAGAATAAGGCGTCTTAGTCTGCAAGAAGTGGAACCAGTGATCCAATAGAGGGCGCTCTTCATTTCAGGACCAATCCCAAAGCCCCAGAATGGCAGTAGGGGGTGCTGTGCTGCTGGACAGGCTGTCTTTCCAGGCTGGATATGATGTGGTTATTCAAGATCCCCTAGCACTTTGCCACCCCCCCCCACCACCCAAGATTCAGGGTGTTAATCCCAGTCACCGGCTACTTGGGTTGTTAGGTTCTGCCTCCCCCTGCAGTTACAACCACAGACAGCATTCGTCACTTGTCATGCAAAGCTTTGAAATGGCTGCCCTGTCACACAGAGGGCTGCATTTCCTGGCTGGAGAGCGCAGTGTGGCTGAGTGGATAGAGCACTGGCTTGGGACGCGAGACCTGGGTTCTATACCTGGCTTGGACTGCTGGGTGACTGTGGGCAAGTCATTTCTCTGTGCCTCGGTTTCCTCATTTTTAAAATGGGGATAATGGCCCTTTGTAAAGCACTTGGAGATCTACTGATGTGCTGGGCACTGGACAAGAGCATAGGTACAGACCGTGCCGGCCAGGAAGAACTCCCACTCTAATCAGACAATACAACCAAAGGGTGGGGAGGGGAAACTGAGGCAGAGAAGACAAAATTTGCCTACAATCACATGGCAAGTGAGTGGCAGAACCAAGGACAAGCGCTGGAGATCTGATTCCTGGCCTTTTTTTCTAACCACTGGCTGCCTGTTCTGAACACCTGCTGGTTTAACACGTGCCTCGTTATACCCTGCCAAGCCCTTGGCTCCCAAAAGCAGGCGGTGCGGTTTGGTCTATATCAGCTTCATACAGTGCCACGACGCAAGTCAAGGGGAGTCTATCCGCTGATGGGAATGGGCGTTGAATCAGATCTACACTACCCAGGCTACAGTGCTCTTCCCCATGAAACACACCCTGGGGATCCCCTTAGCCTTTGTACTGCGACCATACCATTCTAACAACGAGCGCAGATCCCAGTTCCTGCGGGTGGGGTGGGCTGGAGTTGAGACCCTGCTTGTGATGGAAGAGCTTGATTGTCTCATCAGTGCAGCTGCTAGGCTGATTAGGTTGCACTCTGGGGGACCCTTGGCCACCGGCAGAAGCTGCCAGCTGTGTTGAGCCAGCGTTGTCCTTGCTTTTATGATCGCCAGTGTCTTTGCAGGAGAGGAATGGTGCATTTTAGGACTGTGATGGCCTTGGAGGCTGCCGGCTTGTGTGCACAGAGAGGCACTGGATTATTCAGCACCAAGGACAGCGGGAAGTGGCTGACCACATTGTAAAGAAAAGAAAAAAGACAATTGATTTTCATGCCCAGGAATTCTTCGGTTGCATCAAACTGATAAACAGAGCAGCTGCAAGCAAGTGGAAGCAAGAGGAAAAAGCCCCAAACACATACCCCTGGTAGCTTGCTCTGCAGCACTGCGTTAGCCGGCAGGAGAGTCTTGTGGATAAGGAAGACCCAGTGCCTACAGGGTTTCTTTTCCCAGCTGGCTTTGCTGCATGACCTTGGGCCATGTCACTTCCCTTCTGTTCGTTTCAGATTCCCCGTCTGTAAAATGGGTCTCACAGGTAACTTCCCCGGTAAAGTGATTTGAGATCAGTATAGAAATTTAATTTTTTTAATTTTAATTTAATTTTTAATTAATGGAGATATCCCATCTCCTAGAACTGGAAGGGACCTTGAAAGGTCATCGAGTCCAGCCCCCTGCCTTCACTAGCAGGACCAAGTACTGATTTTGCCCCAGATCCCTAAGTGGCCCCCTCAAGGATTGAACTCACAACCCTGGGTTTAGCAGGCCAATGCTCAAACCACTGAGCTATCCCTCCCCCCAATAGAAGAGTTGAGTACTATTATTACTGCAGAGATAAGGTAGGTCTAGGAATCAGAACACTTGGCATCTATGCCCAACACGGTCACAGGCACACTGCTTCCCTCTAGACAGGTCACACACCCTTTTGTGCCTCAGTTTACCCATCTTTAAAGTAGGGTTCATAACAATACTTCCCTCCCCATGCATGTTGTAAGGCTGAATTCACCAGTCTTTCAGAAGTGGTTCAAAATCCTTACGTGGAAGGTGTGAAAAACATTACAAAATATTATTATTGTCCATGATTTTCATATCTGACTAGTCATTGCAGTTTACTCCATTTTGCAGTGACAACATTGAGACCCCTTAAAGGGGCTGATTTTCAGAACACTAGAGCTGGGCACACACCTATATATTTTGTGCTAATAGGTTTTTTTAAATTGTATTTCTTTAGGATAGAGAAATGGCCTTTTTTAAAAAAGGAAATTTTGGCATAAAATTTTAGAGATTGTTGGGAAATTTCTGTTTTTTTTTTTTTAGAAATTTTCTACGATATTTTTGCTAAAAATGTGTGACTTTGTTATTGGCATTTTTCCATTTACCACGTCTTTCTCCTGAAACCAGGTTATTTTCTGTCACCAAAACTGTTTGAAAATCATTTCAGTCAAAAGCTCTATGCAAATTTTTAGTTTGGTGAAAAGTCACAGAATCACAAAGTCACAGAAAATTTGGCGAGAAACGGGTCCATTTCAAACCGTTCAAAATGAAAACAACCAAAATGTTGCAAATTTTCCATTAAATCCTTTCCCCATTATTGAATCTGCTATACTGAGCCCCCACCCTCTGAAAATCAGTCCCTTTTAAGGTCTCAGTAAAAATGTTGGAAGGGATATTAAACCTTATATATCAGAGCTTAAGCCAATCCCTAAGTATTAGAGATCAGAGTAAGACCTATGTGATGGATAGATTATCCCACATCTGGTTAGTGTGGGGTTCTTATACCTTCTTCTGAGACATCTGGCACTGGCCACTGTCAGATACTGGACTAGGTGGACCGTGGGTACGAGCCAGTCTTGCAATCCCTCAAGAGTTGGGCATCTAAAAATGGAAGCACCCAAAATTATGCATGGACTCACTGAAACTGACTTTGATTGGCAGAAGAATATGCCGCCGGTCTTCTGTTAAATAGGACATGAAGAGACAGAGGGTGTTTGTCAACTGGTAGGGATTGATAGAGAGAACAATTTTTTGCTTTCTCTGTGACAAAGTGTATTTATTCATTGCTGCTAAATTAAGTGCCAATTTGCACATGTAATTGTCTTTTAATTGCAATGTGGCTGTATTCAATTGTAGTTTAATTAGCAGCACACCTTATCTCTGGAGCAGCACTTGAAAACATAGGGCTCAGTTTTGTGTGCGTGCAAGGTGCCTTTCTGGACCTCCTTCATTGTCAGATCCTTATGTCAAATAATGTAATATTTGATCATCTAAATAGGATTATTTCTACAATCAAAATATTACACCATACAATAGAAGAGCAACGTTTCCTTGGGCTGAGAAAACACTGATACAATATGTGAAAAATGTGAATCGATGATACCTGGAAAAAACATCAGGTGGGACAGGTATAGGAACTGGTGGTGGTGACCTGAATTAATGCCTCAGCAAGATGTTAGGGGACGCTTTTCCTTCTATGCGTGTATAATGCCTAGCATCATGGGACCCTGATCTTGAGTGGGGCTTCTTGGCATAATAATAATAAATAAATTAGAGACCTGTCATGTGCTTAAATTCCTATATTATATATTTTCAAATATAGTCTCAAGAGAAAATGTTACAGAATGATGAAAAATATCTATATACAAACTGCTGAACAGGAGGGAGAATGTAAAGCAGGTGGTGTTTGCATTTTCTTGTAATATAAGACCAAAGGGACAATCAGTGGAATTAAAAGGCAGCAAGCTAACAAAAGTGGCTAATTAACCTGTGAAAGTCATTGCCATAAGAGATCATTGACACTTAGTAGAATTTAAGGTTGGGCTTTTCAAGAGAACCTAAAAGAGGAGAAATCTAACTCCCTTAGCCCTCTTTTCAAATTCTAGCTTAACAAAGTATGGGATATTTATGTGTATAATGGGAACATCCAGTTACATTAGGCAGGTAAAAACATTGTTTTATTATAGGTGACACAGCGAGCCTTCACTATAGATAAGGTTGCCTGACATTTTCCATTATAAGACCCTGTTTTCAGTTGCTTGTAACTGAAAATATATCATTTGGACTGATATTTTCCATACCGGGTATCTGCCTCAGATTGATTGATTTTTTTAAAATGAAACAAATGGCTCAGTCATTTCTGAGAATGAAATTAGGGAAAAATACAGAGTTTTGCCCATGTTAAAAAATTCTTCGAACCATCTCATTGAGATTCCCCTGCACCTCAATGCTTTGGAGAAGGACTTGAAATTTGGTGTGTGTGTTTGTGGGGGTGGGGGTGGGGGAGGGTTGGAGGGAGGTCACCTGGTGTCAGGGATGTGTATGTCCATGAAGAACTGCCCAAATTTAGCCAAGTTATGAGCCTCTGAAAAATGTCAGTTAGCACATGCTCAGTAGAGCCTTGTTAGAGTTTTGTAGCTTTAGTCTTCCAAGATTCTGTCTGCACTGAGCATGCTCCATCCTGGGGCTACAGGGGTTGTGTAGGAGATTCTCTGAAATGGCTCCTCCCTTCACCCAAGGGCACCAGAACTGAGAGTTGGAAGCCTGTCTCTCCTGTGCTCTCAATGCTGCCCTGGCTGGAATCCAGGGAGTGTGGAGGAGAAAGACAGCCTGACTTGAATGCAGAAGGGTAAGGAATTGGTGGTGGGATGTGGAAGGGGAAGAGGTTCAGGGCAGGAGGAGATAGGAGCTTGGCCTGGGGAAGGGGAGGCAGGAGCAGAGGGGAAAAGAAGGGGTTCTTTGTAAAAAATAAAAATAAAAAAAAATACTATGTGATCCTGTAATTAAAGACTGTGTCATGATGCATACACACAAGGGGGATGAATTAAGGTTATCCAGGCAACCTTAATTGTGGCATTTCCTAACTTTTGTGCTCTCAACTTTGTATTCTTATTCTTTTAATGCCATTTTGATGGTGTATTCAGGAATATAAACCCTCCTGCTTCATCAAGAACTGACTGAGTTAGGCAGAAACTTCCCCTAAGGGCAGATTATTCCAGAATTGTCCATTATGGGGTTTCTTTTATTGTCTTCTGCAGCAGCTGGTGCTGAGCCCTGTCAGAGACAGCAGACCGGGTTTGATGGGCCACAGGTGTGATCTGGAAACTCTGACTGTTCCGGTTTAACATGGAAACCAAAACTTTAGCCATGCAATGAAATGCCCAGGCTGTGGAATGAAAGATTTTGGGCCTAGTTCTGATCTCACCTAGATCTGTTTGACACCAGTGTAACTGAGATCATTATCTCTAGCCCTTTGTCTGGGTCCTGACCTAAATTACATCAGTGCAAATCTGGAGTTGACCAACTGAACCCAAAGGAGTTGCTGTGAATTTACACCAGCATAAGTGAGATCAGAATCCAATCCTAGAATATCAGGATTGGAAGGGACCTCAGGAGGTATCTAGTCCAACCCCCTGCTCAAAGCAGGACTAATCCCCAATTTTTGCCCCAATCCCTAAATGGCCCCCTCATGGATTGAGCTCACAACCCTGGGTTTAGCAGGCCAATGCTCAAACCACTGAGCTATCCCTCCCCCCATTCTCATAAAAATGGAGAAAGGTCTTCCGGACTTGCCCCTCCGTGACTGACTTAATAGGCCAGATCCTGGAGCTCCCCTGGTTTACACCAGCAGTGGATCTGGTGGTCCAGTGTCCTTTAGAGATGTGCAGCCCTGTTCTGAATGCTGAGGCTCATGTCCCCTGTCCCCTTTCTAGGCCGTGCACAAGTCCCTCAGTTGGAGAGCGCGGCTGATCAGTATGCAGCAGGGCTCCTGGAGGAACCCATCAGAACGGCTTGATTTTCATCTCAGAGGACTCTGACAAGCTGAACTGTGGTCTTGTGTGTGTAAACAGCAAATTAATGTGAGCGAAGTGGCCCCCTCACACGCACCGTTCCCTGTATCGCGGCTCCCTGCAAGGTGATGATGAGGCAAAGGCTCGCAGCAGGTCAGCCATCTCCAGGAAGGCAGAGGAATCAGGTAGGACTGATAGGCAATTGTTTCCTGAGAGTTAACCAGGGGGAATGCACTCAGATGCTTAGAGGCCGGGTCACCCCCTCCTGTGGGAAGACCTTGGGGGGAAAGGGCTCCAAGGAAAGCAGTCTCAGCCAGATGTGTCCCATTGGGGGTGGGGGATATGTGTGTGTGTGGGGTTGCCTCCATGTAATAGGCTGCAGGCCACACCCCATCCCTGGGTCCCCAGAGATCGTGTTGGGGGCCTTGTGTCTGGCAGCCCCCATCCCGTTACCTGCCACTGGAGGCAGGTTGCCAGGGTCTCGTGCTAGTTATGGCTGTTCCCAATGTCCCCAGGGCTCTGTGGGAAAGAGTCTCCTGCCCCATCAGTTGGCCCACTCCTTCCCCCAGCCCATCCGGTCCCCTGCAGGGACCCCCCCAACCTGCAGACGGGTCAGAGAAGCAATGGGCAGTGGATCAGTGCTGTCCCCCACTCCACATCGGAGGGAGAAGATCTGGGTCTGGAAGATCCCAGCCATGGCTGGTGTGTGGGGGTGG
Organism: Chrysemys picta bellii; assembly: GCF_011386835.1. Lineage (NCBI taxonomy): Eukaryota > Metazoa > Chordata > Testudines > Emydidae > Chrysemys > Chrysemys picta. The sequence continues at coordinate 14,216,884 of NC_088813.1, forward strand.
GGGTGTGGATGATCTGAGACCAGGGTTTGGAGTCCATGCTCTCCAGTTACTTGCTCTGGCCAACCAACGGGACCACATGGGTGTAAATGGGAGGAGAATCTCGCCCTAGGAAAAACTCTACCCCATCCTGAGCCAAAACCAGTCGCGTGAAAACCGGCTGGTCCAGCACCTCCCCTTTGCAGAGGGCTTTGCCCAATCACAGCCAGCAGCAAGTGGAGAGCCAGGATTTGGGGGTGCCTGTGCATGCCTGGTGCTCCACCGGGACCGCAGCCCTGCAGCCTGCGTGCCATTTCCCACCCCCCCCCGCAGGAAGATGGCACGCAGGCTGCAGGGCTGACTGCAGCACTGCCAGTCTGTAGCCTGGGGCGGCCAATTCCCAGCCCCCCACCCCCACCCCGCCGGCGATCCCAGCACCCTGGCTGTGAGCCAGCTCCAGGACTTGGCACTAAATGAATGGCAGTTTATATCGCATTACCGTCGATTGGCTGTGCCGGTACATCGCATCAACACAAATGGGCTAAGAGTACTGAAGACCGTGCTTTCTATTAAGTTCTGTTGGTCTGATCCTGCAGCTCTTACGGCTCTGTAGCTTCCAGTACAGTCAATACAGGTTTGGTATGTGTCAAAATGGCAAGAGCGATGAATTACTGTTATCCATCCCTTGGCATGGACCGCAGAGCAAATATGCTAAGTTTTTATCTACCTTACGCACTTTTATGGCCCTCATTACCATAGGACTGAGCACCTCCCGGTCCTTAATGTATTTATCCGCTCAACATCCCGGAGAGGTAGGGAAGTGCTACCATCCCCATGGTACAGCTGGGAAACTAAAGCACAGAGACTAAATGACATGCTGTGGTGGGGTGTCTGCCCCACCCCCATGCTAGAGGGGGCTGCAGCAGGCCAGTGCGCCTGTTCAGCCTGGCAGCCAATAAGAGAAGGGCTTATTGGGAGCCAATCAGGGCCTGGATTGGAGACAGCCAATCAGGGCCAGGCTCAGCCCTATAAAAAGGCTGCTCTGAGAGAAGAGAGGGAGTCGGTGTCAGACCTTCAGGGAGGAAGGTCTGTCTCCTGAGCAGGAGACCAGCACCCAGGACAGCGCAGTGCTGGGCAGGCTCAGGGAAGCAGAGTGGAGCTTCAGCCTGATACCTGCCAGACTGCCGGCCCTGAGTAGAAGGGCCTAGAGGGTGCAATGGGGTCAGAGGGGAAGTGACCCAGGGAAGGCTGAAGGCAAGGGGAGAGAAGGAATGCTGAGAGGCTGCTGTTAGAGGGTTCCTGGGTCGGGACCCAGAGTAGCGGGCGGGCCTGGGTCCCCCCCCCCCTTTCCCCCTTGTGCTGCACCAGAGCGTGGAGCAGTGGCCGAGTCAGGCTGCAACCTGCCCCCTGACGTAAGAGGGGCTAGACTTGGGGGTGGTGGCAGGCTGCTGAAGCCAGTGCAAAGACTCCTGTTAACCCCCCTCCCCGGAAGGGGGTGTGGATGGACTGAAGGGCACTGCCGGAGGGCAGTGGTCCTGAAGAGGACGCTGCGAGCTGGTGAGCGACGCGGGCTCAGATGCCAACCAAGGGTGAGACAACGGACGGGACACCACCGAGAGAGGGCGCTCCACTGGACTGAGCTAATTCCCGGAACAACCAGCAGGAGGAGCCAGGTGGTGAGTCCCAACCCCGTCACACATGCCCAGGGTCACACAAGGACATCTGTGGCACAGCAGGGAATTAAATGCAGGTCTCCCAAGTCCCAGGACAGCATCCAAACCATTGGACCATCCTTCTTCTTGAAAGGGGGAAGCCCCCAAGTCTTTGAATTCATTCGCCCCTGCTAACTCTCAGCCCCCAGAGGCCTACCCCACCAGCTGGTGAAAAGCGGCATAGCTCCACTCAGGTGAGTGATTTACAGCGTCCGATATCTGGCTCCACACACGGTCTGAGCAGAGATACCTGGTTGTAGATACTGGCAGCTGATCCAGGGTAAGGGAAGGGGAGAACAATGGCCAGACCCATAAGACTGCTTCCCGCTTTGATTAGCGATGGGCAACGGTGGCTCTTTCTTTCTTTGTTATTGTCAATCTACTTTAAAGCGCAGTGATAGTCGGGAACACGACTCTCCGAAAACCCCATCTCTGGGTTCTCTCTCCGTTTCCCATCAGTGACTCGAACACAACAAATTTGCCATGTTTACAGATCAGAAATCCCTTTAGCCGCCATCCTGCGCCTGTGAAGCTGAGCTGGGTTATTTCTGACTCATACATCATTGCTTACAATGAAGAGCTGGGAATCGGGACTTAGTTGGCAACTTATTTGATGATGCATGAAGCAGAACGCGCGTACATCTTGCTGGTCAGCAGTTATATCGGCTCCAGAGCACGGCTGAGCGATAATAGCTGGGAGGTTTTTATCAGGGAAGCGAGCAGGTACGGAGCACAGGGTGAGCAGGTGTACGTTGTTACAACATGCCTTTTCAAGTCTGTTTTTGATGCGTAGCCGCCTGTCAACGTTGCAGACGCAAAACAGACTTAAATGGGATCAGGCGAGAATGGCAAGGTACCTCCTAATGAAACTAACATTTCAGGGCCTGATGCTGCTCCTTTAGGAATCAGTTGCAAAGGCCCCCCCCCCATGACTTCACAGAGGAGACAGTAATCAGGATGGGCAGGGGATTATTGGCAAAATGCAGTCAGATATTACAGCGGCTGTTACAAGCCTATAGTTAAGGGTGCCTGATACTTTCTCATGGTCATTGGATCATTACAGTGTAATGGCTGGAAGTTGAAGCTAGACAAATTCAGCCCGGAGATAAGGCGAACATTTTTAACAGCGAGAGCAATTAACCACAAGAACAACTGACCAAGTGTCACGGTGGATTCTCCATCACTGACCATTGTTAAATCAAGGCAGGATGTTTTTCTGAAAGATCTGCTCTAGGGATTATTTCGGGGAAGTCCTATGACCTGTGTTACACACAAGGTCAGTCTGGTCCCTTCTGACCTGGGAATCAATGAATCGATGAATTCCCTGTGGTTGCAGGGGTCTCGGGCACCTTGGTCCATCATGTTCTCGGCTTGTGGCATGCAATAATTTAGTCTCCTGAAGGCTGTAATACTTTGTAAATTCTGGTTGTGGGGATTGGTGTGGAGGTGGGTGGATGGTGTTTAGTGGTCTGGGATATACAGGAGATCTGATTCGATCGGTGTTACTCAGACCTCAGTGGTTCAGGAGCCAACTCAGTGGTCAACATTACCCCAAAGGGCCACCGTAGCGTGAATTCATTGCTTCATTTCCTCTATATGTGTATGTCATTTGGTGGGGGGAGCAGGGGACAGAGGTTACCATGAGACCAGAGAAGTGTCTTTTGCTATGCCCATGGAAAATTAACCAAAATCTGGCCGAGTTATAGGTAGGACTTCTGCATTTTGAGGTTTATTAATTTCTGGAGGGGGGGGGGAATGCATTTTTAGCAACTTTTGAGTTGTATGTAGATGTCCAAAATTTGGGTTTTTTTTCCCGGGGCTTTCTCTTTGTTCTGTCCTGTATTATCTACGTTGTTCATTACAGTAGTGTATCCTGCAATGAGTAATCTCTTTGTAGTGTCCCCTGGTACGCTTTAAGGTAGTACTCTTTCAAACAGCTCTCCGTTAGAGCGCACTAGGGAACCTAGAGTGCGCACCAGCAGGGTGCACACAGACCAATTAACGCGCCACATGTGAGCGCGCTTTAGAAATCGCACCCCTGTTGCGTGCATTATTGCTCCGCGTGGACAACCCCGGGGATGCGAGGAACCGTTTCCGGAGTTTATTGGCTGGGTTGATGGATTGATTTGTGGCAGGGGTGTGTTATCGGTGTTTACCCATTAAAATGTAACCTCAGAAGCCCTAGTTGTCGGCCTCTGAATGTCACTGTTTGCTCATGCTCAGCAGAGCTTTGTTAGAAGCTGGCATCAAAAATCTCGGCCCGTGCTGCTGTTCAGGACTGGGGAGGCTGAGCCGGACTTTACCTGGAATGGCTCCTCTTAGCTGCAGGGCGCCTGAGCGGAGAGCTGGTAATCTTCCCTGTGCTCTCAGCACTCCCCTTGCTGATGCCCAGGCAGACTGGTGAGGGAGAAGGGGGTGATAGGATCTGAGTAGGACAGAAACAGGTGGGGGGGGGGGGATAGGGACAGAAATGTCTGGAACTACGAGAGGACAATCCCCTCCAGAACCCAGATCTGAACCCTCGATTCCTGAATCTCAATATTCCTCTGATGTCTAGTAAAGAGCTGTGGCACCCACTGTCACTGCCCTCTAATGGCTGGTCCACATGGAGGAAAAATCTTACTGTTGCTACTGGTTCCTCTGTTAAGTTAAGTGGTAGAGGTCTGTGTTGTAGATAAAGCTCCCATTGGCCTGGGTGCTGGACAGACACACAAGTGACATTCTCTGCCCCTAGGGGCTTACAATCCAAACCCTCAGTCCTACAAACGACTTCATGTTGGCAGACCTTGTGTCCTGCAGGGAGTCATGTTGAAGTCCCCGGGGCTGTGTATGGGTAGAGGGATCAGCTAGCACTGTGTGGCTTGCAGAATTAGGATCTAGAAGAGAAATGCGTTATCGGGCTTGTTTATCCTTTGATGTGCTAACTTGGGGATTGGACTATTTTTCCCTGCTGTGTTTTGCTATGAATTATTTTAAGGCATTTTCTACAGGGATTTGTCTGCTGTGTTATTAACCCCTGAGAGCTGTTATGGTGCAAGACACTTTTAGTCTTTGTAACAATCATTTAAAAAAAAATCAGGAAATCTGGGTCACTGCCTCTTTCTGCACTTTGGTTTCCCCGGTTGTTTTAAAAAAAAAAAAAAAGAAAAAAAAGGGAGAATGAGTCTTGCCCATCTTTGTGGAGTGGTGAGGATGGAGATTTGTTAAGCATCACATGCATTATGATCTGCATGACAGGAGCACTTAGATGCCCCAGCTGAGATCGGGGCCCGGGTGCTGTGCAAACATAGAGAAAGAGACAATCCTTGCCCCGAAGAGCTTACAATTGAAATAGACGAAGCATTATCCCCGTTGTAAAGGCACAGAGAGGCCGAGGGACTTGCTCAAGGTCATGCAGGAGGTCGGTGGCAGAGCTATGAACTGAACCCCCTATCCTGAGTCCCTGTCTAGTGACTAAACCAGGAGCCCAGCCTTCCTCTCTTGGCTTCCAGTCAGGAACACACCCTAATTCTAGACAAGCATGTGGTTTAGTGGCTAGAGAACTACATGGGGGCTCAGGAGACTGGATTCATTCCTGGCTTTGGCCTGGTAGGTGATCTTGGGTAAGTCACGTCCACATTCTGTGCCTCAGTTTCCCCATCTGTAAAATGGGGATAATGATACTGACCTTCCTGTATAGAGCCCTGGATGAAAAGTGCTTTGTAAGAGCTAGGGGTTGTTATTATTTGATAAGTGCTTTCCTGAACTGGGACCTATAGCTCCCGGTATATCCACTGAGTGTTAAGTACAATAGCCCGGCCATACCGTATATATGCCAGAATGGGTCAATTTCATCCCTGCTACAACTCCGTAGGCTCCAGTGGCCCTATGCCCTGGATCTGACCTTGTTAACTGCTCCTTCTCTTCAAAGCCCTGTGCAGCCATGGCCTTATTACCCACCTGTTTGTTACCGCCTTCAATTCTCTCCATGCATCTCCCTTTGCGGTGCCTGTATCTTTTGTTCTCTTTACTGCCCTGCTCCTCTCAGAGCTGCGGAAGGAAGCCTCAGCACAATTAAGGCAGCAGCTAAATCAACATTGAAAGCCAGCTCCAGGCTCCTGACTTCTTTGTTAAGATTTGAATTTCATGCACAGCCCCAGTGTTTTGTTCCCAGGGGTCGCCTTGGTGATGCTGAGTGGTTTGGGGAGCAGTGGGTGGGGCGGGGCTGGGCGTTCTTTTGTGTCATTTGATGTTGCTTTAGAAATTAAGGAGCAAATCCAGTCCCCTCCCTCCCACCCACACCCCCTTCTCGGGCAGATGTTCAGGATGGTCTAGGTGGGGAGAGGCCAAAGAGACGTCACAAGGGGAAGCTGTGAATCTCATTGCCCTGCAGTAGCTGTCTTCCACGTGCCAGCACCGTGGGTCTTGTGAGAATATGGACCTAGGGAGATGGGGGGCGGGGGGGGAGGGGGTGGTGAAGATCTACCATCTAGGTGAATCCACTGTCCAAAAACCCTGCCAAGGGGCGCCTAGAGGACTGGATGTACCACAGCCCAGAGTGACTGCGTGGGTAGCGTGGGCCTCGACTCTCTGCAGGGGGTTCTGACGCCCCCGGCCCAAAGCCCATGTCCTTAGGCACTGCGTGGGGCGCGGGAGCGGGCACAGGTGCCTAACAGGAGGACTAGAAATATTTCTTTAAAAGAAAAAAATGAATGCTGGGGGAACTCCTCAAGGGTGAGAGATTGGGGGGGAAAAAGTGTATCGGGATACTACAGCCGTGCCTGTGTGTGATGGTGATGGACATATGGTAACTAGTGAGAGAGAGAGAGAGAGATTTAGTTAGTTAGCTAGATTACAGTGTAAGAGGCATTCAGTCAGGTCTCTCTGTCTCCTCACACACCCTATCATTGATAAAAAAGGCCTGATCCAATTATCCTTGGGGCAGGCACCATCGTTTTGTCCAGCACCTTGCCCAATGGGGCCCTGGTCCATGTGGAACTCCTTGGTGCTACCACAAGGCAAATCAATTCTAATTAATAACTATAATGAAAGTGGACTTGGATCAGCCCCAGAGAGAGAGAGGTTTGGCTGCCTATCAAAACTGCCCAAATCTCTTGAGGCTGCAGGCCTGTGCTAGAAATCTTCCATTACTAGACTTTCCTGTGTCAGCTCAGAACTGGGAACTCCCAGGGCCTAGGGGCTTTGTTTTCCAAAGACCCCCTCTCAGCCTTTGAGAAAGGTGTCCGGGTTTGGTTCTCAGGGTTGACTCAGACCTCGGGGGGAGGGGGGCACAGGCCCAAGGGGCTGCTTCATAAGCGTTGCAAATTAAATGGCCTAAAAAGTAGGAAAAAAGGTGGCAGAAGAGTGGCCCAAAAAGAGACGCAGCTGTCATCCCAGGGGTAACTCAAGGACACGTTCCCCAAGGCAGAGCAGGCATGCCTGGGAAGATGGTAATCTGTGTGTGTGTGTGTGTGGGGGGGGGGGTTCTGTGGATCAAATCACAAAAGGGAGCAGATTCCAGCCGTAAATTTATTGCTGGATCGTTTGAACTCGCCTTGTCCTCTTACTCCATTGAAATTTCAGGCATTGATCAGTCACAGAGGTGGCAGGCTTGGTGGGGAGGGAAAAAAAGCAACATCAAAAGCCCCCCGTTTTCCCCTCGTTTATAACCTACACACGCGTCAGCTGGCATTTTAGGTGAGTGTGTATTGTGCATGTCTGAGTCAGGACTACTTGGAAGGTGGTATCTTTATGCCTATAAATACAGCTGACTCTAAATCACTGAACCTCACTTATTTCATCCCAACTCCAACGTTCTTCATTCCCCAGGGACCCGTGCGCTGCCCTGTTCTTCTCAAGGAAACACAATTTGTATTTATTTTCCCACTCCCGGCATAAATAGCGATTCTCCCTCCCCCCGAAATCTTGTAATATTCAAAACTTGCTGCCATCTTCAAAGATTGCTGGCGTGTTCACCAGATTGGAAATGTCAAAGAAAACATTTATAAATGCAAGATCCCGGCCCTGGGAATGAATCGATTCATTCCGTAGGGTCTATCAGCGCAAGAGATCTGCGCACAAGTGTCTATTAGGTTTTGTATATGTGTGTGTATTTGTTTTTCCTCCCCCCAACAAACTTTTACTACAATTACCCCATTTTTTATTTTTATGGCTGCGGAGGCAGCAGGAGATATTGGATACGTATTGGCGTAAAAGAGGATGGAAAAAGAGCTACTAAACACGGAGAGGAAATCCGTCATCCCCTTGGATGAAATACACTCTTTCAATTAGGCATTCAGCAGGTAACCCAAGCATAATTTATGGCACTTAAACAGATGCACTGTGGATTGCATTTGGCTCCAACAAACATCTCCCTCAAAGCAAGTCAGTTTCATTGTAGCCAAGAAACAAACGAAAACTTAGAGAGGGTAGCAGCAAGGGACCCCAAGCCTACTTCTACCCAGGGGCATCATTCTTATCCCTGCCCCAAAGTGGGGTGAAAAGTTTTTGGTGTGACAACAGATACTGTCCCATTTGGTGCCCCTGTGGCTTCACTTCTTGTGTGAAGAGAAGATGAAGAGGTGACCGGATCACGGTCAATAAGCACCACCATGTAAAGGGGGAACAAGATCTAATGGCTGGACACTGAAACCAGCCACACACAGCCTGGAAATAAAGGGAAACATTTTGAACAGATATGAAGCATTGGAACAACTAAGCAAGGGAGGCAATGGACTTTCCATCGTGTGGAATCCTCAAGGATCTGGGGGACAATGGGGAACTTAGTTCCTTTTCTCAGGGGGGTGGAAAGTCAATTTTTGAGTACGAAGGAATTTTTCATCAAAACATGTCTGTGAGAACACGCAGAGGCCCTGCTTGATCCCAGCAGGGAAGGGGTTAATATCCTGGTAGGACATGAGACCTATGAATAGGGCAGGGTGCGGACAACCCAATCGGCTCCTCCCATCACACCGAGGACAACTGTCAAAAAGGCTGCCCGAGAAGGTGTCTGTAGAGCCTCCCCCACTCCTTCCCCAGGCGCTAGGACCCCTGGAGCTCCCCACGCCATCCCTGGAGCCCCCCCCATTCTATCCCTGGAGATTGTGGCCCAAGTTGGCATTTTGCTGTTGGATCCAATGTTTTTGCACAAACCCTTCATTAAAATCTGGACCCGCTACCGCTGCGGAATGAAACCCCAGAGAAATACCGCATGGGGGAGAGGCAGCCTTTGCACCACACCGGTTCACCTCACCCACCAGCACACGGGCCCGCTTTGGAGCTGAGATGGGAACTAGGCGTCCTGGCCTCTCTCTGGCCAGTCACCCCATCAGGGCTTCCCCAGTTGGGTGGAGGGAGTTAGGACCCTGAGCTATTTTGGAATAGAATTAGACGCCCTCAGTCAAACCCACAGTATCCATTTCTCATGGTATCCCTCTATATTTTTGTGCCATCACAACTGTGCCGAACCCCACTCTGTGGCCATCAGCGATGCATATTTCATTCTAGCCCCTCCCAGCTGCACCCCGCTGACGGGGACGTGGTCAGCAGAGCGCGGTGGAGCTGGGACTCCCTCCAGCAGAAGCGGAGAGAGTCCCGTCCCTATAGCCGTCCTGGCTGAAGGCAGGCGGAGTGGGGAGGCACTAATGGATCCATTTCCTTGTAATGCGCAGGGAGTTACATGCATAATTCCATTGATCGTTAACATAACTCTCCGTGTGTCTGGCAGAGAGCGCGAGCCGCAGCAGGGCTGGCGGCCTGAGAAGTCACTCGGCACCAGCTAATTAAGTGTAAGGCAGTGGCCAGAGAGAGGGGATCCAAAGGGAAGCTGAAGAGGCGAGAGGAGTAATTACAGACAGCACCGTGGAACAGGTCTTAACCGGGTGTCCTTGTGGACCCCCCCCCCCCCCAGCAACTCCTGGCTGTGCAGTGACAGTCCGATGGCAGCATGGAGAGGATTGGGGAGGCGGGGAGGGGGCTGTGGGCTTTCTGCCTGGGACTTGTAAAGGCCCCTAAGATGTTTGTAGATTGGTCCAGTGGACGGGGGGGGGGGGGGGGAGACAGGAGGACATAGCCCCCCACTTTTTTAACGGTGGTAAGGGGGAGCGATAGGTAGGGGGAGGCAGAGAGGAGCAAGAGGGGGCCGGGCCTTGGGGGAAGAGGCTGTGTGGGGGCCGGGCCTCGGGGGAAGAGGCAGGGACTTGGGGGCAGGGCCTCGGAGGGAATGGACAGCGTGAGAATGGGGTCTTGGGGAGAAGGGGCGGTGCAAGGGCAGGGCCTTGGGGGAGTGGCGTGGTGTCGGGGGGCTATGGTTTAGGGGTCTGTAGCCCCCCCACTTTTAGGGGGCTTCCGCCGCTCCTGCCAGTGGATCAGCCAGCAGTGTGGCGTTGAGGGGAGCTGGGTTCTAGCCTTAGCTTGGCTGCTGTGTGACCTAGCGCACCTCTATATAGACCGTCAGCTCTTTGGAGCTGGGACATCTCTTATAGGCGCCTCTAGTGGCTACTGTCATATAAATAATAGCGCCCAGATCCCATTGAACGGGCCACCTCGTTCTCCTAGGTTCCTTTGAAAAATCCAGCCTCTGTTCCGAGCTCTGCTGCTGGGCGACCTTATGGGAATCGTACCGCCGCTCTGTGACTCAGTTTCCCCTTGACTTTAAAATGGGGGTGATACGTCCCCTGCGGGAGGCGTAACTAGCTAACCCTGCGAGCTCCTTGGATGAAGGGTCTGATAGGCGGGCCAGCGGCGGCACCTGGTGACGGCAGTGCTGGAGCAGGAGAGTGCCAGAGAAAAGCAGCCATGCCCACTACAGCCAAGAAAGCCGCCGCTGACCAGCCCCACCCCCCAGCAGAGGCCGGGAGGGAGGAGCAGGTTGGAGTCCCTGTTTTCAGGGTGCTGCTTTCACATGACCTCCCGGCACGCTGCCAGCCTCCGGCCTGGCCGGTGTGGGCGCCAGAACCGCAGCTCATCGGGATGTGTAAAAGCCAAGCACTGAATGAACAGAGCAGGTGGGTGTCCATCCTCCCCGGCAGCTGAGTGCTCCCAGCGCCACAGCTCTCACTCACTGAGGTCGCCGGCAATGCCTGACCCAGAGGCAGGACGGCGACTCACCCTCTGCTTACTGCAAACCCAGGACTCACCTCGCCACCTCCCCACACCCTTCTGCCCGGCCATCCCAAACGGGCCCTGGGAAAATCAGCAGCCCCTTAGGCTGTGAGCAGGCGTCCCGCAGCCCTGGCCACATGCTGCTCAAAAGGGTGAGATCACCAGGCGGGAAAGGGCCATTTATCTTGGCAGTCGGGGCCTGGTTTACAATCCTCATCCATTGCGGGCTGTGATAAGGTCATTTGCAATCCCTGTCCTGCCTCTGTCTACACAGGTAATTGTACGGGCACCTCCGTGCCCCCGGTGATGCATGGAGGTGGGGGGGGGGCAGTTGCATCCCATTGCGCCGGAGTGTTCATTAGATGGATAAAAAAATCAATAGCAAAGAGACGGCAGAAGTGACAGGCCCCATTCGTCTCCAGAGCAAGGAGTCAGGCGGCGAGTCGGGCTTTTCATGGCCAACGCTTATTCAAAACGAGCGAGCTGCAAACCAGAGCTTCAGCCACCATAAATCAGCCCCAATGCGACAGGGTTCATGCACCCGTGTCAGGGTCGCTCTGGGGCTGGAGGTGCCTCTTCTCCCACTGCCTTTCTTCCCTCTTGCTCGCGCAATCATCGGCTGGACAGAGCGGTCCTCCCCCACAATGATCCGTCATTAGACCACAGGAATTCACAGGAGTGATCCGTTTAAAGGGACGGAGATTTATGGGTCGGTCTTGCTGGCAAGGCTGGGAGATGGCAGGGCCCGGATTGCAGGAGCAGGGGAGATAACTCAGCAGCTGGATATTAATAGCGTTGCAGCAGGGAGGAGGGATCGCCTCCCCAACCGGACAGCGGATGCTGCTGGCTGGTTAAAAAGAAGCCACGTCGAATCCGCCAGGCCTGCAAATGCCACCTCTAGGGAATCCTTAATACTCCGGGAGCAAAGAGCCCCTCCGGCCGCTCTGAAGTGTGGGTCTATTGTTCAAACATCAACCATTGCCTGGGAGGGGTTTTAAACAAGATCGGGGAGGAGGGGGAATGACCTCACTTAATGTAGAATAAAGCCGTTTGGGCAATCCACAATAGATGATCAACTCCCCCACCTGGAATGGAGGGCTGTAGCGTCAGATCCGGAGCTGGCACAGCTCCATTCAGCTCCGTGCCGCTATGCCAGTTTATGCCAACTGAGGATCTGGCCCCTAGTTCTTGTTGCAGTTTTGTCATCTGATGTTTCAACCCCATCCCTTGGAGGGCCCGGCTCTGAAAAATACATACTGGGGACGTCTGCACTGCAGAGAAACCCCCACAGCACCGAGTCTCGGAGCCCGGGTCAAGTGACTCAGACGCCCAGGGCTAAAAATAGCAGCGCAGACGTTCCCACTCGGGCTGGAGCCTGGGCTCAGAGACTTTAAGGCCGGAACGGACGACGATCAGCTGGTCTCCAGCCCATTGCAGGCTCCAGAACCTGAACTCCAGCCCTAGGCCCATAACCTCTGGCTGAGTTCTGAAGCCTGCCGAGGGGGGACGGTCTTAGAGTCTATTTTTAGCCCCACAGCTCGAGCCTCGTGAGCCCGAGTCCATAGACCCAGCAGGCTCTGAGACTTGGTGTCGCAGGTTTTTCTTGGCAGTGTAGACGTACCCCCGGGTGACCAGCTGGTGAACGGGTAGGTGTCCTCAGTGCCCTCTGCTGGAAAGATTCAGAACTGCTCATCGGCGTAGGCCCTAGACAGCTACTAGAGTACTGACAATTTCCTATAGCTCTGGTGGTAAGGGCGTGATTTTCTGGAGGAGGAAGAGGTGATCTCCAGCCTTGTGATTGGCTGTTATATGAGTCCCTAAGAAGCCCTGGATTTAGCGCAGCACTCTGGTGGCTAGAGCTGAGGCATAGTTTAGAAAACCACATTATTGTCAAGGGGAGCCCTGAATTTGTGCTTAAAAATCGGTGCCACTGGCATTTTTGCTGGTGGGCAGGTGGATGTGCTAGTATCAGATAAACCAGCTGGGGAGAGAACCGTGAACACGGCCGAGTCAAACTCTGGGCTGCTGGACAGGGTAATGAGGCGTGATTCGACACCTTTTGAGGTCAATGGGAGTTTTGCCCATAGAGAGCAGGAGCCCACTGCTTTGGTGACCCACTCCAATGTGCGGCTTAATTCCCTAATGACCGGGATGCTTCTCCGTTGGCAAAGGAAGAAAAAAGGGGTTGCACAGCCAGGATTTGGAAATGCACTGATTCCGTTTGACTCTGCCTTTTGCTCCCACCACGAGCGCTGCGTTAGCTGTTTTCACTGAAAGGTCGCTCCTGGGTGAAGAACGGGGACCGTGGCATTTCATGACGGGCGAGATCCGTTCCCGTCTCTTCTGCCCTTTTCATCACCATCGCCCCGTGTCTCCTCCTAGAAATGCCACAGCGGCTGTCGATGCTGCGTAGCAGGGCCGTGGGGACAGCTGCGACCGGAGACAGACAACCACGTGGAAAATCAGAGCCGCTGGGTGTGCGGAATTCCAGTTGGAATGATGAGGCATGGGGTTCATCCCGCCTGCTGGCTAACCCTGGGCCCTGTTCTGAAAGAACCTCCATGAGCGATGGGTTACGGACAGTGGGATCAGGGAAATGCCGTAAGATTTGTTCACTGTTCATCTGGTGCTCCTAGGTGCTGGGGTAATGCAAATAAATAAAAACTCCACTTGTGGCTTTCTTTCTTTTCCGAATGCTTATCAGGAGGTCAGGTTCCATACTCAGGATCATGGATGGGTTTGAATTCCAGGGTGGGCTTGGGCTTTTCCCCCCGCATGTTAGATTGTCTTGGTTAAAAATGTAACGTTGGGCCCCTGGGTAGATCGTCAGCAGAAGGAGTGGAGCCTGGAAGCTCTAGATCTTAAAGTGATTATTTATTATTTACTAAAGTTATTATTTAGGAACAAACGCCAAAAATGTCAGCTTCATCTTTTGAGCAGCCAATGGCTCCGTTATGGCTTGAAGCGGATGTTTCATACATTTGGACCAGAAATATGATGCCAATTTTGAAGTGTCGGCGTAATTAACCATTGGAGCAACTTACCAAAGGAAGTGGTGGATTCTTTGTCACGTGCCGTCATTAAATCAAGACTGAATGTATTTCTAAGGGCTACGCTATAGCTCCAGCCAGAAGTTATGGGCTTGCTACAGAAATTACACTGGGAGATTGTTTGGCCTATACTAGCCAAGGGGTCAGATTAGATTATCATAATTGTCCCTTCTGGCCTTAAATCCATGAATCTAGGCGTTCCCAAGCAATGCTGCTGGGAGCAGCGAAAGATTGCTGTAGATTGGGCTCTTAGATAATCACGATGACGGACTAATTGTCCCCTATTCTTCCACTGCCAAATAACCCTGATTTTACACAGTTTATTCGCTTCAATAAAATTAGAGGAATAGTTCCGTCTTTATCGTTTTAAATTAAAAGCTAAAGAGGAGCGCCTGGAACATAACTCACTCTAGGCAGACTCCTCATTACCCCCTGCAGTTTCAATTGGATGCCAGATCTCATCTTTACTGCTGTTATTGCTATTATATATAAAGTGTCATCGGTGGGTGGGGCACTTCATAGACCAATCAAATGCCAGGTACCCAGCTTGGCGATTTACAATCGAAACTAGACCCACCCTGCTGGGGATGCCAATTAACTAAAGGAGGAGGGAAGGGGGATAGCACTTTATGGGTTAAACTCTAACAATTGCTGTTTAGCTGGGGCCGTGTTGCACCCCAGAGCTGGCTGCATGTCAGCAGCTGGTGGCATGATTCCTGTGCAATAGTTTGTAGAGCTCTGACCTGGGACAAGAGCCAGTCTGCCCTAGATTATGGCTGAATGCTGGGTAGGTTTGGAAGCAGGGCTGGCTCCAGGCACCAGCCCTCCAAGCATGTGCTTGGGGCGGCACCTGGAGGGGGGCGGCGCTCACCCGGGGAGAATGGGGCCGCGGCCCGGCTCTCCGCCCTCCCCGCGGTGCTGCGGCCGGGAAGAGCGGGGCCGCGGCCGGGCTCAGCACCCTCCCCTGCCGCGCTCCTGTTTGGAAGCAGAGCCATGATCCAAACTTAACACCTGGGCCCTGTCATAAGGGGTTGAAAAAAAACCCCTGGATCTGAATGGCCTCTGAAATGTGGGGCTTGAAATCCGGCTTTGGATCTTGTTCCCTTGATAAAACCCTTTGGGACTCTCCAGGCAGCCCCCCTACCAGGGTCACTCGATCAAGCGAACCCCTATCATTCCATAGAGCCACTCCCCAAGAGAGAAGTGGCGTCAGTTCAGAGCCTCCATTGCTGCAGATGAGAGGAGGAAAGGCCTTTGAATCCCAGCCCTGGGGTGGCTAATTGCCAGTGGCTATTAAGCAGCAGACGGAGCATCTGAAAGGCAACAACAAACTCCTCTTCGCACGGTGATGAGCGAGAAAGAGCAGTGAGTTAATTGAGGATTAATTAAAACGAGCAGGCGCCCGCCGACGGGATCAAGCTAGCCACAGGATCTAGCCGGAGAAGGCTGCTCTTTGCTGTAGCAGCACTGACTGCTTCTCAAGGGCTGTGCAGTGCAATGCATGGGGGAGGGGGGGAAGGAATGAGGGATCCCCTTTAGATGATATTAACGGGCTTCCAAAGCCCATGTGGAAACGGCCTGGTTGTGGCCTGGTTTTGGGAAAGGTCAGCGGCTCTAATCTGTGTCCATCCCTGCATTCCCTTGCCCACAGGAAGCTCGGAGAAGGATCAGGCCCCTTTCCCAACATCCTCTCTTTCCACGTCTATGGCTTCTGTTGTCGAAACACCTGACAGCCCCGTGAGACGGAGGGGGGAGGGTATGTTTGACCGATGGGGAACTGAGGCACAGAGGGATGAAGGCCCAGTGGGAGTGAGCTGCCTACCTCTGAGGACCTGGGCTAAGTGAGTTGCCCAAGGTCACTCACACGAAGCTCAGGAATGAAATCCGGATCACTGAACACTGTGCAAGACCTTCCTTCCTTCCCCCAGGTACTGTAGGCAGCTCTTCCAACCGCCCCCCACCCACCTTGTGCTGACGCTCTCTTCAAGAACTAGCTGCATTGTGAGGACGTAGGTGACTCTAGGTGTGTCTGGGATGAACTGGGGGCTGGTGAAAGGACGAATCTGGCTCTCTGGGGAGGTTCCCAGACCCCTTCCAGGGTGAATTAGCCACTGTCAGCTGAATTCTGCCCTCTGTCCCACTGTTGCGCTGAGTGTGTGCAAAGGACGGAGATTTCAGTGGACATCTGCCAGGCTGAGGTGAGGGCAGGAGATTTCCAGGGCCAGCAGCCAGAATCTCGTGAGATCAGCTCACAGAATCTCCCAGATCAGATCAGCCCAATCTCAGCCCTGCTCCGGCCTTCTCGGCACAGCACAGATCTGGGGACAACGAAGGCGTTTGGCCTCCAGCAAAGCCAGACGAGCTGCCAGCACACACCCTCTGGGTACCTTTGCCGACACTCAGGGCCGGCTCTGGCTTTTTTGCCGCCCCAGGCAAAAAAGCCTCCCGCCGCCGCACCCCCCCCCCCCAGTGCGGCATGGGAGGGCGGCGAGCCCAGCCGGGGCTCCACTCTCCCCGGCAGCCAGAGCACCGGGAGGAGGGTGGCGAGCCCGGGTCGCGGCCCCACTCTCCCCGGCGGCTGGAGCCGGAGCACCGCGCCGCCCCCCTCCAGGTGCCGCCCCAAGCACAAGTTTGGTGGGCTGGTGCCTGGAGCCGGCCCTGCCGATGCTGTAATGACCGAAACGTGTTATTGCCTGCATCTAATTAGGATAATGCAAAGACAATGATTTATTTGATTACAAAGCCATTAGGGGCCGTAAGACCGTGGAGCAGCTGGAGCTCCACGTGGGTTTGTTAAGGTTGTTATTTAGAAGGCGCGCGAGAGAGCTTAACCATTTCTAATGCTTCCTGCAGCACCTGCTGGGGTGGTGGGGAACCAAGGCTCGGACGGTGGTGCTTTCAGAGCTTTAATGGCTCTCCTGCTGGGAGGGGAAACAACTCGGTTTGGCCCGTTGCTTCCCTCCCATCAACCGTGCACATACACGTACACACATGCCCCTCCACACGCGTGCAGCGAATGATGCATCTCTCGGAACTGGGAGATGGGCTGCTCTAATAGTGCACGGTTCCTTCCTATGTGTCTGCGGCCCTGGCCTCTTCTCACTGAAGTCAATTAGCCCAGTTGTTGCAGCCGGGGGGGGGGACTCAATTCCTCATCACACCCTAGCTGGGGGAGGAGCTAGGCCTGTTTCATAAAGGAAGGAGAGGCGAGCCGGCAGAAAAGGTGTCTCTAGGCCCCTTTCTCTGGGGAAAAGGACCCCAGGAGCTGGTCCTGTGGTGGGCCCTGAAAGAGGGACAAGGATCCAGAGAGGTAGCCCTGGGGGTTGATGTTCTGGAAGAAAAGCAGGAGACCCCAGAGGGCCAACAAGCTCAAGCCTGGGAAGAGTGGCAGCTTTAGTTGTTTTGTCTTTGAGCCCTGCTGGGGGAAAACCTGGGACCCTGCTATTCTGAAAGGGGGGGGGGGGGGATTGATGTGGAGCCCAGGTGGGGCGGACGATGCCGTATTGATAACCAGGCTCGTGTCTCTGAGACGTTGATATCCCAGCAGGGGCGGGACTCTATGTGGCTGGGCCAGGGGACTTAGTCACTGCCTGGAAGAGCTGGACCGGACTAGGCCAGAAAACCTGAATGTCTGTTGGAAGAGGGTGACTGCAAGGGAGGACCCTGCAATGCTGTACCTAGCCAGGAGGGGGCGGGCTGACTGGTGAGTCACCGTTCTACAGCGAGGAAAAGTGGGCGTGTGAATGTTTTGTAAAAAGAACAGGAGTACGTGTGGCACCTTAGAGACTAACAAATTTATTTGAGCATAGGCTTTCGTGGGCTACAGTCCACTTCATCGGATGCATAGAATGGAACATATAGTGAGGAGATATATATACATACAGAGAACATGAAAAGGTGGGAGTTGCCCTATCAACTCTAAGAGGCTAATTAATTAAGAGAAAAAAATGTTTTGTGTGCTGTATGTTGCAACAGGACAACATTATAGGATTTCCTGAAGGAGCGCGAGAGCCTGTGTGTGCGTCGTTATGGATTTGTGTCACAGAAAGTTCAGCAGACAGCTCCGTACGCTGAGAAAACAAGTACAAGCTGGCAAGTAAAATTGCTTTACCTCCAGTGTGAACAGCAAACCTAATTCCCCCCCTGTTCTAACTGGCAAAGATGTACAAAGGCCATGTCTCCTTCATGCTGGAAGACTTGTATTACCGGAGGGGGGAGAAAAATGCACCCATGGCTAGAGAATACGATGCGGGGCGGACTGGAAAGGAAGAGCAAAGCAACAGGAGATAGACATTGACCATGAATGAGATTTAAACTGCCACTTGCTTCTGGGACGTTCCGAAGCCTTCTGAGCAGGCCTAACACAATTACCCTGAGAGCGGAGGCTCCCTTCTATCTCGGCTTTCTTAAAAATTAGATTTTTAAAAATGTTATCAAGTCAGACTGCAAAGTCGGGGGTGACACACGAGAGGTAGATGAAAGCGTGGTTTAGTATTACATTTGATCCCGCCCCCTCCACCGCCTTCCCTGTAGGCTTTGAAAGAGACACAAGTCTGCGCAATGGAGCCCAGAACTCCAGTGGGCTTTGAGGTTTCCAAAAGTCCATTTCTGGAAGGCAAGATAATCCAGTTGGGTCCTTTGTCTTCCAGGGTTCCTGTTTAGAGTGCATTCCAGGGACGGCTGTAGGAATGCACTTCCTTCATGGGCTGCCACTCAAATCAATGGGCCAGATTTCAACCCTAATGTAGCAGGCACCATCCTGCCACCAGTGTTTGTTGAGGGTGCGGTAGATATGCTGTATACACGATGACCATTTTCATTATCCCAAGGAAAGCACAAGAATCCATTTCAGGTGTTCAGATTTTTTTTTGGTGCTGAGCCAAGAATCTGTTTCGAGTGACCACTGAATCCACTTCAAGTATTATTCCAGGAAAGGGCTGAGTATGTAACCTGAGTGCTGCTCCTGGTCAGGTTATTTACATAATGCACGACTACCTGTGGAACTCACCACCACATTATACACAAAAAGCTCATCTACTGCAGTGATAGGTTGCGGTAAAATCCGAAAATAGATATAACTGAGTCCAAGAATTTGGCAGGATTCAGGAAGGGATGGGACATATTTTTTTGGCACCACATACACACAGCCACAGATTATTAGACATTACATCCTCCTGCTTCAGGAGGTAATCCAGCCCTCAAATGATGGGGACAGGCAGATATTTCCTGTAGGGGCAGGTTATTCCATCATTGTCCAGTAGGGGGGTTTCTTGTACTTTTCCCTGAAACATCTTTACTGGCCACTGTTCGAAGTGGGATCCTGCATTTGATTTTTCTTAGACTGGAAATGCTTTCTTGGATTAAAATAGTCCATAACTGAAATACTTTCCTGATGGACTCTAGTTTCTAAATGGACAACCTACCCTAAATTCTCAATTACTGAGGGACAATCTTTACTCATTGCTTTCCACAACCAAATCTCTGTAAAACTTTTCATGAGTGATGGACCCGAATACTTGGATGCTAATATCTAAACCGTGTTGTTAAAATGTATTCACCTCCATTTGGGTTATTGCTGATTATGCACTATATGTATCTTATGACTTTTAAAGCAAATTTTGTATTTGTGGATAATCTAAGCACTATACCAGGGCTTCTCAGCCTTTTGTCCTGGTGACCCTTTTCACATACCAAGCCTCAGTGCGACCCCCCTTATACATTAAAAACACTTTTTAAAATATATTTAACACCATTATAAATGCTGGAGGCAAAGCAGGGTTTGGGGTGGAGGCTGACAGCTTGCGACCCTCCATGTAATAAACCTGACCCCCGGTTTGAGAACCCCTGCACTAAACCCAGATGTACAGATGCTCTTTGCTCAACCTATGTACTGTAGTATATTATTTTTTAACATTAGCTTTAATAACATTTGTAAACCCTTTGGCTCTGTGCCCCCCTATGTATTTGTACAGTACCTGGCGCAATGAGGCTCCAATTATGATTGAGTCCTTGGTCACTTCTTGGCCCATCGATTTGATCATTATAGCATGTCTGATGTCCCTGTAACACTCAGGCACAGCACCTTGGAGAGGAGGCACACAGACCCCATGCAGCTGATGCCCTAGAGGTCACCCACACTGGTGGCTGCTCACAGAGTTGGGGGAATTAACGCGCAGAAGTTCTCTGCCAAGATGACAGGGAGGGGCCCTTTTGCTTAGCTTACCAGGTCTGACCGGTCCAATCCAAAAGGGTCCTGCCAACAGCGCTCTCCCTTGGCCTTTGAAAGGTTAGCCCAATGAGACAAGAAGCAGGTCATTTGTCTTGTCCTCGTTCTCATCAGTTCTGCAGTGCTGTTGGCAGAGAGACTGCTGCTCCAGTGCGCATCCCTCCGGGAAGCTGCGGTGGCTTTGAATATATCCTCAGTAGCACGGGCTCTTTGTAGAATATCCCTGATCGGGATGAAGGGACCCCTTTAGTATTCTCTGCGAGTCCCGAGTTATCCTATAGGTGTTTGGCTGTCATTTAACATCAGTTAATGAGCACTTACAGTGTTATGTAAATTTGCTCTTCTCTCACCTAGATGACTCAAATAAGATTAAGGCTCTTCTTTGTTTAATCTCAGTGAAGACAATCTCAATTTCCCCCTCGCCCCCCTTTTTCTTTTCACTTAGCAGCAGACAGATCACAGCAAAAGGTTGGAATTAAAACGATATATACATAGTGCGTAGATACTGATATAGTGGGAGTGTTTGGTTCGGTCTGTGGATCAGATACGTTAGAGATGGGAAAGATCTATGAGCCTGACTTAAAAAAAATCAGCCTGCAGGTTTGGGCCCTGATTCAGGAAAGCATCGCTAGTCAGGATAGCACTTAAGCGCGTGCTCAGTTCTAAGCATGTGATGAAATCCCATTGGAGCAGAGCTGTGAGAATAACAGACTTGTCGGTTCACTCGTGATTACAAAAACAAACGAACAAAATTGTTTCAGGTCAAAACATTTTTTGGAATTTGTGGCAAATCAAAAAGATGCAGAACCGGTTTGTTTTGGGTCAAATGAAACATGAGTTCAACCCAAAATGGAAGTTTTCATTTCAGTGTAGAGCATTTTAAAATATTTTTTAATTGAATTGAAAAATCCAAATGTTTCGACTTTTTTCAGATTGGGTTTGACATGAATTTGTGAAACGTTTTGCTGTGGCCAAAAAGTTTTGGAAGAAAAAAATGTGCCTAGTTCTACACTGAAGTTAAAGGTTCTTGAGCATGTTCTGAAAGCTGAGCGTGTGCTTAAAGCTACCCACGGGCTTCAGTGCCAGGCTTAGCGGGGTCGGATTTGAGCATGTTCTTGAGTGCTTTGGACAGCCAGGTTTTTATTATGCACGTTTCTACGGTGGTAGTGCTTAGAGGCCTCACCAGGTCAGGGCACCATTGTGCAAACGGTCCCGTATAGTGATAGTCAGTCTCTGTGGCAAAGGACTTACTTGGGTCTGCAGTAAATTTTTTTCACAATGTTGTGCCTGCAGCAGCAAGAAAACTGCAAGCGCAATTAACTGCAGGCCTAAACGGCAGCCCGTGGCCGTCTAGTACCTGACTGCGCAGGCAGCAGAGTGGTTACCTGGCCCAGGTAACCAGAGGTCTGTGGATTGCAGCCATGCTGTGTGAAGGGCTGGTTCCCATGGCGGGGTGCTAAGATGTTAAGGGGCTGGGCACTCAGATGAAACCCCTAATAGTTTGACATCTGAGTGTTGTCAGTTGCACCTGTATTTTGTATGCCGCAAATGGACTGGGAGGGCAAAGCTGTCGGATGGATTGAAATCCACCCAGGTCAGCCAGGGCAGGGTTGTTTCCCTCTGGCATGTTATCCAGCGCTTTGTCCCATGTGACTTTAAATGTCTCTAGGGGTGGAGCTTTTACTGTGTCTCTGGCAGACCCTCCTCCAGCTGAGACCATCTCACGGTCAGGACATCCTTCCTGATATACAGCCTACGTTTTCCTTTCCTTAATTCCCTCGCTTCCCGCCTGCTGGACGCTCGTTGATTTCAAAGCAAATGCTGATCAAACGCTCAGATTCTGTAGCTTCTCGAACTGAACCAGATAAGGGAATGGGCAGCGTACAGGCTATTCGTGAACTGAGATACGTAATGAGCAGGGACACACAATTGCAACATCAAGAGTAGTTTGGCATGAAGTTTTCTAGCCTTGCCTTTATCTTGTGTCTTGATGGCAACGTATACACTGACAGAGCAGGGGGATAACGTGGATGTGTGAATGACCTCTCCAAACGGCTAAAAGGAAACGATCTCACGGTTTGTATATATTCATCTCACAGAACGGCTTTTCAGTTCCTTTGCCTGGTAATTATTCTGCGTATGAGAAAGTAACTCTGCCGTTCTGAGGCCTGTGAAGGAATACGCGTCAGTCATGTGATTTCCCCCGCCCCCCCCCACACACCCAACCCCTTCAAATGAAAGTTGGCTAATGGTTCATTTTGGAAAAATAATTGCCACTGATTTTCCCAAATTGCAGAAAATGTATTAATGACATTTTTTTCAAGACTGAAATAACACAATTTGCATTTAAATGTGTCTAATCTTTTCAAACTCCTGTCTGTATTTTCTGGTAGACCCATGAAACACCAAGCGTCTCGGTACATCAGTAAGGACTCACTGTAATTCTGGATAAATGGAAGGGGAAAGCATGATGAGAGCTTGGAATTCTGTCCTGGGCTCATGTTAAAGGACCTCGCTCGCTAAAGATCACGGCCCAGATCCTCAGTTAGTGTCAATCGATGTAGCTCCATTGGATGCACGTGACCGATGTTAGTCATGTTGCTTAGTGCATGGTTGGCAGGCACGCTGATACTACAGAGATGATGGAGGTATAAGAACCTATACAGCACAGAATACGATCTGTCCCTGTTTCTCTCACTTCCTCACACTAAGCCAGATTCTGATTGCTGCAACGCTACTGTCAATCTGGAGTGACTCCAGTACTCACTCTAGATTTACATCCCTGGTACAGAAGCCAGAATCTGCCCCATCGTCTCCTCCTTTCCTCCAACAAACTGGATTTCTCTCTAAGCAATATGTTCATTGGGGGCCCCACCCAATGCCTAGTGGAATCTTTCCATTGACTTCAGTGGACACTGTAAGTTGCAGAGTGAAATAATTTTAAGGGTGTGTCTAATTAAATATTTAAAGTGCTGGGTCCAATTTTCAACCTGGGGTAGCTCAGTCAGGCGGGCTCAAGCCACAGAGACCCAAACACTTGCTTCATGGGGGAATTGGGTGCCCCAGGCTAGTCCACAAATTTGAAAATGGGTCTTCCCATATGTTGGTTGAAATGAATGGGGCAGTAATAATAAAGCACGTCCATAGCACTTTTCACCAACCGATCTCCGTGATTGATGCGGGTGGGGCCAGTATCATTATTTCCTATTTAAAGGAGGAGGGGAAACTGAGGCACAGAGAGGTGAAGTGACTTGTCCAGCTGGGAATAAAACCCAGGTTGTCCGGCTCCTAGTTGCTGTACTGTCCACTGGGCCATGCTATTTAAATGCCGTCTGGCTTGCCGGTGTGTATCGATTTTGAACTCCACTTTTGTGCTTGTGTCTTGCAAAAAGTGAAAACCAATCTATCCAAAAGGCTGGGCTTAGAACAATTTAGCTTTATTAATACCTTGATCATTTTCTTGCTGTCTCATTAGTAAAAGCCGAGGGGGGACTATAAAGCCAACAATGGCTTTATAAACTGTTTGGTTCGACTATTCAATCAGAGCAGACTCCTATCGAATCACCACAACAGACTCCACCTTCAACAGGCTGCTCAGCCAATTGACCGTGAGCTGGAAGCATTGCATCACCAGAGCAACTCTCATTGGCTAAACATACCGGGTGGGCAGGTCACTCTTGCCCAGCAGTTTCTGCCTACAATCCCAGAATAATGAGATGTTTCTGCAAAAATGATCGGCGGTAAAGTAGTTAAGCACTGGATCTAATTCTGCTCCCACGAATAAAAGGAATAGGGGTGTAACCCTTGATCTTACACTATTGTATGTACAAGCAGAATGAGACCCATTGGATTTTAAATTGTCACGCTGCCTCATTGAGAAAGGAGGGAGGCAGCTCTCAGTTGTTTCAGGCTCTCAACAGACTCAGGCAGGCATAGGTCTCAAAGTGGTGGTGAGCAATAGTATCCCAGCTCCCAGTGGAAATTAGAGCAGTGTCAAGGCTGCTCTAGTTTTTCATGGCCCTGGGAAGCAGAGACTAGCCATAGAGTGGCATGTTCTGGTCGCACCCGGGTGTGCCCTTGACATGCGCCTTTCACTGATGAGTGCCAGCAGTCCTACACTGGATGGAGAGGCAGACCTCCTGCATAGGGGGCCTTCGTGCAAAAAAACCCCAAACCAACACCTGAAAACTTTTCTTCCAAACCCGTTTCCTGCACTTTTTGCAATGTGTGCTGTTTAACAGTTGTTGTATTTTACCTCAGACATGGCCGCATTTCAGTAGCACTCTGGCCCAACGCTGCTCCCAGTAGAGTCAGAGGGACCCTGGAATTTGCACCGCCAGATCAGAGCAATGGTCCATGTGCCTGGGATCCTGTTTCCTATACAGGCCAATACCAGACGCTTCCAACCTCCATAATAGACAATAATGCCATAACTTGTCCTGGGGAAATCTACTTCCTAATCCCAGGTAGTTAGTGTTTGCCTTATGGCCCGAAGCGGGAGGGTTTTACATCCCTTATACGTTTTTATTCAAACCAGCAGAAATGTGGGTGATGCTCTTATTATTCATATCAAAGTCTCTTTGCTTGGGACCTTGCTAAACTCTTGGCCTCAGTGCTGTCCTGTGGCGGGGAGTTCCACAGTCTAATTATGCACTGTGCATTAATACAGCTAACCTTACGAGATCAGAGGGGAACTCCGGGCTGGTGAAGTCTGAGTCCCATTTGGCTTTGGGAAGGCAGGAGCCCTGGGCTGTGCAGAGTGGCTAAAGGGAAAACACTGGTAGCTTTAGAAGCAGGACAGAATGAATTAATAAGAAAAATGATGATGAATCCTTGTTCCAGTTTTGCGCAGATCTCAAAGCACTTTAGAAAGGAGGTTGGTCTCAGCGTCCCGCTATGACAGATGGGAAAACCAAGGCATGGAACATAGAAGTGATTTGCCCAGGATCACCCAGCTAACCAGTGGCATAGCCAGGAATAGAACCCAGGTCTCCTGGGTCCCAGCCCAATGCCCTATCTATTAAGAAGTATTTGGCATAACGCTAATGGGAATAAGGGTGAGTGGGGAGAGGAGGGATGGAATCTTTTCCAGTGGGCTAAACTGGATCCAAACATCCCTGAATTTTGGGCCCGGAACCGAATCTGGGTCCAAGTCTGGTGGCTCGGGCCTAACCAGGACTTGCATTAGATCACAGGCTCCATCTCCCAGCGGTGAGAAGGAGACCTTTCCCCATCGGTGGCGACGTCTGAGTGATGAAGGCACTTTTATCTTGGGGAAATAAATCTCCTGTCTTCTCTGTTATCACGGCAGGTCCCCTGAATACATAATGTACACATAGGGTTGTAGTTATGCACGCTCCATTTTTTCTGAACTGTCCAGGGACATGTATAACTCCTCCTGGTCGACAAGACTCAGACAAATGGCATTTTTACCAGGGAGCTGCTCAGAGGATTGGTAACTAGCTATGGTGCTATTTTCCCCTTGGATCGACTGCAAGGGACAGGTGCTACTGCCTCTGCAGTTAATGGAAGACTCCCATTGACTTTAATAGGAATTGGATCCGCCACCAGGTTGGTCCTGAGTGAACGTTCGTATGTCCAGCGTCTGTCTGGTGGCCTGTTATACCTTGTTAAGCGGAAGAGAGGTGCTGTGAGCCTGGGGATCTCCCAGCTGGCAAATGGTCCCATCCCCAAAAGTGTCACTTCTAAGGGGGGGCTCGGTGCAGGAATGGTCCTTGGAGGTGAAATCCCCTCTCGCTCCAGTGGGTGATTCCTCCAGGGCAACACTGCTGAGGAATCGTGGCGGGGGCGTCCCTGCTGTACCTGGGCTCTGGTTTGACAAAGGGCGTTGGCATACAGGGACTGTCAGTCTGTTGTCCACTAAAATCCACATTAGAAACATAGGGCTGAGCAAACCCCTGGCTAAAATTATTCTCTCCTCTATTCAAAGCGGCCTTCCCAGTGCAGGCAAAACTCCCAGCGAGGACGGCCCGTTCTGCCTGCAGAGCGAGAAGACTTAGCGCTCACAGGGGGCTTTTCAACCACAGGTCACAAAGCACTTTGCCACGGTGGAGAAGTGCCTCTATCCCCATTTTACAGAGGGGGAAACCGAGGCACGGGCTTTCTCTATACGCACCTCTAGTCAAGATCAATTTGCCCGACATCACTCGTACCAGTGGCAAAGTCAGGAATAAGACTGTAAAGATTCACTATAAATCCGGTCCTGCTTTGAGCAGGGGGTTGGACTAGATGACCTCCTGTGGTCCCTTCCAACCCTAATATTCTATGATCCTAT
The DNA here is from genome assembly GCF_011386835.1 of Chrysemys picta bellii. Classification (NCBI taxonomy): domain Eukaryota; kingdom Metazoa; phylum Chordata; order Testudines; family Emydidae; genus Chrysemys; species Chrysemys picta. Next base: position 14,243,224 of record NC_088813.1, read on the forward strand.
GATTCTAATGTCCGGTGCTTTGGTACTATGGCGGTAGGACAAGAGGGATGCCTTCGATGGGGGCATGGGGGGGACGACAGAGAGACAGAGTATGGAGCAGTGCCATAATTGCACCATAGTTTAGGCTGGGTTGCCATTTCTGTTTAAACCTGATTTTTTCTTTTTAAGTGCTCTAAAATCCACCTGTATAGTCAGATTATTGGCACGGGCATTGTCAAGCCCGCGGGCCTCTGGGGAGAGTTGACGGCACAAATTCGAGGTCATTTGGCCAAGAGGTTCGTCCCCAAAGAACCAATTCATTTGTGTCAGCACTTAGACGAGAGAGAGCCACAGAACTAGATTAATAGACGGAGCTCCCAGCTGCCTGTGCTCGGCTCATTGAGCTCTAATGCAACGAGTCCAAGTTTAACTGGCTTGCTCTGGGTCCAATCGCTGCTCTGTCCAGTCACCCACCTTCAGCTGTTCACTTTCCTATTGCTTGGACGTGACTTGACGGGCAGCCGTCCCGGCCAATAGCACAGTCGTCTCTTCCCAGGCCTGAGGAGCATTTTCTCCCTAGTGTTAGGAGAATAAAATAAATTTATTTGAAGAGTGGAAACATTTATTTCAGCAGCAGAAAAATAGCCCTATTTATTTTGAGCAGGCGAGTAACCCCGTGGTGGTATAAATATTTATACACTATATATTACCCCGGTGCCACTCAGCCGCGATTGCCGAGATAGTCGGCGTCAGCACTTCCAGGGGGCTCATTGCTAGGGGTTTATTGCTCAGCTGTAAAAATCAGACATGGAAAAAGAGCCGCTCCGGGCCTGCAGTTTGTGTTTTGCATCACTCTGCGTCTCGGGCTCGGAGGCAGAGAATGTTGCCTGGCGTCCAGGCCTAGCTCTCGCCTGGCCCTTAGAGCAGGGCTGGCTTTTATGCTCTTGGCCCTGATTTTGCAGGGCTGCAGTTGCGGTGTTCCATCCCAGAGGTGGCTGCATTTCAGGCCAGTTTTCCAAGGACCCTCAATCAGGCCAGGTTTTTGCAAGTCCTCGGCGGCCCCTGGGGCGACCCCCCTGCAGCCAAGCCTTTGCAATCAGCTAATCTCCCACTGTGTGCCGTACACTGATCTCTTCTGAAAAGCCGGCCCGGCGACTTCCTTCCTTCAGTGCCTCAACAGGACTGGCACTCAGTCCTTTGAAAACCTGCCCTGAGGGCCCGTGCAGGACCAGGCCCCTCTTGAGTCATAGAATTTAAAGCCAGACAAGAACACCAGCGTATTGTAGTCTGACCACCAACCCCATCCAGCACCTGTGTGCTAAACCCTGTGCTGATGAGCTGCCTTGTTTCCTTCTGCGCAGTGACTGGAGTTGGGGGGGGGGAACTGTTTCCCATCCCGTGAAAATTTTTGAGATTTGAACTTTTTGAAAATTAAAAAAAAAAAAAAAAATCAAAAATCTCCCAAAATATCAATTGGGAAAGATTTCCTTTCGATTTCAATCGGTTTTCTTTCGGTTTTGGTTTGCTTTAAACCTAATTTGCTTACATTTCAAAACAAGCAGTTGTCACGAACTGGAAAACCAGAATTTTTCCCTCTTGAAAATGCCAGAATGGGATGTTCGGACAAGTTCAAAACCTTTCTTTTCTCCCCCCGCCCCTCCAGATTTTGTTTGGAGTCGAGAAATTTGTCAGCACCGCCCCCGTCCCGTGAAAAGTGCCTGTTTTGCCGAATTGGCCTTTTCAGACACATACCAAAAAAAGTGGCGCCGAAAAACTCCCAACCACCTCCTGTGACGCAGCTGCTGCCTCTCTCTGAGAACATCCCCCCGTCTCCTCTGGCCTCTGTTTTGTTTCCAAGCGGCTGCTCTTTGTTCCGGCCACGCTGCTCTCCTCTCATTTATGGTGGGCAAGCCAGGAAGAGGGTTGTGCTGGGGAAATGAGTCCGGCATTAATAGTCATATCTCACAGGCCGCACCGGCCCCGCTGATCATCCGCTTGAGCTACTGCCATGTGTCATGCCTGCCTGAGGCTCGGTGCGCTGGCTGCCTAGCGAGCGCTGCACTGATTTGAAGTTGACCCTGCTGCTTTATAAAGCCCTGGAGCCAGCTTTCCAACTGGTGTACGTCTGGTTCAGGGGCGCTATGCCGCTTTAGATCAGCTGAGGATCTGGCCCTAGGTTCTGGCGATACTCGAGCTCTTTGCAGATCTGTGCTCTCGTGCCACCTGTGTTTCGGCGTGTTACCTTCCTCCCCGCACGCGCTCAGGCGGGGTGACTTTGCCTTAAGATGAAAAGAGCAGCTAAGCAAAACAAAAGCCGGAAGCGACTCCTCCAGGGGAGAGCACAGGGTGTGTGTCTCACCTGGGACAGTCTGCACTGAGCTGCCAGGCTCTGCGGACCACAGACTCCTGTGAGACTGAAAGTTGCAGGGCACAGAAGGAGAGCCAGGATCGTGATGGCTGGGATTTCCAAAGAAGTCTAAGGTGCCTAAACCCCCTGTGCTCCTTTGCAAATCCCAGCCCACGTGGCTATATAGGTCACATAGAAGTCCAATCACCTTGATTTGGGTCAGTAGGCCGCTGGGTCTATTGTGTGGCCCCGTAGCTCCTCTTGAGCAGGGCTGCACAGAGGTTTTTGGGAACCTGTGGCAAAATCTGAAACTGAGGACCCTCTCCCTGCCAAAAAAATGACCAGTGTGGGGGGGGCATCCAGTGTGTGTGTTGGAGAGTGAGCCCACCCCACAGCAGCCGCTCCTGTCCCCCAGAGCTGGGCCAGGCCCCTGGCCCGGGCATTGCAAACTGGAACATGGAGTCGCAGCGCCATTCATGTTTGGCCTGGCCGCTGGTCTGTCCTGAGGAGTGCCTGGGCCCAGTTTGACTGGTACTGTGACCCTGTGTGGCAGGTTGCAACGCCACTTGGTTTGGGGGCCCTCTCAAATAGGGGACCAGGGGCAAACGCCCCCTTCCCCTGCCCCCTCCGGGTGGCCCTGCCCTCCATGTTCATCGCTGCCTCTTCCTCCCCTCTTGTAAGAAAGCCCTGAAGGCCTGTCTTTTCCAAAGGTGCCGTACGTCATGAGTGCTGTCAGCTCTCTTGTGCAGACGCTTCCCTTCCCTCTTGTGTGCACAGTTTCCTTCTGGCTTGCAGTTCAGCTGTTGGGTTGTAATTGCGTTGCCATTTTTATTGTTGTGTAATATTTTACTGCAATTATTCTTTGCTGTGGACAGTTTGCAGCTACACTTGTTACTATCGGCGCCTTCATCTTCAAGGATCTCCAAGCCCTTTCAAAAATCTTTATCTAATCCACAGTATGTATGTTGCTATCTGTCTGTCCCCATGCACACCCCTCTATCTCTCCACCTACCTCTCCGTCCAATCCACAGTAGCCAGCTACCTACAGTACCTATGTAGCACCCAAGGATAAACGTACACACAGAAAAATCACCACTGAAATGCAGCCACCGCTGAGGTGGAACAAGGCAGCAGACAGAGCCCACAGCAACATCAAGCCGCAGTACAAGATGGGGAGTGTCGGACTTAGCTGACTGACGCTGCTGGGGGCAGCGGGGTTACTGCCGGCCCTTGCAAAGGGTGCTGGGAGTGCTCAGCGCAGGGCTGGCCTTCGAGGTGGGGAATCAGGCTAATGGCTAAACCTCCCCATCTGTCCCTGGGCTCAGCTGCCCCTTGCAGAAGTCTCAGCCCTCTTCCCTGCACCCTTGTCTGGTCAGCGGCGGAGGAAGAGACACAGCAAGCCAGACAGCTCTTGTAGCTGTGGGACCGCGCAGAAGGAGCGGGGAAGCGAAATAGATGGTTTCAATTACCCCCGCACCTCCCTTCACCTGTAAAGCCATTCGGGGTTATTAATGAAAGCACAAAAGACATTAGCCGGCGCTGGGATCTGGGAGCGACGCCTCTTCAGGGAGAATAATTACGCAGCATGATTAAAGAGAGGGGGAGAATGGGAGAGTGACTAGATTAAAGCTTTTCACAGCCCTTGTTGGGAGAGAGGGGGAGAGCCCCGGTCCCAGGCATTAAGGGGCCTGTTGGGATTGGGTTTTTCTTAATAATTATTGTGTGGGAGTCCCCCAGCTAGCTGCATGCTCTGACCTGTAATAGTAATGGCCTCGCAGTGTGGAAGTATGGGGCAGTATTGGGGGTAGTAGCCTAGGATTCCTGAGTCTAGGCTTCACTTCCCTGCCCTGCCACCGACTTCCTGCGTGACTGTGGGCAAGTCCATTAATCTCCGTGCCTCGGTTTCCCCTCTGTGAATTGGGGACGACAGCGCTGTGACGCTCAACTCTGTAAAGATGACTAGGTGCTCAGATACTCAGGGGCCATATAAATACCATCAGTCGCTAGAGTTTGAAAGTCTCAGTCAGTATCTAAGTGGAATTTGGGCAGGTGGATCCCCGGCCGGGTTGGAAATCCCAGTTATCTCAGAGGTAGTAGTTCGTCTCGGTGCAGGTGTTTGGATCATGGGTGTGACTCTGCGAGGCACCCAGAGTCCTCTGGTGACAAGTGTGGTACAAACGCTGCCCTATATAGATAGTCTGGGCCCTTGTGTTACTACAGCATGTGTTGTCATTCACATCTGTGCAGAGCTGGTGTAAGGTTGGCTCTCCTGGGCGCTGGAAGGGGCAGAATTCACCCCTTTGAACTAGCCCCTGGCAGCCCCTCAACCCCTGGCCTTCCTTAGCCCTGATCCTGGACCTGGGATGAATCTGGCTTTGAGAGCCCTTGTTGCAGGCCCGGATTGGGAGGTGCTGCATTTCTGGGCTGCTGCCAGTCTGATCCGTCTGCCTCATTCCCACCCAGGAGCCGCTACATCTCAGGGGTGGGGAGAGAGAGGAAGGTGTGGAGGGCAGTGCCTGTTTGGGGAGAAGGAGCCGAGGGAGGGGAATGGGAAGCGGAGCAGGGATGGGTGATTGATTCCGGCGATCGGGAGCAGAACAGCGGTTCAGCGCAGCTCTTCAAGTGCAATTGAAATTAAATAAGTAGAGAGGAGCATCGACTAATAATCATAAACCCCTGGCCCTGTCTGGAAGATTATTAAGCTAGTGAGATTCCACCGGCGGGCGCTGTCTCCTGGCTAGCACTGGCTTGCCCGTATCTGAAGCCTTCCGATGCAGATCAAGCCTATGGAAATTACACTGGGCACTGATTGAACCAGACAGGATGAGGGTGCCCCATTCATAATGGATGACAGGGGATAATTCCTCACTGCATCGGCACACGCCAGGGGAGGCTGGGGTGTGTGTGTGTGTGTGTGATCAGACACGTGCCGGCAATAAAGCAAAGAGCGGCACCAGAGCCTTGAAATGAGGATGTCAATGGATCAGGGGAAGAGGAGGCTTTAATTAGTCCACGCTGGGCTCGCACAGACCCCTCGGCACTGGCTTGTGTAGAAGACAACCCCAAGCAGGGACGGAGCTTGTGTGGAGCGTCTTTGGGTGGGAGAGTCAGGCAGGATGGTCCCGCTGAACATCCCCTGGGGCATTTCCCTGACCGGGCCAGGAAAGCGTTTGCTAATAAAGGGCCTGATCCTGAGCCCGGCTGGAGTCTCCCAAAGGGCACATCGTGGGCCCGATCCTCCAGGCTAGAGGGGAGTTTTGCCTGTACTGGAAGAGCAGGACCTAGCGCTGGGTCTGTCCCTTCGTTTAGTGTAAGGCGAGTAAGGGCCAGATCCTCAGCGGGTGGAGCTCCGGGGAGTGACATTCATCGACACCGGCTGAGGAGCTGGCCCTAGACGTCTCTCCCTCGTTCCATATAGCTGGCAGGCCACTGTCCAGTAGGCAGGAAAGTGCCTCCCTCCAGCACGCCCCCCCTGCAAGCTCGCCCAGAACCCGCAAAACTCCCTGTGCCAGCGGCACTGGTGCTGGGAAGGGCTTGCCAAAGCCAGCTAAGGCACAAGCCTGGCACTTCCCCAGAGAAATGCCGCATTAGTGCCAGCGAGTACGCCAGCCGTGTGAGCTTCCTCACAGCAGTGCCCTGCCGGGGCCACCTGGGTGTCCAGGGGTCGGCTCCTCCATAGAGCAGTGCGTGCACAGGAGCGGCCTGCAGCCGTGTGCGTCTCCACGGAGCTGCGCCCGGTTAGTGCCAGCGGGGCGACCTTCCTCCAGTCGCTGCCAGCTGTGCTTGCGTTGCGGAAGTGCCCTGCCCGAGTCGCGTGGAAAGCGAGAACTACAGAGAGAGGAATAAAAGCCACCCACTGATCCGATTTAGTATCTGTCAGCTACCTCCAGGGACAGGTCGAGAGAGAGACTCTTATCGATCGAGTCAATTGTTCTTTATTGGATTCTCCGACGCAGCAGCTCCATCTCCCTGGCGCTCTCCTCTGGCTGCCAACCCAGTCCCAGAGCAAAACTCCGACCCCAGATCCATCTCTTGTCAGTTCCTCCCGGCCCTTCTCCCACCTGTAGCCCCTTCCCGCGATGGCGCCAGGCTGCTGGCTCAGTCATTGATGGACTCTGGAGGAGGAGGACTGCGCATCCTGGCAGCAGAGAGCCTGGTGATGGGTTATTTGCTGGTAAGAACGCGCCGTGCTTCTCCCTCTGGGTTTTTAATGCATCTGGCTTTGTTTGATCTGTAATGCACTTGGATTCTCACAGGGCCTCGGGGTCCATAAACAGCCAAAGTCTGCCTTAAAAAAAAAACCAGAGGTAGCAGAAGGTTCGTTTCATCTCTGCCTCCATTTCCCCTCCCATCTGTCTCTATCGCTGTGGATTACCCTAAAGTTCTCTCTCCACCTCCCTTTCTGGCGCGGCCCACGGCTGGGTGTTAGCGTCTCTTCAGCCAGACAGGCTCCCCTTGGGGCTCAGGTAGAGGAGTGGCATTCAGGACTCCTGGGTTCAATTCCTGGCTGTGCCAAAGGCTTCCAGGGTGTCGCTGGGTGTGTCATGGGAGAGAGGCCAGATTTTCAAAAGAGCCCAGCACTCAGTGGCTCCTGGGCTGGCACCGGAAGCTCAGCAGCAGCTCCCAGCACTCTTGGGGGGGTGTGGATCACGTCGGAAGGTCTGGTCGTGCCTCAGTTTCCCAGCTGTGAAAACAGGGATCGGATCTCCCTGCTTCGCATGGTGGATGGAGAGAGCCAGTCTCGCGTTCGTTTCCACGTGCTACTTACCCACGGCAAGGCAATGGGGATTTGGGTGTTAGAGCCGCTCACGATGCACCTGTGGTACCAGGCAGGGCTGCTGCCCGTTCCTGAGCAGCTGGGATCCCCGTCCTGTGATGCCCCCAGGTGAAGATGGTTCTTAGACAAATTCATTCATTGGCAAAGTGAGTAGACCAGGGAGCCCTGGCCCTGCTGATAATCAGAAGCTCAGAGACTTCACTTCACCTCAAGGAGCCATATGGAATTCCTGGCTTGGATTGTTCTGTCCCCTTCATCTGGATTTCAGCCAGGGCCCACGTGGCACCGATGCTCGGTTCTCGCCTCAAGTTTACACCATTGCCTAAAACCGGGAAGGGGGCAGTGAGCTGGAGAGGGGTTGGATGGGAACCCCCAGCCTGCCATCTGCGCTAAGCAACCCCCTCCCCTGAGCCTGGTCGGAGGGGGGAGCCGTCAAGGTCTCTTTCACCCTAAACCAAACCTCCTGGGGGAAATTATCCACCCCAGGAGCCTTCGGTGGCCTGGGATCGGTTCAATTAGCATCACTAAGATTCTGTGCGTTGCCTGCGGCTGGAAATGAGCCTCATGCTATGGTATAGATGTGCATTTAGAGTCACCTTTGGGGTCTTCCCTCTGCATTCAGGCTCCTGCCTCGGGTGGGGAGCTCACACCTCTCATCGATTTCTCCCCAGTGGTCAGTCCCTTCCTTTCTCCCTCCTGCGTGGATCCAGCCAGGTCCTCCTGCCTCCTGGCTGCTTTCCTCCTGCCTCTGGCTGGTAAGACCCACAGCACCTGGCATGGGGAGCGGAGCCCGGCTGTGCCCTCTGCTCTGTGAACATCCTCCCAGGGCCGCCGAGACAAAGTCACCCTGCAACCCCAGGTTGTATGTTTCACCCTGCAGCCCCAGGTTGTATGTTTCACTCTGCAGCCCCACGTCGTAAGTTTCACCCTGCAGCCCCCTGCACAGAGAGCACCAGGGGCTTCTGAGCAGCGGGGCCACAGGGGCCAGCAGAGAGGGGGGACGAAGTGGGCGAAGAGCAAGGAGGCAACAGGGATTGGAGTGGGGGGTGGGAAAAGAGTCATAGGTATTTTGCGGGGACAAGATCCATTTGGCCACCCCGCAGAGTGGGCTCATTCCCTCCCTAAGGGGAGGGGGGCATGGGGCAAAGAGGGGAGGACGAGGCAGCGAAGTAGGGCGGCAACGAGGAAGAGCAATAGATAACAGAGCAGCAAGCGACCCAGTACCCTCCCCGTCCGGCCAGGCCCAAGCACTAGGCTGACCAGGGAGTGCAGCTGGCTAAGAACGAAGGAGCTCTCCCAAGCACCGTGAGGATCTGGTGGGTGTGGGGTGCGAGGGGAAGGGGGGTGGGCATGATGGGGGGGAACAGGGGAAGCAAAGCAGGAGACCAAATCCACCCGCTCCATCCTGTACAGTCGCCCTCCAGCCTCTGCCCGAAACAGAGCAGCTGCTTCCTGGGCTGGGCACATGCTGCAGCTGTGCAGAGATTTGCTAGACGGTTCCCGGCTTTGCATTCACCCGCTGGAAGAGCCTCGCCCCAGCTCCCTCCGCCCGAGATCGCCTGCTCTCGGCAGTGCCTCTTTTCTCCTGGCCAGAGGCCGCGCTCCCTGAGCTCCTGCATCCATCTCCATTCATTGACCCTTCCTGGCTGGGGTCTATTGATTTTCCAATGGAAATCTCCATTGCTCCAGTGCTTGTCATGACAAGCTAGACACTGCCTGCCTCGACTTGGCTTTATAATGGGATTCAGTTCCTCAGCCAGGGCTGCAGAGCATGTTCTGAACACTTAATTAGCACAAACCTGGGGAAACTCTGTCTTGCCGCGCTGCCTTATTGAGTGGGTGTGCCTGGAGCTTAACGGGCAGGAATACAGAGAGGGGAAACCATGCTGGAAGACATACAAGAGAAAGCAACCTCTCTCCGAGCACGGCCAGGCTGGTCTGTCTGTCAAGGAGAACCAGCTGCTGCCCTGAATGAGCAATAAGACACAGGCACGTGCTGCTGTATCACCGGGAGAAGTGCATTTAGATGGGCAGGAGGAGAGGCCAGGAGAGAGACTGGGATGAATATGGAGGAGGATGGGTAGGGAGCAGGCAGGGTGGGAGAGGGAAATAAACCAGTGCAAAGGTAGGTGAGCAGCAGATTGCTGGACAGGTGTCTGTTGGCAGGTAGACATGGATGGGTGAATCCACGGAACGGGAGAGAGAGAGAAGGAAAGGGAGGGAGCGAGGCAGGATGATCTAGGGGACCAAGCAGAGAGCTGTGAGCCAGGGTCCTGCTCCCAGCCGTGGCACTGACTCGCTGTGTGACCTTGGGCAAGTCACTGTCCTTTTTTTGAGCCTCACTTTCCCCGTTGGCAAAATGGGGCTTGTACTTCCCTAATGTGGGACCAGAAAACAGAGTCGCAGACACCCCGGGGGAAATCCTGGCCCCACTGATGTCACTGGCAAAACTCCCACTGGCCAGAATCTCACCCCATGGCGCTAGGACAGGGAGATGAAGTAGGTATGCAGGGCGGGGGTGAAGGCGGGATGGAGTGGGTCTAGAGAACCTTGGAGGTTGGTTGGGAAGGAAGGAAGAATGGACAGACAGTGGTGGACTGCTGTGCTGTGAGACACCTACAAGCAATACATAGTAATATCAGCTTGCCTTCCTAGAGCGCTTTTCCTCCCTAGAGGTCCCTCGGTATCAGCTTCCCTGCACCTAGTGCTGAGCCAGTCTCTAGTGGGGCAGACTGGGAGCTTTGCCATTGAGACCTGGGGGGCCCTGGCTTCCCCCAGTAGCTGCCATTCTCCTTGTATTTGTCATTCACACCGGCACAAAATGTCTGGAAAATGCCACCCCCTCAGAATAGCAGGGCCAGATTCTCCGATGATTCTCAGCCTGTCTCCGTTCCCTTCAATGGAGCTGTTTCACCAGCGGAGAATCTGGCCCGTGGCCTTTTCCACCTGCTCTGTAAATGACTGTACAGGTGATGGGCAATCGGGCCCACTGGAGGGCTAGAAGCTTTGAATAGACACACAGAAAGGAGGGGGGAGGGAAGCACGGGCTATTTTTTCCTTTCCGTTTCAGGCCGGCCGTGGCCAAGTGACAGCGGCAGGCAAAGCTGCAGACAGAACAGGTACTGGGGCAGCTGTGTGCGTCCCTCCTGCTGGGATCTTAATAACCGGCCAGGTGAGGAATTGCTGCCCTGGGCCAGGAAGGCAGCGGGCTTAGCAAGACCAGCAGTGTGGGTGCTTGGGACCCTTCTTCCCCTACCGTTCTTCCAGGCCGTATCTATGATTGACGCAAGTTATGTCCGCGTACAGCCGCTGACGCGTGTATATCACTCGGGCAGGTGCATGCTTGGCTGCTTGCGTCGGCCCTGGGCGTACTCCCAGGAGGGCTTGTGTCAACGGGAAGCGCAGTGCACTGGGGCAGCTATCTCAGCATGCCCCAGGCCGCCATCCGGCGCAAGGCCCTTTGGAACGTTTCTGCAATGTTTTGTTGTGTGAGGGTAACGACTCGTCAAGGGGGAGACAGGGGTCAAGTTCCCAGCATGCAACTTTCTCCATCCCATAATGCCATCCATATCCTATAATTGTCGCATCTTTAAAAAAAAAAAAATCCCACAAACCTGCGCAGCACTTTTCTGTGTCCGCCATCTCGGACAGAAGCCCGGAGCCCCCAGAGCTCTGGACTAGTCTCATAAATGTTGCAAATACAGGATGCGTGATTCTCCTGTATTTGCAGACCCGCTGGAAATACCCCAGCAACCAGGGGACATGAGGGTTTCGTGGAGGACAGTTTTCTGAGAGACATAGCGAAAAACAATTCAAGGTGATGGTTGGCATTCACGGAGCAGCTGCAGAGGGTGGAGCATTGCTTCTGGGCCCAAGGAAGTGGTGGGATTACATCGTAATGCAGGTTTGGGACAACAAGCAGTGGCTGCAAGACTTTTGGATGCAAAAGGCGACGTTCCTGGACCTGTGTGCGGAGCTTGCCCCAGCCCGCCAGCACAGGGCCACCAGAACGAGAGCTGCACTGACAGTGGAGAAGCGTGTGGTGATCACAGCCTGGGGAAGAAAACAAAGTGTTACAAAACCTTGGCTGGTGTGATTTAGTTGATGCTGGTCCTGCTTTGAGCAGGGGGTTGGACTAGATACCTCCTGAGGTCTCTTCCAACCCTAATCTTCTATGATTCTATGACAATGAAACTTAGAGCGAAATCTAAATCTATAAAATGCTAAAATTCTTATAAAGATAAAAAAGGTCATACGCCGTTAAACCATAGATGATCGTGCTACTTGCCTTTTCCTTATCTTAGTGACTGACTATGCGAACAGGGCAACCGCTAGGATTAGAGGTACATTGTCAGTTCCTAACAGATATTCTGTTTTCTGAGAAGTCTCCAGGACAAAACCACAGAAAGCCATTTGGACCTCAAATGGTACTATAGATTACAGTGTAATAAATAAGGGGGTAGGTCTTCCACCTACCCGAGGGGCAATCTCACACTGGTTTGCTACCTGTCAGTGGGAAATACTTTTGGAGTGGGGCAAGTGCGCATAGCCATTAATCGTCTCCTGTTACGCAGGAGTGTGACGCTCAGAAATGTGCAGGAAATAGTGGATGGATTTGCAGCTGTGGGGCTCCTGAACTTCAGTGGGGCGATAAACAGCCCCCATGTCCCTGTTTGGCACCAGCCCACCTTGCCACAGAGTACGTCAACAGAAAGGGTTCCCTCTCTGCGGTTACCCGCGTGTTGGTGGATCATTGGGGATGCTTCACCGATATCCGTGCGGGCTGGTCAGGGAAGGTGCATGACGCTTGCATATTTGAGAACACAGGACTATTCAGAGAGCTGCAAGCAGGGACATTCTTTCCCGATTGGCGGATTACCACTGGCGATATTGAAATGCCAGTAGTGATCCCGGAGGACCCAGCCAGCCCCTTGCCCCCCGGCTCATGAAGCCGTACACTAGCCATCCAAACAGGACCAAGCTAATTCAGCTACCAGCTCAGTGGGTGCAGAATGACAGTTGAATGGCTTTCAGTAGATTGAAGGGACGCTGGCGGTGTTTACTCCCTAGCTTGGATCTCAGTGAGAAAAATATCCCTGTGGTTATAGCTGCCTTTCGTGTCCTGCATAATATGTGTGAGGCAAAGGGGTGCAAGTTGCTGCCATGGTGGAGCAGCTGTCTGCTGCCTTTGAACAGCCAGATACAAGATTTCAATGTGCAGCTATTTGGTTGAGGGAGGCTTTGAAAAAGCACTTTAACAGTCAGCCACCGAAGTGTTGCGTACTCGAGTGTTCTCTGGGCCTGGATCTTTGGGGGCTGCTGGGCCTTGGGTAGTGCATGCAGCACATTTATAGACATGACTGGGTATTTTTCTCAAGCTGTGCATTCCGCGGTGCTTGGTGTGCAATTACAGCGACTGTTTGCTTTGATAACTGCTCTGCATTCTGCAGTGTTTGTTGTGAACTAAGAAAGATAATTTGATTCGCCGAAAACAGAACACTTACTGAGTGGGAAAAAACAGTGCAGAAAATCAATGTGTAAAAAACCAAAACCAAACAACCAACCCCCCCAGGCAATGTTATACATATTGTTAACATAACTTAACAGAGTGAAAATTTCAAATTATGAAGGAAGGAAACATTTCTGTCCATTTCACTGCACAAACGTAGTGCGTTGTAGCTACACAAACCAGCGGTGGTTCTCACAGGTCAGTGTAGGTGAAGCTATGGTTTTCCTTGCTGTCTCCCGGTGCGGAGTAGTTGGGGTATTGATCCCCCCCACCCATGCTGCCACATGGTATGTTGGGGGGTTTAGGGACCAGTGACCATGGAGTTCTCCGTCTCATCAGGGTCAGGCGTTCTGCGGGTGTGCAGGGACACTCCTCATGGCCACCATACCAGAAGCTGCTGATAAAACCAGACAGGTGTACCACTGGAATTACAGTCACAAGGGAAAGAAACAGTTCAAAACTCCCTTCCCTTATTCCCGTAAACACTTTGGTAAGAAATGCTTATTGGCACTTCAGCTTTGGAGCGCCCGGCACAGCACTGCCTCCAGCCCCAGCCCTGGTGAACCAATGTGTGGAAATTAAAATTCACAACCACAGATGACCTTTGAATCCCTGATCTGTGTGCACTGGGCTGGGTTTTTTCTTCCTCCCTTTCTGAAGATCTTGTTTATTGCGCTCGCTTTCTAAAACGTGAGTAAACTGCCTTTCTCCAAAGGTATTCAGCTCTGATTCCTCCATCTCTCCCCCTTGCCAGCCCCCTTCTGCATCAGAGCACTCGGCAGGGCTCGGGGTTGGGTGGGAGGATTTGGTTCACAGCCAGCGCTCCCGACTCGGTGTCAACCTGTCCCACCATCTTCCCTCTGCGCTTAGCTGGCCGCTGCTCTGAGCTGTGCCCAGGACGGCGCTAGACAGGCCAAGGGGCAGAGGTGAGGGCCCAAGGCGGCAGAGTAGCTGCGGAGGCAGGCTGTGCAGCGCTGCTAGGAATGCTGCCAGGTGCAGACGGAACTGAGAACAAGTGAGCAGCCAGTGGACCCGGATTGGCCTGATCCCTCTTGCCTGGGGCAGTCCTGTTGGTGCCCCAGTCATCTGCTTCCTCCAGACCCTGGGCTGGCTGCTGTCCCTCAAGAATGGCTGGTGGGTTTCACTGGCATTTTACCCGGCTATGCCAGGCGATGGACAGGTGAGAGAACAGATGGGTACTGGGGCACTCTGCCCCACACTGCTCACACGGGCTTAAAGCCGGCTCCTGGCGCTCCCTGTAGTGACCCATGGCAGCAGTCACACCGAGGGGCCATGGGCACCAGTGGTGCTGCACCCGTGGGACATGGGGCAAGTATGCACGGAGCACATGACACGGGGAAGCACATGTGGCATGAGGATGCACACGTCAGACATGGGACCCGAAGATGCACACGTGAGACATGGAGCATGTGACCCGAGGATGCACACGTGAGACATGGGCAGCACACCTGGGATATGAGCCATGGAGAGACACATGGGGTGTCACTGGGAACAGAACTCCATGACTTTTGCATCCAAAGCCATCAGCCTCTGCTCCGAGCTAAGGGAGCAGAATCATCGTGTCTGTATCCCCCTTTGCACCACAGCTCAGCCAAGACAGGGAGCCGGTCAGATTCCAACAGTACAAGCCAGGCCTCTTCCCCTCTCTCTCTTTCCTTTGAATGAGAATTCAGTGCTGGCTAACAACCTGGAGACCCAAGGCCTCTTTAACTACAGAGCCGGTGAGGCACCGGCTACCCTTACCCCACCAACGTGGTAGGAGCTGCTGGGTCCACCCGGCTGGAGCCAGTCCCCATGTCAACCCATCCCTTGGCCTCCCTGCTGGTGGTGCCGGTGTGCAGCAGAGATGGCGGGGTTTGCAAAGGGAACACTTGTGGTCTGGTACCTAGGCACGGCCCTCTCCCCGCCTTCCCCTGCTCATTTCACACCATTAACGCATCCATCTTGTGCTGGATTCAGACAGGTTTGCTGGGGAGGGAAGGCCGGCCCCACAGCCCCCACTCAAGCCCCTGAGATGTGGGGCTAGATGTTCAAAAGGGCCCAGCTCCCAGCAGCTACTGTTCTCACGGCGTAGGCTGGGGATCCTCCATTGTTCTGAACGGGACCTGAGCCATTCTTGCCCACGGTGCATGAAGGTGGCTAGGAGTGGTGCCTCCATCGAGGGTTGGGCGGGGGGATGCTCTCTGTAGCAAGCGCATCAATAAATCAGAGTCTAGGGCCTTTCTGGGGCAGGAAAGGGTTAACTCTCCCCCTTCCTTGCAATTGTCAGGGGAGGGGAAGTGTCACAGAAACGGGCTTTAGCAGAAGCAGACCGTGTTTGAGGATTTTACAGGACCAGTGATTAAACTCCTTGGAACGGCTTCTGAGATGCAAGAAAATAATCAATTCCAGAATGGGCTTTGCGTGGTGCGGAATGAAAAGTGAATTCTTTCCACCGGTCCGACAGGTCTGAGAGACAGAGCTCAGACTGTGAACACTTAATTACCCATTGGGCTTCAGGAGGAGACTCCGTGTTGCTTTGGATTGCCGGGTAGATCAATAAGAAGATTAAATTCTCCACCAACAATACATGGCCTATCTCCATCGGGCCATCTCAGGGTAGGTTCTATCTACACACAAGGATGGGGTCAGTGTCTATGGGAGGATATGATTAATTTGCTACCAAATAAACTTCCTGCCCATCTCTGGCCATCAGAGCAGCAGGAAACCATCCAGATTGTCAGAGTCCAGCTTGTGTTTGTTTTTTCTCCTCCTCCACTGCGGGGGGAAGTCAGCGTGACTGGATCCCCAGAGAGTTTAAATCCCACGGTCTTCATCGTTTATTTTAAACTGATCCTTCTGGTGGCCACCCTCCCGCATCCTCCATCACAGTGACTGGCCCAGCGTTTGCCTACTATTTGTATTTACTGTTTGTTAAGCGCTGACAATTTAAAAGAGATTATCCAGTTGCCTTAATCCCACAGCTAAATGGCTCCCTGATGTAACGGTTGCTGCCCACCCACAAGCCGCAGAAGAAAAGAAGCATTTTGCCTCCCCTGCTAATTCTCTCGCAAATGGCAAAGTTGGAAGCACGGTGGCCTGGAGGTTTGAGAAACGATTATTGAGTTAGAAATTGGCAACACGTGCTGCAAAATGCTGCTCCGTTCGGCTTCTTCGCGGCGTGTGTGAAAGCTTGTTAAAAATGTGCAGGATTTTTTCCTACCAACGCCAATCACACCCACCCTCGCCCACACGGGCGCTGCCAGGGTGTGATGCTGCTCTCATTTATACCGCTGTCAATTTGGGACGAACCTCGCTGGCTTTGATGGAGTTCTGCTGGATTGACAGCAGTGTGGCTGAGAGCAGAATCTAGCCTCTGGTCTTATCCAGCAGGCCGTGTGGAAGATCTAGACGGAGGAAGAGGGGTGTGTGTGTGTGTGTGTGTGTGTGTGTGTGTGTGTGTGTGTGTGTGTGTGTGTGTGTGTGTGTGTGACTGAGTTTTCATGCAGTCAGCCCCTCATTGCTAGTTATGGACTCACCGCTGAGTTCGGAGGTAGGCCCAAACTGGGCTGGGGTGAATGGTTGTGATTCAGCACTACATCTGTCTCCGTTGCGGCGAGCAAAAACCCAGTTGATGGAATTAAGGGCTGGTAACTTTACAATGAATAAAAGGGAATTCCTTAGACTCTGTTCTTAGCTGCACTGGTGAAAATCCAGAGTCACCCCATTGACTGCAGTGGACTGGCTCCAGGTTAGCGCGGGAGTGACTGAGATCGACCTCGCCCCTGCAGCTTGTGCAGCGATTCATTGCCGGGGGGATCCGGGTAGCTGGTTTGTAACACGGCTGGTAATAACATGGGTCTTATAGCAATGATGCCACACGCTTCCAAGCCACCTTTCATCTCAAAGCAGCCCCGAAATGCAGCCTCCTCTGGGGTGGGAGGAGGCTGGGAAGATGGGAGGTGTGGAGCGGGGTCACTGGGGCAATCCCCCTGCAATTCTGCAAAGTGCAATCAATACGCAAAGGGGAGCCAGGCTGGAAAGTCTCAGGAGCAAGACCTGCCCGTAGAGGAACTCGGTAATGCAGCTACGAGCCAAGAAGAGGCTAAATGCAAACAGGCTGAGACCTCCTTACTCTGCCTCTAGATCAGACCACCTACACTCTGGGCGAGCACCCAAGCTCCCCCTCTTCCAGGGGCTCTTTGTTAGCAGCCGCTGAAATAACAACAAGGCAGCAGAAAACTCAGCCTACGCTTCCTCCCCCGAGGGAAGCTGTGCCTAGGATTTCCCTGCAGAATTTCTGTCCAGATCCTAGTTCCCCCAGCCCAGGCTACAGCTGGCACCTTCCTTGTACCCCGGGTGGGGATTAATGAGCTGCACCTGCTGCAGTGAGTCAGGCAGGAACCCATCAGCACTTCCATGCTGGGCTCCAACAGCTGCTAACAGGGCGGGGTCAACAGAAGCCCCCACCCTTCCTGGTATGGTGATCCACTCTCATGCTCCAGGGCACCAGCTGATCACCACATTGGTCAGGAGGAACACACCGCCGTGTACCGTATTGCATGGAGGGCCAGATGCGGTATGGGGGGGGGAGGGGATATCACCTTCCTCTGAAGCATCAGCTTTTAGCCATTACTGGAGGCAGGAGACTGGGTTGGATAGACCTGCAATCCCTGTCCCACTCACAATGGTGAACTAGTGCTGACCTTCAGCAGAGGGGCTGGCTGCGGGACCGTCTTCCGCAGCCTCTAGTTCTCCTGCAAACTTACGCCAGCAAGTTCTCCCGCGGCACAGGAAGGGGCTTTGCAGCCTTTCCCTCCCTCTGGTGCCGTTATTTCTAGCAAGCTGGGAGTTGCTCCTTTTTTCTCTCTCTCTCCCCATCGGGCAGGCCCTGGGGAGCCAACAGCTCCAAGGGCTGCGATCTGTCTTTGTAATTAAACAAAGTCGTGCGAGGTTGCCATGGCACCCTGGCGAGGAAATGAAGCTGTACCTTTATTGCCACGCTGGAAATTCTTGTCATTAATAAGCCCGTCTGCTTGGGGGAAAATCAACTCTCGGAAGCCTAGGCAGCCCACCTTGTCCTCGCCTGGATGCCCTCTCTTCCACCCCCCCCCCACCAGTCTGATTAGAAAGAGCGGGTGACGTGCTGACAGCAGCAGCATCTGCCACTGGAGGACAAGCCACTGCCGTGTGTTGGGTTGGGGCTCTGTAGCCTGGTGCATTGCTGGAGCTGGGAGCTGCCTCGTTGGCTTTGCTCCCCCTTGTCCTTTCCCTTTTCGCTCAGCTGCCCTGTGGAAGGGTGGCCTGGGACACAGGAGATTGCCCTTCAATTCCCTGCTCTGTCACCGTCTCCTTGTGTGACCTTGGGCAAGCTGGTGAGTCGTTCCGTGCCTCAGTTTCCCCATCTATACAATGGATTTCTTTCTGTCTTGTCTACTTCGCTTGTGAGTCCTCTGGGGCCTGTTCTGTCGCTGAAGCTGGCTTTGCCCAGTGGGGCCGTGATTTCAATCAGGGCGGCTAGGTGTGGCGGTAAGACAAAGAGTAACGATAAACGGCTCGCCCAAGTGGCAGATGTCGATCTCCCCTAGTGAACAAGCCACAGACGAATTGCTGGGTTGTTTGGTTGGCTTGGCTCCGAACGGTGGGCAAAGAGCCCTGGGTGCAGATGTCCGCGGTGTCTGTCGCCTGGGCAGGGTGGCGCTGCTGAGTCGTGGAGGAGAGAAGCAGTGAAGATGAATTGACAGGGTGCAGGTCAGCACCGGTGGGAGGAGGCCGGGACATGGGACAGAAACCCTGGCACGGTCTCTGCTCTGGCTACGACCCTCAGCCTGGCATGTAGCCTAGGCAGGTTTGAAACCTGGACTGTGTTCTCCAGCCATGTGGGGAGTGTGCGCGGTGCACCCTCAAGCTCCACTCGTCCCCTCCCTATTTTGTTTCACCTAGGTTCCTGCCCTACCATTGCGGTCACTAGCCACGACTTGGCTGATCGCTGAACCCGACACTCCTGTCTGAAGTCAGCGGGCGGGTGGCTGTTGGCTGCTGTGGGTCCAGTGGCATGGAACTCCCCCGTCCCAAATCCATCTCGTTCCCTCCCTCTGCAGTTTTAAAAAGTTCTCTTCAGCCCCCCGGGCCTTTCCAGAGCCCCCCTCGCTGTGTATTTATCACCGTTCCCTTCCTTGTTTGCTCAGACATGTTTCCATTTGAAGAGGGTGTGATTTTTATATTGCGTTTGGGTTTATTCTGTTCTACAGCACCCAGGTGCTTCGGCGCTGTGTGTACAGCGGCGTGTATGTTAATTGTTATTTGTATTATAAGAGCACTATGAGATCTCAATTCAAGGTGTAGCTTCAGTGCAATAAACAGCGTGTTCTTCGCCTGCATTAAAAGAGTAGCGGATATACAGCAACTCACCTTTTAACTTGGGGGAGTCAACCCCGGAGTCAATAGAGAGTGTGTCTACAGTGCCTAGTAAACCTGGGTCGGTGGGATTCCTCGTAAAAGGGGCAGGGAGAGGGGGCGTTCCCAGAGGTGCTCTTAGCACCCTTCTGGCACTTAGTCCCGAGTTGTGTGATTTGCTCTCTGCATTGATCGCCGGGCCGGTTGATCCCCAGCACCACCAGCTGCTGCAGGATGACTTTGTAACCAGGATCATCGCTTGTGCTCTGGCGAAAGTTGCGTGACTTGTTTGCCTCGCACCAGAGATGAACCGGAAGCTGGCTGTGTTCCTCAGGCTTGCTGGAGGAGTTCTTGTTCGTGCCAGCCATAGCTACTGCGCGCAAGGAGTTTGTGGGGCTTAAATGCTGTGTTTTGAGCCAGGAGGTCGTTTCCAGTAGGGCTGGGAAAGCCAGGCACAGGGGATTGTGGGATAGCATTGGTGGACTCTCCTGTGGCGAGTCTGGAGACCTGGGGTTGAGCTGCGTCCAGACTGCAAAATGCCTGGGGTTGGACCTGCATCACATGGGATACAGGCTCGGGTCCTGGGTGGGTCCCCAGGCCCGGTTCAGACAGATCTGTGTGTGGATGGGCTTGGGCTTGGACCCAGGTTTACTATGCAGGGTAGATCCACAGGCTTCAACTCAAGCGGCTAACCCGAGTTCAAGCCTACTTGCCAGGTCTTCACGGCTATTTTAACCCCAATTAAGAACACGCCGCAGCTGGAACTTCCCGTCTAGCCAAGGCATGACAGGTGGATGTACAAACACAAACGCGCTGGGGGAGGGAGGATGCTAAATGGTGCGTAGCTGGGTTTTTAAAATGTGGAGCGAGAAGTCCATAAATGAGCTAAGAGTGCTCTTTGGGGGCTCCGTAAGTTGCTCGATACACATGTGATGAGTCCAGAAGAGACATGAAATAATCACTAGCAAGCCACCTGCCTGGCTGTCATCATTAAGCCATTTTCCATAGGCACTTCTGGGGCTTAAGAGAGCCACATAATGAATAACAATAGTAATTAGGAAAGGCAGGGCTTGGGGTATTAAAGAGACACCGAGGACACAGCTTGGCCGGGCAGTTATTTCTTTGCAGGAAAACTGGGACATTCTAAAGATCTGCGAAATCCCAAATGCTGGTTCACCTGCCTCGTGCCCTGCCCTGCCGCAACACCCCCTCTTGCTGCTGGCTGCTGCTTGGGGATTGCTTCCTCGTGGGCAGCACCTGTACTTGAACGCACATCTTGGTGCCTGTTTTGCCAAAGCCATGTAGTACGGAGTGCAACTGACAAGCGTCGCGACAGCAGTGAGTCCTGGCATGACCGTGAGCAAGTAGTGGCCCTGGAGCCAATGGGACTTATTTCGTAAGTAAGGGCTGCAGGATTTGCCCCCTGTGTGGTAAATGCTTTGGGGGCAAGGACCTGTCTTTTGTAATCAGTGTGTGTAGCGCGCCCAGCTCGCTGCCTGGAGCCGCTGGGTGATAATAATAATGATGAATTAGTAATATTGTCCTTCGTTATTATTAACTGCTATGGAGCCTTTTCCAAGCCCAGGCCCAAACTGGTGTAGCCAAAACTGGACAACAGGCGTCGTGATCTAAAGAATTCATCCTTTCTCCCCATTATTAAAATGCTCCCCCCCCCCACCGCATTCTTCCTGCATCCGAGCGCCGTGCGATTTAGTGCAGGCTTTAACACCGGCATCGGAAGAGCCAATTCAGAGCAGGGGATGAACAGATGTTCAAATTACACTCATTTGGGGAACTACCCTTTCCCCCCTCCACACACAATTAAAAACCCCCTGGGATAAATCCACTGTGTGTGGAACTAACATGCCTTTCCCAGCCCCTGTACTCTAATTAGCCCCAAGTCAAAGGACAGCCCACTGAAGAAGATTCCCCCAGGCCAGCCAGAACATGCCTACAGACGGCACGAGCCTGTCCTTCTGCACAGCGAAACACCCCATTGCAGCTCGCTTTGCCTGCCGGGCCGCTGGGAGAGTCACTGTGACGCCTGACCTTAGGTAGGGAGCAAGTTGTTATCCCATCTTGCGGCTGCTTGCTGGCCTACCTGAGATGAGTTTGGTGGGTCTCAGAGCAGTTCCTAGTGGATGGGTGTCCACATGGTAGAAAGGCACCGGCACATCTGGCAGCAGTGGTATCCTTAGCAAGAGGTCTCAGGAGAAAGGCTGAGGGGGTTATTTCCAAAAGTGCCTAAGGGATTTAGGAGCGTACATCCCAGGGAAAGTCTTTGGGTGCTTTTGAAAATCTCTCCTTGACTGAGTAGGTCCTGAAGCTGAAGTCACCCCTTTGGACCTCCAGGTCGAGGGGCGATAGCCATTGGTAGGGCAGTATGTGTCTGGACCCGTCTGTGCTGTAGCTGCTCTGGGCATTGAGGTCCCCATTAACTTCAAGGCAGCTTGTGCTGAAAGAGAGGCCCGTGCCGAGGGGTTTGGCTGACTTGAGCCAGAGAGAGGGTGCCAAGATCCGGGGCATCTTTCCACCAGCACGGATTGCACTCCATGTTTAAAACGAATATTCAGGCCACCAGCAGCACCAGCAAATAAATCAAAAATTCTCTCCCTCTCCCCTCTGGCATTCACTCTGCACTCATCACAGCCGCTCCAGAGACCCGCGGCTCCGGGGGCAGAGGTTAACGGCTCCGATGGAGCAGCAGCTCACTCCCAGTGCTGGGTTGGCTGCCAGGATGGTCCTTCTCCAGCTCAGTCGTGCCCAAGGGCGGACAAGTCTCTCCCTTTTTGTCACGAAAAGCCAGTGCTGCTGGAAATGGGCAAAGCCTGACCGTGGAATGGATCAAATCCCCCAAATGCTGGTGGTGCCATCAACTTCTGCACACAGATGCTCAGAACTGGGGCAGCTCCTCTCTGTCCTTGCCACCTTCCTTTGTCCCCTTCTGTCTTCCATGACTCCCCGATGCTTGGAATGGCCCCCACCTCTCCTTTCCGATCCCTCCTTCTGAGAAGGCTTTTAGCGATGACCTCAGTAAGGTGTAACCACACGGCCCAAATTCAGGGCTGCCCCCACTGCGTGATACGTGTCTGAAAGGTTCCATTTGTGTCTACATTGGACAAGGCTCCAGGCAACTGAAATGCAATCTGGGTCGGAGCTTCCTCAAGGTCTGAGTCAGGTCAAGATAGGAAACTTCCTGCAGTAGAGGGCTGGTCTCCTATTAAGATTGTGAGTCCCAAGCATGTGGCCACCTCTCCAAAGGTTAAGAATTAAAGCTGGGCCGGAAGTGGTTTTCTTGTCCCACCAAAAAACCCAGAAAGCGTTTTCAGTTTGGGTCCATCAAGAGGGTTTATTTTGATCATTCTGAAATGTTTCATTTTGATTTCAACTCCCCCTCCCCTTTTTAAACCTATTTTTAGTTTAATGAGCAGAAATTTCGAAATGAAAAGTTTTTTCGACACGGAAATTGTTTCATTTCAAAAATGTCCAAACAAAATGTTGTGACAATTTCAAAACATTTTTTTTTTCAAACTTTGTTTTTTTCGATTTGGAAGATTTGTGGAAACCGATCTCGTTTCACGAACCGTTTGGGTTGGGACAAGTCAGCATTTTACAATGAAAAAACCATTTCATTGAGAAATTCCAGACTAGCTCTGTTACTAATGATACAGTGGGCTAAGGAAGAGAGCTTCAGCTGCTGTGAACTGGGTGTGCCTCCACTGACGCTAATGTACACCTGGCCGTGAAGTCAAGGTAGCTGCATCTCTTTACTGAATCTCATTCCGGTGATAAATACACAGGAATGAGTGGCTCCGTCATGACTGTGGGGTTCGTGACACCCACAAAAGGGTTACCGTACTTTTTGAAATGGTGGGTGGCCCTGCCTTCGGGGTCTGGTCACTCAATGAGAGGTTGTTCTGGTGATGTAATGCTGCTGACTTGGTGTCTGATTGGCCGAGGGCCTCAGCAGTGCTGAACTTTGATCAAGTTTAGCGTGGGCTCTGGGACCAGTCCCTGCTGGGTTCTGAAAGCGGGCTCCAACTTTCCCAAAGCTCGGGGGCGGCCAAATTTGGGCTGACAGCTCGGGCCTCATCGCTTGAGTTGGGTGGACACCCAGAATATCCCTCTAGTTCAGCTCTTATGTAAACTCAGTTGTTATTTTCCCAACTCAGTTTCGGATCCTTCGCTGCCGTTGAGAAGCAGCAGCTTGAGGTTCTCCTGTCCCGCCTGGCAGGGGAGGAGCTCAGCTGAAGCTGCTCTTCAGAATAGCAACCCATCCCGGGGAGAGGCAGCCAGTTTCTGCAAGCACGTGCTCTGTGCTCCATGCACCTCGGGGCTGAATATCAGGTCAGACGGTGGTTCTGCGCTGCTAAGGATGCGTTTCGCAGGTAACGCTGCCACTGGAGGTTATTTGCTGTCTATAAGCAAGCCGCTTAGATCTGGTGCATTTGTGTTTTGTTTTCTTTTAAAGATCCCCCTGTTACACAGCAAAGATGAATGGCGGGGGTGGGGGGAGGCTGCACTCATGAGAAATCAACAGGCTGGTGGAAGGTTGTGCTGTTCTCCGGGAAACTCATTAAGATGGATGGATGCTATTGAACACACAGAACAAGGGCAATTCTCCATCACCCGACCCCTCCCTTCGCCGCCTGTGTTTTTGGTAGGGCCTCGGCAGCTCGTCTTCCATACAAAATGCACATTCCGTCTGTGAAGTCGGGTATTCATAGTCCTGTGGTGTTCTGCGGTACAAGAATTTTTCTGACATATGCCGGTCTGTTCTCCTCTCTGCTCCTCCTTCTACCCTACCCCCCTTCCTTCTCGCGTCCCTGGTGTAACAGGAAGAAGAAAAGCTCAGACATCAAATTGAACGTATTTTGTCCTAATAATTAGCCAGATTCATTACTACCGTGTTTTTGATGTTCGCTGTGTGTTGCGATGAATATGCATCTCTGCTACCCTCTGCCTCCCAAGGTGTCTCTCGCAGTTCTGGTCGGATGCCCTGTTTTTTTCACCTCCTGCCCTAAGCTGTTGCAGTGCGCCATTAAAACAGCGGCCTTGTTGCATTCAGAAGTAGCTGCATTTCAGTGCTGAGGGAACTGAGTCCCATATCTCTCCAGGTCGCAGAGTGCTTTGGGATTCTGTGGGATGAAGGGCACCATAAAAGTGAGATGTTGGTATTATTTTACTGTCGCGGCTGGACCAGATTTTCCAGAGTTCAACACCCAGCTGTGACACTTATGCCCGGATTTTCAAAAGGGCCAAGTGCCGATCATGCCCTTTTTTTTTTTAATGCAAATCTGGTTCCAACATTAGGCCACAATTTTCAAAAGTGACAAGTGATTTGGGGGGATCTCAGCTAGGGTGACCAGATGTTCTGATTTTATAGGGATGGTCCCAATATTTGGGGCCTTGTCTTATATAGGCGTCTATTACCCCTGCCCCTGTCCCAATTTTTCACACTTGCTGTCTGGTCACCGTTATCTCAGCATCTCTGTGTCGAACTTGACAATTAAAACAGGCTTGATTTTCAGAGGGTGGATTTTAAGCTCTTTCTGAAAATCAGGTCCCTTTAAAATGTCTGAAGCTGGACACTCCAAATCACTAGTTACTTCTGCAGAATCTCTGCCCGTTTGTTTGTTATACTGTCCTTTTGTATTTTGTTGCTCTATTCCTTAGCATAAAAGAGAAGAAGGGATTAAACATGAGAGAAAACAGAATGGCCAAATCAATACATTCCTGTTCTAAAATGCATTAATACAGCACAGACAGTGGAAAGTTAAATTCCTAGTGGAGGGGATTTTCCATAACCCTCCGCCTTGCTAATCTCCATGGCATCTGACATGTACTGTGAGTGGTAGCCCTGCAAATTCTCCCAGATGCTGTGCCCAAGACCAGATGTTCCCCCCTCCTGCCCCACATTGCATGGATGTTCCTTGCCCTTTCACTGCCTTTGTCCTTCTGTTGAATTTCTGCTGGGGTTAAAAATAGCTAAAGAGATGCGAAAATAGAATTAAGGTGCTGAGTTCAGGGCTTGCCCTGGTGCCTGCTTAATTTCAGCAGAAAGAGGCTTTCTTCCCAATCCCCCTCCTATGAAGGATATTGAAGACTAAGAAATGCAAGGGCACAGCACCCAGGCAGCGCAGAGGGGAATAAGAAACGCTGTTTCTTGGATTAGGGAGTTGTGTTAATCACCCGGTTCATCTCACAGATCAGAAGGGCACTGAGGAACTTATTCCCAGAAGTTCCTATAAACATTGGCTTTGGACCTGATCCTGCTGTCAATTCTCAAACTCCTCCACTGAAGCCAGTGGGAGCGAGCATATTTCATAGAGATGTGAAATTAGCATGCGGAGTGTTTTCCTTTCACAGCAACTGCAGAGTGCTTTCTTGTGCCCAAACAGCTATGTCTGTATGCAGCGAACAATAAGCAAAGCCATAGAAAAATGTTGGTCACTGCTGGGTAAGAACCCAGGAACTTTAGCACTAATCACATAGGTTTCTTTCTTGCGTGCTATAGGATTCTCTTAGCTGTAAGCAGCAGGCTGTTGTAGATGCCTTGGCCTACCACTAGAGGGCGGCGTGATCACAAGTCAGCATGTCGTATTTACTGGCGTAGAACTGATGTTTCAGGGCCAGCAGGGGGAGCCTAAAACATGGATTTTCTGTGGGTCCCACCAAAAAAAAAAAAAAAGTTTGCAACTTCTTGATGGATTTCTTTTTAAGGACCGAAAACAAGTGGCCCTTTAGACTATAGATTCAAACAAGGAAGGTCACGTTTTGGATCTTAAAAAAACCCAAACCACGACAGCACGGTGGTTGATGTCATTTTGTTCCGGAAAAGAGGGGGTATTTCAGAAACGCTGTCACAAATCTCTGGCTGATGTCAAGGAGGCGGAGAGACAGAGAAGGAATTAAGTGCTCTGAAAAGCTGGCGAAGGTTCCTCTGGGAGCCCTTCTGGGGACTCTTTCAAATCTATCTTCCCCCCCCCCCCCCCGCATAAAGAATTAAAAATGGCAATGTCTGCCTGTCTGCCAGTGACAGCACCTGTCAGTTCTGGGGGATATGCTCCCTCGTTGCTCTCGCAGAGGTTCCCACTCGCTGGCCCTCGGGAGTTTATATTTCTGGCAGGGGCACAGTCGTTTTGGCTTTTCTCAACCCTCCTCCCCCAGGCCCATACACCCTCCCCGATGCCTCCTGTGTTCCTTGCCGACTGCTGGCTTTTCAGCCACAGGGCTTTGGCGGCTCTGCCCCATCGTCTGAGCACCATGGTAACTGACTTCCCTTGATCTGCCGCTCCTATGGCAGAAAAATGCCTTGGAGTTTAAAAGTAAATGTTGGGCCATGTTGTGTTAGGAGGTGATGTGTAGTTATGTTCACACACATGCACAACATGCACGTCCAGACACGTCCCTCCAAACACATGCACGTCCCTGTGCCCAGACCCATGAACACGAGCACACACACACGTGTACACATAGAAGCCCAGGCAAACAACTAAGCCCTGTCTTCCCAGCAGCTCCTTCCCCACGCAGCCTGGCTTATCTCACCAGCACTCGTCAGCTGGGAGAGGAGAGCGCAGAGCAGGTGTCCTTTGCTGCCCACTGACATGCCGTGAGAGTCGGATAAGAAAGGTTAATAGAAACACAGACAAGTCGCTCCAAGGCTCAGGGATGTCAGTTCTTTGAAGCTGTCACTCAGCCTGCAGAGATCTCCCCCGGCCACGCTGAGGTGGGCCCCACTCCTTAGCTCCGCCCTCTGGATACTGCAGCCCATGGGCCTGATCCAGCGCCCCGTGAATCAATAGAACGCCCTCCCTTGATTGCAGGGGGGGGGGGGGGCGTCAGACCCCCATGTAACTGGTAAAATGTCCGGAGACTCCTATGATAAGCAAATGTAACTCCCGCCCCCCCACTCAGGGTGATGCTCTGTCTGCCCCCACTGGCGCCAGGGCCACGCAGCGTGGCCGATGTTAGCCTTACCTAATAGCGGTGGGGCTGTTAGCTCGGACAGTCAAGGCTTGTGCTGTTTAAACTAGAGGTCCCAGGTTCAATACCAGCCAGTAGCACAGAGGAGATTCCATTACCTCGAGGATGTGTCCTCAACCAGTTCCTTTAATCTTGATGCCAGGTGGAGCCACCTATTCCTCCCTTATCCCTCTGTCTGCTAATACTCACTATTAAGGGGGGAGAGATAGCTCAGTGGTTTGAGCATTGGCCTGCTAAACCCAGCGTTGTGAGTTCACTCCTTGAGGGGGGATCTGGGGCAAAATCAGTACTTGGTCCTGCTAGTGAAGGCAGGGGGCTGGACTCAATGACCTTTCAAGGTCCCTTCCAGTTCTAGGAGATAGGATATCTCCATATATTATTATTATTATTATTATTATTATAGTCCCCTAGCCGTGGGGCACCATGTGCAGTAAAACTGCCCAACACAAAGCTTATACAGAGACCGTCTTGTTTCCCCCCATGCGGCCTCCTTTCCGGAGCTCTCGCCCTCTAAGAAGGGATCCGCGCAAGAGGCCTCAGCTGCTTCTGAAGCGGCTGCTGGTTTAAGGTACGGAAAACGTCTTCGTTCAGCCGATCTGGCCTTCTGTGGGGACAGAGTTCGATGCATTTCAACTCTGGCTGCGCAGGGAGTTTAGTGCTGCCCAAGGCTTGGGAAATCCCAGGCAGTAAGTCCAGCAGCAGCAGGACCTAGAGGGCAGCTTTGCAACGGTATGTCGGGGCCTAAAGACGCAGCAGATCAGAGAAAACAGAAAGGAACCGGGCGCGGGTGTGATTGCTGGGAGCACAGGATTTTATTCAAACGATTTTTTTTTTTTAAGCCAAACCATTCAGATCCAAACCATCTCAAACTTTGGAGAAGTTCAGAGGCAAATATCCCACCTGCACCCCCATCCCATCTTCCAACTCCAGGATTGGGTCAGATGGCTTGGTTCTTTGGAGACACGTGAACCCAGACACGGAGCTCACATGTTTGTGATCTATCTTTAATCAAAAACTAATTAAATAAGAAACATCAAAAGCAAAGCCGGCCCTTCCCCCCTTCCCAAGACATCTATTTTCAAAGTGCATACGTAAGAGCTTCCGGCCTAGCCCTCTCCCCAACAAGCAGCCCTGGTGAATTGAGCAGCGGTGACATCACATTTACTCCACACCGACACAGGAAGAGGGAAGCACTCAAAGTGGCCTCTTGCCCTCTCTCTAGGAATGGGCAGGCCCAGGGCTGGTGTGGGTGGAGCTATGCCTTTAGCTCCGCCTCCTACTCCTCCCTATATCGATGTCGTTTCAAGCACCTGTTGCCCTTAAGGGCAGGGAGGTTCAGATTTCTGTTCAAGCTGTGGGCTCCTGGCTAAGGTAAGCCAACGCGTGCCCCAGCTTCTCTCTGAGCTATGAACCAGCTGTACTCCGAGAACAGATGTTGTCCCGGCAGGGATCTGCTGCATTGTCCATGTTAGATGATGGATGGATATTTTTTTCCTCTGGGAAGGACAAGCTTTCAGTTGGGGGCAGGGCGGGGAAGGCCTTTACTGCGAAAGCTCAGCTGCATGGAGCTGTTTGGTCCCTGAGGGGTGGGCTTTGTCATGGTGCTGGGGGCTGGCCTCTTTGCGTCACCACCAGGCTAGCAGTTTTGATGCCTTCGCATCCCACCCTGCCCCGCTTCCCCAGCACACGCTATAGACCAGCTGCTGTTTCCTCCGGCACTCGCCAGAGCTCTAAGTGGCCCATCCCAAGAGGCTGATTGCCGGGACCGGAGGCCCCTCTCGGTGTGTGGCGTGGGCGCTGCCTGCCCGATGTGGAGTTACCGCTGTGTGCGTCCTTGTGGGTCTGCTTTGCCTGCCTGCTCCCACGGCTCTGTTGTAATGTAGGGGTCACATTCTGGCAGCAGGGGAGGTGACTGTACTCGGCAGGCCAGGGTGATGGCTTGGCGGGAGGCGGTTTTTCCTTTGCTGGGGGGGCAGCCTGTGGAGGTTCTCTCCGGGGTGCGTGCCCCTTGTTGATCCCGCAGTTAGGAAAGCTGTCGCCTCGCTAACCAACTCCCCCGGCATCACTGGCTGGGCACTGGGAGACATCGCCCGAGCGGAGCGCACGGCGTGGGTGCGGGTCTGCCCAGTGCAGCTGGGGGGCTGGTCCCAGCCCAGCGGAGTGTGGGCAACACCAGGCAGGGCAGAAAGATAAACTAGGGTGCAGGGAACTGGCTCCCACCCTCACTGTGGGGACCTGTGTGTCAGAGCCAGGAGCCACCAGCATTACTGTGCCATGGGCGGGTACCCTCAGGCAGGGTAGTGTGGCACTCCGGGTATTGTGTGCCAGGCTCTGGGGCGCCAGCCTGGCCAAAGTGGGTCTCAGCGTGGGCAGCATGGGGCTCAAGGCGGCTGGGTGAGCAGGTTGGCTCCAGCCGCTGGCGGCTGGGTGTGGGGAGTTGGCTTGTGGGACACGTTCCCCTTTGCAGCAGGCCGGTCCCTGGATCCCTGCACTAAGAGCTGTGATCCCAGAAGGCAGAGCCGAGGCCTCATCCTGGCTCCATGTAAGGTGTGGGGGGGAGCAGAGGGGCCAGAGGTACCAGTACAAAAAGAGCCCCCCCCCCATCACCAATCTGCAGCCTCTGGTCTCCCTCCGCTCCCGGTGAGCCTGCCCCACAAGGCACCAGGGCTACAGCTTGGAGACGGTGTAATCTGCATTTAAATAAGGCTATTTAAAGCCAATGCTGGGCAGGGGAGTGAAAGGATCAGTTTTCTAAGTGGGAAGGCAGTGAGTTATTTTACGTAGAATTGGAGATAGAGCTTAAATCGGGCCTCGGAAATGAGAGGGAGGGGCGGCGGGGGGTGGGAAATGAAGCCCGAGCTATTCACTTTGTGTCTAAATGGCTCTCGGGAAAATAATTCCATCTCCTCTCGCCCCGCTCCAGGGATGGTTTTCTGTTGGGTCTGAGACATTTCTTCTCCCTCTTCCCCCCCCTCCCCCTCCAATCTTTCTCTTCATTATCAGATTGCGACGGGCACACCTTTCTCCGGTGCTTGTACCCGGTGCAGGCACCTCCACTTGTAGCTGGCAGGGGATGTCACTCTCCCGCGAGCCGTCACGGCCCTGGGTCTGGTTGGGGAGGTGCCCCAGTTCCGATGCCACGTGAGACCACCAGGTCTAGCAGGGAGGGCACCGTGCTGGGAGTCAGGCACAGATGAGCTGGTCCAATTCCATCCAACAGATGCCAGCTGTGGAAAATGAGGAAATTATGGGTAGTATTTTAATAGGACCCTCCGGTTATTTGTGTGATA